>NW_020884875.1:129703-155318 GCF_003945725.1 Corapipo altera
CTGGTTGGGGTAGGGAGTGTGGTGTGAGGGAGGGTGGGGGGGTTGTTTTACTTAACAACCCCCCCCAATGACAGGGAGAGGGGGGGGGGGAAAAAAAAAAAAAAAAAAAAAAAAAAAAAAGGAAAAGGCAGCTCTATGTCTGAATACATTAATACATTCACTACTAGGCCAGGCCCAGCAGCACTTGAAGAAGATAGGGCTGAGCCACTTGGACCTGCAAGAAAGTCAAGAAACACAGCTCATTGGAGGACATAAAATGAGGGTTTCATTCAGCTATCCCAGTGTTGGAAGTTGTCTATGCAGTTCCCACATGTTTTGTCTTTCTTCTGCCTATCCTCAGACACAGGGAGCATCCCCTGGGTACATCAATGAATGGTACGTAGAGAAATGAAGCAACTGAGTCAAACACTTCAGGGAGAGGATTTTCTCAGCCATCAAGAGAAAGTTAAGACAGGCCCCAGCTAAAAAGCTTTGCTACAGCATGAATTCCAGGTGGGAGTGGAACCATGCAGGAAGCTCGGCAATCCTGGTGCAAGGCTGGAAGCCCTGTGGTGGGTCAGCAGCCAAAAACATGGTCTTCTGATCCTTCTCCACTCCCAGCTAACATATATCCACAGATTATCCCACTATAGCTTCCACCTGCCTTCAGCAACTGAGTGGGACAGGGATTTTCCCACTGGGGAGCTGCACATCCACTAGATGCTTTAGACATCGCAGGGTCTGCCAAAAGGCCCTTCCTGGCCCACTCCATAGATTCCTGTAACCCACCCAGTGGATCACAGTCTCAGTAACCAGCTGTGCTTCCAGCTGCTGAGACCTTGTTTAAAATCCTCTTCACAGCAATAAAAGTCACTGCCTTTTCCAATGTTTTGAGTCTTGCCTTCAGCTCACTGCCCCTGCTATCCCCCAGCACCTCCCTCCACCACACTAAACCACTGCAGCTGACAACCATGGCATGGAGACAGGCATTCCAATAGTCCTAGTCCTTCCAGCCCCAGGCCTCCTACAAACTGTGAGCTCCCTCCAGCAGCCTTGCCATTGTACTGCAGGCATTCTGTGCACGAGAGCTGCTGGGAACCCAAACCTTAGCTAGTTTTTCCCAGTTTTCCCGGTCTCTTTGCAGTCCTGGGATGGAAGCTGGCTGCTGCTCTATGTTTTTCCTGCTCTATTTCTATGTAGCTTGTGACCAAGAGATGCTCCAGGTGGAGCATAAAGGGAAAAGCCCCTTTGCTCCTCCATTTCCCAGGGAGCTGCAATTGCAGTTTGCCCTCGTGCCTCCTCCTTACCGAGTCATTTGGGCTACGCATCCTCAGCGGTGACGGCTTGAGTGCCCCTTTTCAGAGATGTTCACAGAATAGGAATTGAACTGCAGTGAGAAGCAGAGGGACAGCATTAGGGGAGCAGTGCCTGGGACACTGGTCACATCACAGCCCTTCTGCCATGGACTTTTCTTTGGGCATCTCAATGAGCCCCTCTCAGGGTCTCCCCTCTGGCCGGCATTTCCAAAGAATACATTCTTGATGCCAAGACCACCAAACCCAAACCCATCACCCAGGAGCTAAGAAACCGAGTGCTACTTGTGGAAGCCTCCTCTCTCCCCTGGGCAGGGCAGCTCCACATGTCCCAGAGGGGCCATGGCTTGGCAGAGGATATGCCCCAGCTCACCTGCTGGATTTCCTGCATCGCCAGTCGTATGGAAGAGCGAAGGTGAGGGAAGGCTTGTTGTCTGGTCTCTCTAGAGCTTGAATTTGTCCTACTCTTGTCCCGGGTCTGTTGGTTTTGGAAATTCTTGCTCCTTCTGAGACACGGCAGAGTAGGTTTGCTGATGGAAGGCAAGAAGCGACAGGACTGCTTCTGTGGAAGGGTCTCTGCTTTGTCTGCTGGTGAACTCAGCATGGGGTACTCCAGATTTTCGTAATCCAAATTCTTACTACTTTTCTGAGGAAAGGAAGAGTGGATTCAGCAGTGGTTTGTAGACCCTCCGAACAAACAGCACAACAAAGAGGAATACACAGCTATGTCCACTGCTGACATACACGGGTCAGGGGGCTGTCATCCACCTGACAGTGCCTCTCCCCCACTCCAGGACTCCCCAGCTAATAGCATTTCCCAGGGCCTGCAGAAGCAGCCAAGCCACTTGGCCAGAATGGGACACTCCCCAACAGGAAAACAAAAGAGACATGCTGTCACTCTATCCACTCAAGGCACAGTCCCCCATCCCCTGTTCCCACTGCAGATCCTTGGCATTCACCTGCCCACAGGGAACAGTCAGTATCTCCATGAAGGGCTGGATGCCCACGGTCTGGTGGTACCGAACCAGTGCGGTGAGCGAGGCATGAGCCTGGTGCTCCCCCAGGATGACGTAGCGTGCGTTGGGCTGCACCTGGATCATGAAGTGTCTGCAGCGGCCTTGGCCCCTGGGGACACGCACAGACAAGAACAGTCATGGCACAGGGCTGCAGCGTCTCTCCAGCACCTGGTTCCTGCTTCCTCCACTTGAGGTCTCAAGTGGCCAGACGTGACCAGCACTCACAGCAACAAATACCAAACGGGGGCAGGAGATGTGCTGTGCACTAACACGCTGTGCTTGTAGGTGCTGGAGGAGCAACAACCTCAATGCTTCTTTCAACCTGGTTTGTGCACTCAGCCATATAGTACAGGATCTCTACCCTCGGAGCACAGTACCCCACCCAAAACCAGGTCTATTTTTTGGCAAGAGACAAACTCTGCAGTGCCCTATCTGCTACTACAAACTGTCTGAGGCATCCAAAACAGGAGAGGTTGAGCATCCTTACTGGACTCCTGTGTGGAGCAGGCCATCTCCTCCAGTCAAGCAGAATCACAGAATTCTAGAATTCTATGACTGTAAAATTCCAGGACCATAGAATTTCATGAAGTGCTCAGTTTCACAAAACCACAAAATCATTTAGATTGGAAAAGACCTTTAAGATTCTTGAGTCCAACCACTAACCCAGCACTGCCAAGTCCACCACTAAACCATGTCCCCAAGTGTCACATCTGTGTATCTTTTAAATACCTCCAGAGATGATGACTCCACTCTGCCCTTTGCGTCCTATTCTAGTGCTTGACAGCCCTTTCCATGAAGAAATCCCTCCAATGTCCAACCTGAACCTACCCTAGCACAGACTGAGGCTATGTCTTCTTGCCCTGTTGCCAGTTGCCTGAGAGGAAAGGCTGATCCCCACCTTGCTACAGCCTCCTTTCAGGTAGTTGTAGAAAGCAATAAGGTCTTTGAGCCTTCTGTGCAAGGCTTATTACCTACTTGTACGTCAAGATGTAGCCTGGTTGGCTCTGGCTAATCCGAACAAGGAAGCAACCCAAAGGCTTCTCATGCAGCAAGTTTTCAGCTTCCCTGGAATCAGGAAAGAGTTTTTCAGTGGAGAGTAAGCAGATGCCTTGTCACACAGCAGGGATTCCCATCCTATCTCATGTGCTACCAGCACAGTGCTCCCACTCCAAGGGAGTAGCCAGCATCTGCCCTGTGAGTTCCTAGCTACAGGTTTCCCGACTTGGGCTTGGTGGTGCAGGAGGCATTAGGGGGTTGAGGAGGCACAATACTCTCAGCAAAAGCTCCTCCAAGCAGGGCTGCTTCAAACCTGCTCCAGCAGTTTGACTAGTGCAATAGCAACAGCTGCCTTCAAGCACAGAGCATGTGACAAAGCGTTGCTGAGACGAGGGGTCTGTGCCTGTGTCCATTTCCTATGCGCCAGGGCTGAAGAAGTCAGGATGCAGTGGGATGGGGGGTAAGCCCAGTGCCCTGGAAAAACACCAACTTGGATTACACCAGTCTGGCTCTCTAACTTCCTGCTGGAAGGAGGTCTTCCCCCTCTCTGCCCAACAGACAAAGCTCTGCTTTGTGCTTGTCATGTGCCTTGCTCCAGGCTAAAGGTGACAGCAAATCACCAGAGTAATTCGGGATTGCTCTGCTCCATTTCATGAGGCTGAGTTTACACTGCTGTATGGAGACTTTAATCTCCACTTAAGCATCAGTGTCTTTAGTCCTTCATTGTGAAGTGCTCATAGCTACCCTATATTTGAATTTAGACAGTTTTGTCTTCCAGGCACAAGTTCCTCTCCTGCATTCTTCCATTTATGGACAAAAGCATTAATGCAGGTTAGGGCATCGATAATTATCTTAAAAAGGGAAAAAAAAATGCAGCTACCATGGAGTTGTCAGCTATTGTAGTGTCCTTTACTAAGCAAATGTGCTGTGTAATGGTCTGTGAGTAAAGGTTCACACTGATAATCTGACAAAATCCAGGCACCTGTGATCTCATAAGACTGAAACAGAGTTGCAGTTTTAACAGAAAAAAAGTTAGAAATTGGAACAAGATGATGAGGGTGTTCAAGTGACAGCTTGAATAGCAACACCAACACAGAAATCCCACCAATTTTGGGATACTGGCAGTTAGCAAGTATGGAGAACCATAGATTAATTTGCACACAGGTGAGACTATACTGCAATCCTGCTCACCGGCATAACCAGTATTTCTGATTATCACAATGCTTGGAAAGTAGTGCCTGGCTCAGCCAAGAGATTGAAGTGTGAGGCAGACCCAGTAGCAAAGCTTCAAGCATTTAAATAAAGGTTTTTGCAAAAAAGCTTTACAGTTCACTCTGTAGGAAAGATGGGCATTGTGGATGTCTCTCCCAGCTTAAAGAAAAGTAAATTCCACCTATGCTGCACCCTTCTTGGATGGGCAGAGGTATCAACAAAAAAACCTTCCTTTTCCTCTATCGGGGGGCTTTGGAGGAATTTTGCCATGGGGTTCTCACTAAAGCCCCATTTTAATATTTTTTTAAACAATTGTACACTGAATTCTGTATTCTCCTGCTGTAAACTGAAGTTTCCTCCTGACCTAGACTGAGATACAAAAACAGTCATAATGAGTTAGACCAAAAGTCCATCTTCATGTCTCTGCAAATGGTCCACAGCAGGGTATAATGCAAGTGTGTATTTCCTTTCCCATTACTTTACAAGCCTCCCTTCCCCACACAGGATCTGTATTGAGGAACCCAGAATGGACTTATTTCCTATGACTTTCCACAGTCTTTCCTTGGACCTATGTAAAATGTCAGCATTTGCATCCCGTGACAGGGACTTCCAAGCTTCCTCCTCAGGGTTTGACACTCACAGATTAAAAGGGAAAAGGTTATACGGGTCACTCCCATTCCTTAAGGAAGTAAAGCCTGGCAAATCCAACCTATGCAGTCCTCGTAAGGACATGGTGGCTTCTGCCTACCTGTCACAGCCCAAGCTGCAGCCACTGTGTCCAGTGTACTCACCTCCTGCTGATCATCCCATGCAGCCAGCTTGGAAAGGCCCCATCATCCTGCACGACCTTCTCGGCCTGTGTCTCTCTGAACCAGCGGAGAGTTGCTCCTCTCTTGATTTTCCTCATTTCTGCTTCTTCTCCAGTGTGTTCCTCTGTTCCCAGAACAGGGTGAGGTACAGAAGGGTCCAAGAGGTTATCAAAAGGAGTGGACTGAAAGTGAGGACAGACAGAAAGTTGGCATGAAAGCAAAGTCAAAGGCAGGGGGTCTTTGAAGGCTTCACTTTGGTAGGTGACCCCATTCCTGAGTCCCTTAAGACAAGATCAGTTGCAAACTATCAAACGCTGCTCTCAGTTTCTCAAAGGTCCTGACCATGCTTTTTAACCAACAACACTAGGAAAGGACTCACACTTCTCGTAACAAAAGTGACAACATTCTCCTGGGACCACATGCAGGAGAACATGTACATGCAGAAGGCAGATGGAGCAGTGAAATAGCACATCTGGCTAAGGGGCCCCAAAACTACCTCTTTTAGTTTGCTGCGTGGCCGTGGCACTGGTAGCTGTTGTGCCTTATCAGAAGGATGGGGATTAGGCTGAGGGTGCCTCTTCCGTGGCATGGGAACTGGAAAGTGGCTTCTTTCTGCAACAAGAGGAAATAAGTAGGTGAAATCTAGTATCCAAGATCCATCCTCCATTTCCCCAGGACAGGGACAGTCTCTGCGGCACAAAGTATGTGGGAAAGACACAGCCTGGCACTCCTTCCAGCAGAGTCAGGCAAACAACCTTCAGGATGCTGCTTCTGCTCCCCACAGACAAAGTTACACTTTCAAAAAACAGAAATGTCAGCACCTCCCTGCCCATCATCTCACTGATGGAGCCCCCAGCCCCAGGAGAGCCGAGGGCAGGCCACCATCCCCTGGAGCTTACAGCACTTCAGGGTGATCATCACAGAGGCCATGAATGGGGGCAGTGGGAGTGGGAGCAACTCACTCTGGGCCTCTGCTTCCAGGGCCAGCTGCCGTCTTCTTTCTTTCTCTCCCAAATTCTGCAGACTCTGTGCTTGAGCTCTCAGCTCAGCCACCAATTTTACGTAACTCTTCTTGCATCTGAATCCCCTATAAACTGTTCAGAGAAAAGTTGTGGTTAGAAAAAAAAAAAGTGCTGTTCATGCCTTAGCCACTCTCTCAGGGAAGAACACCAGGTAATATTCTTTTATCTAGAGCAAAGCCCTCGACACTTGAATCATGTTAATAAAGATCAATGGAAACTCTGCTGTGAGCAAGCGGTCAAAGCCATGTGAGAACTGTCTTCTACTCTCTAAGTTTCCAGATCACAGATTTATAGAAATCCAACTACAGATCTAAGCCCTCATCTCTAATGCCAAGGCACTGAACACCTGAAAAACAGTCTCACAGAAGGGCCCATTAACCCTCTATCTCCCTGGTACCCTTCAGACACCATGAAGGAGACAGGATTTCCTTGGTGTCAGTCCCCAGGATAACCTTTACCCCACAGGCAGCTATCCCAGGGCTCATTATAGACACTGCATGATCCCTCCTACTCTACTAGGTATTAAAGCACATGAACTGAAAGCTGCACTCTCTCATTTCCTACTACCCACACACCTTCCCCATGGATGAGAACAATGCACAGCATGTGACAGTCTGACATTTGTCACACTGTATGGTGCACGTCTGGAAGCTGCTCAGATGCTTCAGCAGTGCAACAACCCATACAGAAGAGAACTACAACAGAGAGGGACTAGGCAGGGTGACAGCCTCCTCCTCCTCCTGGTTGCACTTTCCCCATGGACCCTGTGCAAAGGGAAGTACCAAACTGCCCACAGTCACTCTGGAGAAACAGGCTGCCAGAGCAGATGCTACATGGAAAGGAAAGAAAAAAAAAAAATCAAGCCAGACCAAGACTTCATCCTCTTTGAAAGCAGGAATGAGATCTGCTTCACTCATTTCCCTCTGCTCAGTTCAACACAACTCACAAACAACTCGTTACTCCAGAGGACAGACAGTCAGCCAGATTTCAGGACAAAGCCAAATCACATGCCTGCCCTACTCAGCTCTCCTGAGCACATGCTTCCCCTCTCCAAGGCTCACACTGTCTGAGGGCTGTCCCTGACTGAGGATGAGCATTGAGGACGTGAGCATTTGCAATGAGCACTTTGACTTCACAGGGCCTTGATATGGAGGTGGCACCTGCCCTACCCTTCTGTCATCTGTAAAGGCACAGAGGTGGAGTAGGGACTGCAGAAAAGGTTCTCCTTCCCCTGGTCTGAGATCAGAGTTGAGGGACTCTCCTCTTCCAGTGCTCACCTTTCTGTATGACAACTGCTGCTCTTTCCAGTCGCTCCACACACTTTGCCAGCTGTTCCTGATGCCAATATTTAAAGAAAAGTCGTGACTTTCTGTGAAGTTGGGAAGAGAAAGATGCAGGGAGTAACCCTGTTTATATAAAATGGCAAACATCATCCTTTGGACAGGCCTTTCCTACAGCCATAAAGTTCTCCTTGAAGAGAACCAGGTAACAGACTACATGTATGAAGTCTCTGCAGTTTAGGCTCCCCACTCCCAGCAACAATGATCCACACCTACCCACATATCCAGCCTTTCAGCTCTGTACTTTGCAGTATCTCCAAGCAACTGAAAAAGAGGAAAATAGTAAAATAAATAACTTTCCCCCCAAATTGAATACGATATAGCCAGTGTTTTTAGGTGCACAAGGGGGAAGAAAAATGCCTCAGGAATTCTCAACAGTCAGTAACTTGTTGTCAGTCTGTCTACCTTGAGGCACAGCTAGTATCACATTTGAGAACATCAGCAAAGGGGTTCCCAGAGGCAGACTTCCTTTGACTCCCTGGGAGGCAATTCTGCAGAGCCTATTTTATTCTTAGAACTGTTCTTCCTCATTTCGTTTTCAAGCCGTTTGAAGGACAAAAGTTGCAAGGTCGGCACAGCAAGACTTCCGGGAGAAAGTCTGTTTCCAATTCCAGTTTCATTTTGCAGACTCTAGTGACAAAATGTGGGTCACTCGGAAAGATTCCCTGACACTTGGAACTGAAAGCACTACTGTAATTGCAACACACAGACAGCTTCCTCCCTCTGCCTGCAAATCCAGGTTGTGAAATCATAGTGACACTTTTTGCTAATATCTCACACAGCAAAGCAGAAATGGTTTTACTTCTATCTCAGCCAACTTACACAGTGGCACAATCCAAATCCACAGGAATTTTTTTTCTCAAATGCATCCTATGTTTTTTGTCTCTGAAAACACACCATGCTGCCTGTTTACAATCACCTTTCTCCCATCTACAAGATTCTCTTGTGATCTCACTTTGTTTGCAATTATTATTCAGAACCGTCAGGAAGTTCAAGGAAGCACTGTGAAGGCTGGAGGAGCTACTGCCAGGAGAGAACTGTTCCAGGAGATCATTCAAATCCTTTTCTTAAATGACTAGGAAAAAAACCTCCTCAGTTGGCTGCCTTACGTGTTTCATTCTCACTATCAGTCACAATTGACACTGGCAGGAAGAAGGAACTGGGAAAGTGGAGGAGGTGGGAAGCTGCTTCCCGAGATGTAGGAAGGAGAAAGCTGACAGGATGAGACTCCATCCCTCTGCTGAGATGGAAGGACATTTACATGTGTAAGGAACGGTCAGGTTCTGAAAGTGCTGAGGGTATATTTTGCCTGTAGACACACAAAATACTTGAACTAGACACATCCTCTCTACCCTGGGAGACATTCAGTGATGGCTGCTTGTTCAGCATTGTCTTTATTTTCTTCTCCCATGAAGCCATTAGGAAAAATCTAGAGAGGCCCTGCCACACTGAATTCAGTGGACAGCCTTGACCACTATTGTCACTCCCTAAATAAAGTATCTTGGCCACTTTTCATTCCACAAAATAGCAAGGCTTTATGATAATTGAATGGAATTGCTACATAACAATTCAAGAAATATTTCATTGATCATTGTACCAAATGCTTTTTAAACACTAAATGTCCTTGCCTGGGATCTTTGTTCCCCACCACCAAAAAAAACCCATCTTCTTTTTGTCCCTTTTACTTGGTTTGCTATACTACTCTGAGAGTAGGAGCATCTGAAGAACAAACCAGACTACACACAACAAAGTAAGTGTTCCTACCTTTCTTTTGTGAGGGAAACACCAGGTTTAACTAGAAGAATTGCATATCTGTGGAAAACAAACCCATACAGACATGTAAGAGCCATATCCCTGATGTGCTGAGCTGACCCATGTCACCCTGACAGCAAACAACAATAAATCACTGTCTTTCTCACTCAGCCTCCCACAGCAAACAATCCCATGATCTCAGACAACATGAACTTTAAAGAGGTTGTTTTACTCCTTGCCCATATCTGGTTATCAAGGTTGATTCCCTAATAATATCTAAGAATGAACATTTAGAGGTTTTAACAAACCTCTCAGCAAATTCCTCAAAGAAGGGTCTCCAGGAGAAACCATCTCTTCGGATACGGATTGTCTCCAGCAGTCCATTGTACCGGAGCTGAAGAGCACCACAAAGAGGATCCAAGAAACAAAGAGAAACAGGCCATTAGGACATCAGTTTGTTCCTTTGCAGCCAGAAATTACTTCATTCAGCCTTAAACTTCTCCAGTTCAAAATGAAAAAGTTTTTTTCTGAAAATGTTTCTTTGGTTAGAGACTGAATTTACCACATCCTGTAACTCTGATGATTAACCACTCTGAGTTAGAAGTTGGAAACCATAAAAACCAATGACTGAAATAACTTCACCTTCCAGCCATGGGTACTGCTTTGCCTCTGTCCCTTAGAGGATAGTTTTTATTTCCAAATCTGGGCACAGAAGTACTCTGAGGCATGGATGAACTTCCTCTTAATCCTATCCTTTCTTATATACATTAAACAGGCCACTGAGCTTTCTGAACTCTTCTAATCATTTTCAGTTTTCTTTAAAGCATCTAGACCTCAGGCCTGACACAATATCCAAATACAGTCATATCAGTGCATTTCAACTCCTATCAAAGCAATCCCATCTTGGCTCCTATTCAGAGTTGGCCTGGCTGCTGGGTGAGAACAGTCTCCTCTGGAAAGCATTTTTTCTGGAGTACTGTCTGTATCAGTCACCATCCAGGAGGAGATGCAAAGGTGAAAAGCAGAGCTCATTGCATTTATGGAAAAGAAATGGGAGAGAACTAAGAGTGCAAAATCTGGACCTAGCAGTCTGTGTCATAAAAACAACTAAGTACTTAGAACATTCACACGTATATAAAGTGTGGTCACTCTTTCTCTTGCAAGGAGAGACTCTGATGAGTCAGCTTCCACAGCCTTTTGCTGGGGTCTACCCTCCCACTGAGACATGGCAGAGGTACCTGTAAAGGACAAAACACTGCTTTTCCTCACCTGCAGCAGCACCATCTGGTTGTCTATCACACCTGGTTCCTTCTGGCTGTTGGGCTTCACGCAGCGCACGAAGTGTGGGTTGGCAGAATACAGCCTCTCCATGAGCACCATCAGAGAATGCTGCCAAGGGCACAGGAAGATCAACAGTCCATCAAGCCAAAACACTGCCAGAGCCTGACATGCCATACCCTGCAGCAGGAACCATTTTCTCACCCCACAGCAACCTCCTGAGCTCTGACAACAACCTGGTCAGCCCCACCATGATCAGCCATGCTTGGCACCTTGGAAAACCCCTGTTTACACCATGGATGCTTTAACTATGCATAGCAGTCTGGAAGCTCCAATGAAAACATCACTGCACTCATCTCACGGGGCACTGCAGGGCAGCAGTACCGTACCCGGAACTGAGCTCCAACAGATTGTTTCCGTGTGCTGTTGAACTTGTCGTCTGCTCCTGGTATGACCTGAAACCACACCAAAACAAAAGATCAGCCTTGGAAAAAGTGCTTGATTGATGGACAAAGAGCTCTGCTGGAAGGCAGATTGCAAAAAGGAGAGAGAATGGATTTCTGGCGAGGGAAGACAAGTTGAACAGCAGAAGCAAGCAAAAAACACAGTAAAAAACAAAGGAGAAATTGCTGCAAGCTGATTGCGGTCTGCTTTTATTTTAAATCCATTTCTGTCTGCTCTTTTTCAGCCAGTTTCTCAAACAATATGACTGTGGTAACCGTGCCAACATTCATCAATTGCCACATAGACCTGAAGTTCAATACCTTGGCTTTCATATGAGGCATCAGTGTCCCTGTCCTGGAAACAGTGGCTGGAAGAACAGAGACAATAGTTAATTTTGTATCTTGGCTTGCAATCAACCATGTCTAAACATTCAAACCTCACTTCACACACAAGCCTCCTCACAAATACTGAATCACAGACAAGGCATTAGGTTTCACCATGTAAGAATACAAGGAAAGAATTAGAAAAAGGAAGAAGAAAATGCAAATATATGAAGCCTACAATGTAGGCAATATTATCTTCTGCCACTGAGAAGACAAGGCAATCAGGTTATTAAACAAACCTAAATGACTTTCAAAAGAAATATCATCAGCAGGCATCTAGCAATGCAGAAAAAAACCAGTGCAGATAGCAAATGGGAAGCTTCCTTACAGCAGTCAGGTTATTTAAAGTCAGATGAAAAATTCAGGGAAGTTGAATTTACTGAGGGATCTAATAACAGTCTCACACCCCCTTGATGCGATGGTTTCACGTGAATCATAAAACCACAGAACGGCTGAGGCTGGAAGGGTCCTCTGGAGTTCATGTGAGCAGACCCCTTTGTTGAGCAGGGCCACCTAGAGTCATTACCCAGGACTGGACAACTAACCTGAGGTTATTTCTGATGTTTATGAACTTTGAAAGAGTTGGGACTAGGCTAAGTAACTTCAGTAACAGGGAGAAAGAAGAAAGACAGTCCTGAGCAGAAGAGTTGAAAAACACAGTGGAGAACAGAAATGAAATTCATCAGTTTCTTGTAAATCCCAGGAACTGACATGGTCTGAAGGGGACAAAAAAATTATAAAATTTGTGTTTAGCCATCCAACTTCCAAGGAAGCATCCACCTGACCTTTCTTTAAATTTTTACATTCATAGAAGCCGTGGAAATCTGAGGGTTTATTGATAACTGGAAAAAGGGAGTGCAGTGGTAGGAAAACAATAATGCACTACTTCAGAGTTTTTTAACAATTTGTACCTGAAAAAGAAAATGTATTTGAAAGGAATAATCTTTACACTCATTGCCTGGGGTTTTACAAGACTCTGTTTTCAATGTGAACAGGTAGAAGCTATGACCTTGACCAGCTTTATTTCTAGACAAGAACAGAGCAAATGGAAAAGGCCAGTGGCAACAGTCCTGCACTGGCCCTGGAGAAGACAGGAAGGCATCTTAGCAGTGACTAATTCTCTGGAAGAGGATACAACCTGCCCTGCTTTCCATGCAGGGGGAATATACAACTCTGATAGCTCAGTATATGCCAGCAGCCCACTGCAAGCTGCAGCATTCCTAGAGTTTCCCAGGGGCTGCCAGCTGTGAAACACACTCTCAGAATATAAGGCTGATCCCCACACTTAACTCTTGCCAAGGTGGGCCCTGGTTCATGATGGATGTGCAGAGGGACTTGCCTGTGAACAGCACACTGAGCAAGGGGGTGACACTGCTGATGAAGAGCCCACGAACGTTGGCTGGCAAGGTGTCTCTGTTCTTCTCTAGGAAGCCCCTGGCATCATATTGTACCTGGAGAAAGGGCAGCAAGTCACTAAAGACAGCAGTGAAAGCCACCCCTGCAGCTTGCCAGGAGCAAGTGTTCAACTGAATGTACTCCGGCTTCCACATGAATTCTGTGAACACATATGGATCCCATCCAGATGCCAATCCTGAGGAACAAATCCCCGCAGATGGCACAGGCATCAGAACCACAGGAGTGCAACATAACATTGAGACATCCACCTCTGCTTGCTCTCCTTTCCTTGATTATAAAGTTTCATTTACTTCACACTCTTCTTGCTCTCCCCCTCTTCCTCTTGAATAGGCTTCCACCCTGTTGTCATCCAATCCCTTGTCATTGCTCCCTTCTTTTCTCATCTCTAGCCTGCCACTCTCCACGTTAAATGTTAATTTTTGTAATAATGAACATCACAAACAATAGCTTAGTCAACAGTGGTGAGATTAGATTACTAAACTACATATTGCAATTACCTGAATTGTCATATCTGCTCCTGTTCCAAAAATTATCTCCAATCAATACAACTTACTTGTATCAAAGCTTTCAAAATTGGTGGCAGTAAAGTTACATGCATTAGTACTAAATCTCAAGTTGCTTAGATACCACTGAATGTATAAATAACTGCCTCCACTTTCAAAACATTAATTACCTGGCTGTTTGCACAGTGTTCCTAAGTGTTTGCAATAAAATAGTCACTGCTATGCCGTGAAAACCAATAGGTAAAGGAACAGCCATTATCCTGTCCTTTAGGAGTGCATGGCGGACTGTGCATTTATAAAGTACTGGTTTAGGACTGAAATGATGATTTCTAACAGAATGATTATTTCTAACACACAACACTTCCCAGAAGTTGCCCCACTTTCCTCAGGGGTCCTCTCTTCCTGTACAGAAATCCCACAGAATTGTAGGAGGCAAGGCGTGGGAACACATCACTTCTGTTATTATTATTGTCAGACCATACACTCCTTAACATCAAAGCGCTTTTTGTCAGGCAACACTTTCTTCCCCTCCAACACACACTACAACAGCATTCTTCTTGCAAACAGTACATACTTTCCCAGCATAATGAGTGATGCTGAAGCCCAAAACATGGCCTCGGGCTGGCTGGAAGTGTAAATTGCCTTTGAAGCTGCTATTTAGTTTATCCACAAAGGTCTTATCAGTTGCCTGCAAGAAAGCAAATTTCATAATCAAAGGATCAGGTTGCAACAGAGACCTGATCAGGCCGCAGAGAAACAAAGCAAAGTGTTAGAAGTGTCCTTGGCTGTGAAACAGTGTTCTGTTGTACCTTCTGATTCCTCACAATACCATTAGACTGTCCCTGATCTCCATGTCCTGTCTCATCAGTCACACACAAGGACACCTCTGTTCATCTTGCTCTTTAAAGTGCACTCCCCAACTTCAGAGCTCTCTCTGCAGCCCAGATATTCATTTCTACATCCCCCACAATATTTTGTCTTCCTGCTGTCTCATGCATACCTGAGGGAATGCACTCTGCTCATCCAGAAGAGACAGTAGCCCAAGTGGCTTGGCCAGGAGCAGATTCTGCAGGAAATGAGACACATGACACATACCTAAAGCCACATACAGAGCATCCACTCTCACCCTCACCACCCTTTGAAGATGTACTTCCCAGGTGCATCTCCTGCCCATGATAGAAAGTGCAAGACTTTCTCTTGGTTGGATGGAGCAATTATATTCTGTCAGTCCTCTCACTCACCAGAATAGGTTCATTATTGTTGAATGTGATAGTCTCCCAAGGCAGCCCTTCTTCCTTATAGGCAGCCTGCTCCATCTGGAAAATGTGCTGAAATAAAGAAAAAAGAGGTTGGAGCACCCATCAGACTTGGCTAGACAACCCTGAACATCTTCCTTCCTGCCATGAACGGAGCACAGAGGCATGGTGCTCTCACCCTCAGCATGAGAGGTGTAAGGTGAAACTGCTCTTCTGTGTGCCCCTCTGTAAGCCTGTCACTCACTGGTGGTGCTGCATAAAGCAGGAACACTTTCCAGAGTGTAAGTGTTGCTGCTCTGACAACTTTGATCACTGCTTGATCCTTCTAATTCTTCCTTCCCTGTTCTAGTGGCTCCCCTGCCACAGCAGAGAAGGTTGATAATCTCTATCCTGCTTCACTAATGGCTATTTCTGTCCTGCCAGGCAATAGATCTGTTTTCCCCCAAGCTCTCGTTCATGTCCTAGGTAGAGCAGTGCTCTGCTTTCTCTGCCACACAAGGTGAGATCACCCTCAGCAGACTTACATGGTTGAAGAAGTGTTGCAGCTGCTCATTGGCCAAGTTTATGCAAAGCTGTTCAAAACGGTTCACTGGAAAGTTTTCAAACCCAAAAATATCCAAGATGCCTAAAAGAGGGAAGAATACACAATGGAGCCTGCAGACTGTCCTTGCAGATTGCTGTGTACACCAACACACAACTAAATCTCCCATCACCCAGCTCTTGTGGCACAGGGAAAACCCAGCCAAGAGAAACAGTCTTCCATAAGACCCCTTGAAGAGTCAGTTAGGAGGAGACCCACTCCAGCCCTCAGCTTCTCTGCTAAGCCAGAGTGCCCCAGAACTACAGCCTCACAGTTGCTTCAGATCAGCTGCCTGCTCAAAACTTCATGCTGCTGACACACATCTCTCCAGGATCATGGTTTTGATAATGGATCCCTGCATGCAATCTCTGTGAAACCTCATGCTGTGCTCATCCATCACTGTGGCTGAGGGAGGCACATTTGAGAACAGAACAGGAGCAAGGCAGGCAGAACTCACCTATCTCCCTCAGCTCCACCTCAGGATCCACGTTCTCAGCCAGCAGCTCATTGATCTTGCGAACGATCCAGCCAAACACTCGGCCGTACACCATCTTAGCAATGGAGTCCCGGGCATCTGCACAGGGAGAACAGCAGCAGCTCACTGAAGGGCTCACAGGAGAGCAGGGAAAACAGCACACAAACTGGCTCAGTGCATCCACCTCTAGCAAAAATGTCTAGTAGTTTATGAAGCTATTTTAATAATCAGATAAACAATTGATATCTGTCTGATTGCCCCTGCTCTCTGTAAGCATAAAAAGAGCCCTTTAATTCCAAAATCTTCACAATCTTTCTACAAGACCAGATGTGGCATATTAGGGCATTTGTGAGATCATCTAAAATGGGAAATTTCCTTTCCAAAAGAGTCATTTCCACTTTCTAGAATATTGCTTTCCCCTCTGAAGATCTACTGAGGATGGGTCACCTCACTGTTAAACCAAAGGAAAAGCTCCAAATTATACTTGGCAAATTGAATGTTTCTCTTCCTTCTAGCCCACAGTTGCCAAATGTTTAAATGCTGTGGGCAAGAGAGGGATTCAAATGACGAAAAACTTGCTGACATTCTAAGGAGGAGACCAAATCAACATGATCTGTTGCATGACGGAGATGTGTATTTTATTGCCTAGAGAAAATTTGGAAAACAGAACTAGCTATTTCCCCATTTTCATTTTTTTCTTTCATCTGTTTTTAGCAATAATCTAGAAGTTCTGTGACTTCATGCTTTTTTACTTAATTTTTAAAATATTTTATTTTATCTTAATGTTTTAGTCTGGATTATCTTGGATTATTTTCTTGTTTTATTGAAAGGGAAAAGAACACCTTGCGCTTGCTTACTTTACCATACTCTGTTTTCTTCTCACTCTGTTTCTGATACTATGATATCTCATTGATTCTCAAGGTTGTTTGTCCATCTACTGCCTAGAGCTCTGCACACTGCCAGCACTCTGCAACAGGAGCCTTCCCCTCTTTTGTACAAATACCTAGAGTTCCCTTCTAGTCTGGACTGAAGAAGAAAGCAAAGCTAATTCCTTAGTTTCTTATTTAATTTCTGCAGCCTCCTGGAGGATCAAACAAAAGCAGCATTCATGGTCTTACATGTGAGCAAGAGACTAAACATATAAACATCAATACACTTGCCTCTGTTTGAGAGGAATGAAAGGGCACAGAAGGACATCTTTGTTCCCAACAAGTTGCACATGTGTGGAGATACCCCTCCGTCAAGTATGGGTCAGTCATTCTAGCCAGCACATCTGCAATTCATTATGTTTCCTACCTTCTGCCTGCTGCTGGGTGTGAAAACGCTGAATCTGCTCCCCTCGGGTCACTGACATCGTACAAACAAGACATTTTAACAGTTCATCTTCCTGGACTCCAAACTGGCCCTGGGAAAGAGGAAATAGATGAGGAGAGTCAATTGTAAATCCTTTTTGTACTTGTGGGGTTTGTATCTGTCTGTGTGTTGATGGGGTCATGATTCAGGTTCAGGCCTTTGAGCCCCACTGTAAGGTAAGTGTTACTGTTGGCATTTCGCAGCACCAGGGTCAGATGTGGGCTCTGAGATCTGCATTATCCTTGCAGTGACCAAGCTCACCCTCACTCTCTTTGAAACACTTTTTGTGTTGCTCTCCCAGTGCTGCCACTTTTCACCTTCTTTGGGAGCCATGCCAGTCCCTGATGAGAGGTTTAATGACTTATTGAACAGCACCACATGCAGGTGACTGTGCAGGTGCTGAAGCATCTGAGCTTCAGCTTAGTCACAGGAACCCATGAGAGGCAGGAAACAAAGGGAACTCAGACACACCAAACCCCTCAGTGATTTAACAGGAATTCCCCTCCTGTGGGCAAAAACGAGGACCAGAATTTCAGAAGTAGGATAAAAAAAAGTTGGCTGCTGAAAAGACACAGGTGGTTGTTTCAGGTATTGTGTAGGAGGAAAACAGGCAAAGAGACAGGAGTGAAACCAAAGACCAAGACTGTTGGGATTTCAAATAGGTCAAAATAAAAAGACAGAAGTGGGAGAAATATGTTACATTTTACTGTTCTGTGTTGTTAACAAAGCAGGATAATGTATTCATCCCATATAATAAAAATGGGATGGTCCTGGGAAATATATACTTCTTAATCTGTGATAATATGATGTGAAATAGTAGAAAGTTTAATTATGGATAACCAATTAAAAATTATAGCAATTCATGTGGTATCCTTGGACAAGATCCAGTGAAAACACACAACTCATGTACAGATACTGCACACCTGAATTTCTCTGAAGCATCACCACACTCAGTAACACATAACATTTAGTTTTAAAAAGCTTGTACTGTATGAAGTCAACAAGGCACATGCTGACTATGTAAGATACTGGTTCTAGGCACACAAGAACCAGAAGCTGAGAAGCATCTCTTTGAGAATGAATAGCAGTGAACACAAACACAGTGATGGGGTCATACTCTGCACTTCCGGGAAAAAATTGTTTGTTCTTTAGAGGCAGAAACACCCTTGGGCATCTCCGGCAGGAGCAGCTCCTACAGTCAACTGCCAGTGGGAAGCAGCATCACATCCATAAGGTTTCTGTCAACTCTTCTTGTGACTCACCGCTGCAGCTTTCAGCCATCCCTTGGAAGCTTCGCTGACTTTTACAGGCCCATTGCTCTCCTCAGGATCAAAAGTCACATTGCCCAGAGACAACACACCAGCTAAGATAGTCTGCATGTCCACTTGCTCCTAAAGCACAAAAGAAAGGTGACTGAAAACTTACCAGCAGATAACATGTACAATATGGAGGCCCCAGAAGTTGAAGAGGTTAAGGAAAGATGCACAGACAACCTGTGGAAAAAGGCTCTACACAAGGACTGGAAGACTTAGGTGATCTGGAAGTAATATGGAAAATCTAGAGGAAAGAAACAGGACCGAGCTTCAAAAGAGCAGCTAGAAATAAGCCCTATGCCTGCAGGAAGCACAGACAGAAATTAAGTAACTCTAGAACTGACCTGTTCTTGGAAGCCCACCATGTCAAGGGCATTGCACACCTCTTGGTATTTGTCCTTCCAGCGCTGAGCTACATCCTGAGTACCAAATTGTCCACTTACGTACCTGAGAAAGTGCATATCCCACACAAAACTGTCACCCAATCAGTACTGTAAGTCAGTCCTACCCCAAGGGAATACAGCACATCAGCAATAGTGGAGACTCAAAGAGAAAAGAAACTTTTCCAAGGTAATATAGCAGACCTCCCAGCTTCCACTATGACCCATAAGATCTCTTCACATAGCTCCATTCAGGTCCCACTCCAGCTACCATTCATCCATGGATAAAGCCCCAGGGCAGAGGCACAGTCTCCATCATGCTGTTCTCCCCTTCACTCCCATCATGAAGACTAAACTGGGGTCTGCCTTTGAAATACCTGTAGAGCGAAGGATCCAGTAACCCATACATCTCCTTCTCCTCTGAAGACAGTCCAGCAAACATGTAGTAGAAGATATGGAAATTCCTCTCCCCAGCATCTTGCTGCACCACCCGTGACTTCTCTAACAGGTACTCACTCAGCTTTGCACCTCGCACTGCACACAAAAAGGTGACAGGGTGGTGAACTGGGGGACAGGAAGCTGCTTGAGCTGTCCCACATCTCTTCTTTGCAGATAAGAGCACAGCCCTGTCTAAATTAACTTCCTTGTGTCCAAGACCCTCTAGGCTGCCTAGCACACTGGAAACAGATTTCTTCATGCTTCCTGTGATTTTAGAGATTTTGCTCACCTCCTTTAGCAGCAACAAAGGCTTCTGACACAATAAGTATTACTGATACTTACCCTGAACTATCACCCCCTTATCCTTCCTATACTCCAGCTCTGTCCAAACCCAGGCCTTATCCAAGAGGGGTTGCTCTAAGATTTTACTTAATTGCATACCCTTCCCATAGGGAGTCAGGCACCAAAATTTTACCCTCCACAAGCTTTGGTTACCCAGTCCCCTCCCTCCAGTTCCTAACCACTCCCCAAACTAGTAACAGCCCTTTACTTCACCTGTGTTTTTCTGGAAACGCAGCTGTATGTATTTTCCAAAGCGGCTGCTGTTGTCATTCATCACAGTCTGGGCATTGCCAAAAGCTTCAAGCAATGGATTCACCTAAAACAAGTGAGGAAGCAGAACAAGCATTCTTCAAATTAAGCAATTAAATCTAACTTGCTTGGAAAAGTTTAATTTTAGCGTTTGCTATTCAGCATCCAGCTGGAAAAGGATGAATATGGAAGAGCACCTATTTCATCACAACCTGGATAAAGGAGTTCAAAGGGGCAAATATGACAAAGATTAAGCAGCATGAGATTAACAAAAATAATCAAACTGATTGGGTCGTTGTAAGACCACTGAATCATTTGTTAAAAGATAAGGTTGGTATAACATGGTAGCACTAGATAATTTGACTGCCACACTATAGCAATAAGCAAGGTCAATGTGGCACTCAGTTAATGTAGGTGTGGCATCTTAGCTACTGGAATTTGTAGATACAAGGACAATGAATTACAAAGAAAATAAGAGAACAACCAGACCAGCTTGCTGAACTGTAAGCAAAGAAGGTGAAATGATAATTTTTCTGTATTTGAGGAAAGAATGTCTGTCAGCTGCAAGAATGATGCCTCAGAGTACATGCTGGGCAGCCTGTTGAACACAGCTTTAAGGCACGACATTGTAATCCCAAAGGGCTAACTTAGTCCTTGGATATATCTACAGGAACCAAGTAAGATGCATATTATTTCTCACCATCACCTCTAAGCTTTCCATGGGCAGCTCATCTGGCCTGAAGGAAGTGTTATTTCCAGTGGAGGAATTGCAGGCTGCCTCCAGGCCCTGTGCTGAGCAAACACAGCTATCCTGCTTCTGGAACCTGCTCAGGTCAGAAGCAGCCTGGCAATGTGGCCCAAGCCAGCTCTAAGCAGAGACAGCAGGTGTAGCAACGTCACATTCTCACAACAGAGCACAAACATTCACCTTGGATCCACCATGGATGATGCCACACCGAAATTAATATGCCACTCTACAGCCCAAAGCATGGCATGAGGTATTGGGTTTACATGTCAATATTTTGGTAGCAGGAGGGGCTAAAGGGTGACTTCTGTGAGATGATGCTAGACACTTTGCCCACATCCAAGAGAGCCAATGCTAGCTGGCTCCAAGACAGACCTGCCACTGGCCAAGGCTCAGCCCACCAGCGATAGCAGCAGCACCTCTGAGATAAAAACTACAGATGGAAGAGAGGAGTGAGAATGTTTGAGAGGAACAGCTCTGCAGGCACCAAGGTCAGTGAAGTAGGAAAGGGAGGAGGTGCTCCAGGCACCAGAGCTGAGATTCCCCTGCAGCTCACGGTGCAGAGCATGGTGAGGCAGCTGTGCCCCTGCAGTCCATGGAGGTCCAAGGGGGAGCAGAGATCCACCTGCAGCCCATGGAGGACCCCACATCAGAGTAGATGGATGCCTGAAGGAGACTGTGACCCCATGGGAAGCCCATGATGAAGCAGACTCCTGCCAGGACCTGTGGCCTGTAGAGAGAGGAGTCCACGCTTGAGCAGCTTTGTTGGCAGGACTTGTGACCCTGCAGGGGACTCATGCTGGAGCAGACTGTTCCTGAAAGATTGCATCCCATGGAACACACCCAAAACTGGAGCACTCTGTTCCTGAAGGACTGTCTTTTGTGGGAGGAAGCCCACGTTGGAGCAGGGGATAAGCATGAGGAGGAAGACAGTAGCACAGATAATGTGCACAGAACAGAGCACAACCCCCATTCCCCATCTGCCTGTACTGCTGAAGAAATTCAATTCAATCCAATTCTTCAGATCAAAGAGACAAATATGTTTCAAAAACAATTAGCAAGGGTATATGAAAAGAGCAAAGATGGCAGTTAGCCAGTTAGCAGGTATGTTCCTGACAGTATAAGTAGCCAAGGAAAGGTAACTGAAGGTTGTGTGGATTCTCCGTGCCTGTGTACGATTAAATCAAGACTTCATTTTTCCATTGAAATTCCTTGTTTTACCTGAAACAGGAAATGATTTGGAAAAATGCCGCTAATCCCTTGTAACAGAAAACACGATAAATTATTGCAATAGTTTTCTATAATTTAAGAAACATCCCCAGCAAACAGAATTACTGACCCTTCCAATTTGTCATCAGCTATTTCACCACTCTTATCTACTATTTTCTTATGTGTCTTATGTATCGTTCTCTGATTTCCAGTGGTGATTCATCAGCAGGCTTCCTAAGCCTCCCTAAGTTGTCTTGCAGCAGTGCTGCTTCTCCGTGTTCAAGCACCACCCTGTAATGACCTACCTGAAGGATCTGCTGCTCCAGCTGCAAGTTTCCTTTGCATAGGTTCATTATCTGCTGCAACAATAGCTTTGCACTCTCTGTCTTCCCTGCACCACTCTCTCCACTGCCAAGAAAAAGCAGAAGAAATTCCAACAGCTGCAAAGTGTAGTTGTTCTGCCCCTTATGGCATAAGTGCCCTCAGTGCTACAGTGTCTCTGTAGCAGAGCGTGCTCTCCACAAGTTTCACAACTTTTTCAGCAAAATTGCAAGTGTGAGTACAACCCACATACCACAGCTTTACACTGGGTGTCCCACGAGATCCTGGTCCCTCCTCCTCTGGGGAATTTTCCCCCATCTGCAAGGGAGTACAGATACACCCCTTACTGTCACTTCTGGATGGGATACAGACACACCATTTGTTCTGCTTCTTAAGAAAGCTGAATCTATCTTCTGAAAAACAAACTCCTTCAAAACAAACTCCTTCAAAAGTCATCTGATACATCAACTGCCTCATCTATGCTGGAGTCAACAGCTTCCTGTTTCTCCAAAGGGACTTGCCCTATCCATATCACAGCCACAACTGAATACTGATCTTGAGTGGCAGTCTCAAATCTCAGGTGCTTCACACATCCACGTGCCTCAGCTGGCTGACACCACGGGCAGACAGGCACAGAGCTGCCTGTACCCCCACAGCGTCAGCACTGCACGTCACCCTGCTGACACACATCCACGGCGCCTCCGCCTCCAAGTCAAACAACCAGCACTTGGAAAGAGCAGTTTGCCTTGTCCTGGCATGGAGAACATATGATCAGTGAGACAACGTGTCCCTGACTGATAACAACACACCAGCTGAGAACTTCAGCATAAGCGTGGCAAAAAAAAAAATGAATGCAGGAAATGCTGGAGGTATCCTTGAGGGCAGGTCTCCGTCTCCACAGCTGACCTTTGAGCTTGTGGCATGGTTTTCCTGCTTTGTAGCTCCCAGTGGCTCTGTGCTTGGGATCAAGTATGTGTCACAGGTAGGCTGAAAACCTCAAATACTAGAGCACATACTTGATCTCAAGCACAGATCAGACCAGCAGCATCCAAATAAGCACAAACAAAGCAAGACCAGTTTGCCAGTTGAGAACATGCCATCCAGACAATGCCTCTGCTCAGTATGTCAGATTTATTTTTGTTTTCAATAAGTTGCTTCCTCCACAAGAGAACTACCAGTCAGCACTCCTAAGGTTCAAGCTTGTCCTTAGACCCTCCAACAAGCACAACAGCTTCAGCAGGGCCTGCAAGGACTGTCCAGCTCCCGGTGTGTAACTGCTCCAGGCTGTGAAGAAAAGCAAAGTCATCTTCAGGTGACCCAAGTGTCTGTACTACAGCATGCCCAGGCTATGACTGATGTCTGTTGGGATTGGGAAGGTAAGAGGAGCCAGTAGAATTCCTAGCTCAGGACAACTCAGTAGCCATGAACATTTGTCATGTGGGGGCAGCTGCTTTGTCTAACATCAACCTCTGAAACATGCCATGCAGGCCTCCCAGACTAAGCTGGAGACCCTAAAGAGACTACAAAGAACAGTAGAGCCTGGTGTGTCCTTGTGCTGTTTTGATGAACCGTGGTCTAGGAGGAGTGACCTGCTCCTCCTCCACCTCTACCCCAACTCCTGCTCAGGTCAGGTAATCTTGTGAGTGTTTCACCATTGATAAGAGAGCAAAACCATGAACTTCCTGTGATAGCAACACACAGACCAGTTGATAGGGTTGCAAGATGCACAAGAATACACCAGACTCTCATCTCTGAGACCACAAACTGCTGGCATAAAACAATCAGAGCAATGACCTTTTGGCAAATGCTCACAGGTTCATCTTCCACATCCCAAGGCAAATATGATGATTGTTCTTCATCCCCAAGAGCCCTACCACCATTGCCTCTTGCATGTGCTGACTCCATAGCCACCACTTCCTGAGAGCAATTCACATAAAGCAAAGGCACTGATGGCCTGCAGGATACAGAAATGAATGGGGCTCAAGTGACCCTCAGGGTCAGCTCCCAATCCCATCAAAACACTCAGCAGTGATTCAGCAATTCAGTTCCACACTATGTAGACAGAAAGTACTGACAAAATGGTCAGAAGCCCCATATAAAAAAGGGAGTATTAAATCAAACACGCAACTAACATTTTAACTAGGATGACATTTAAACTGTTCTCTACAACACCCAGAAGAGGCAGTTTGTGCTTTGAGCCTTTCTGTTTGCTGTTTGAGGCTTTCTCTGCTAGCTGACACTACCTGCTGCCCTGCAGAGTTTCAGCAGAACAATAGTGACATCATGGAGTGAAATGTCCGTGATACTGAAACACTCTTTGGCTAAAACAACACTTTTTCCCCCCCACTTCTAGCACACAGAACTGCCCATGACAATGGGATTCTCCCCAACAGTCAGGGAGCAAAAAAGCATATTTAATTCCTCCTGCTTCTTTAATCATATATGGCAAGCTCAACTCTGTGAAAACAGGTTCCTTCCACTATGTATATATAACCTTTATACAGCATTTACTGAGGTAGTTGTGTTGCCAGAGGAGAGTACTTTGTGACTTTCCCCGGACCTGGTTAAACCTTTCCAAAGGCAAGTCCCTCCAAAAGCGAACCTGGCATATTCAGCGTCGTGACCAGCATCGCTGGCCGAGCTGCTCCAGGAAAGCCAACTTTGTTTGCCACACACCTCTGCCGCGACCTGGAAAGAGGTCGGGATGAGGGATGCGCTGCCAGCGCAGACGGATTTTGACTGGCCAACAGCACCGGAGACGAGCTTCACCTGAATCTTCGGCGGGCAGATCTCAGCGAGAGCCCGGGGGTTGTCACTCGGCCTCCCACCGCTGCCCGCCCCCGGGGACCCCCGGCCGCCCCTCACCTGACGAGGATGCACTGGTTGCGGGGCCCGCCGCCCCGCCGGCCCAGCATGGCGTGGTAGGCGCGGCCGGCCACGGCGAAGATGTGGGGCGGCAGCGAGTCGGTCTGGAGGCGCTGGTACCGCTCGGAGACCTGCGGGGAAGCGGCGGCGGACAGGCGTGAGCGGCCGGGGGCCGGCGGGGCGCGGCGGGGGGCGCGGCGCTCACCTCTCTGCCGTACAGCGGCAGCGGCTGGAAGGGGTTCACGGCGATGAGGATGTCCCCGATGTCGGTCTGCGGGAAGGGGGAGAGCGAGTCAGCCGGGAGCCCCCCGCCGCCCCCCGCCCCGCAGCGCGGCACTCACATAGATGTGCTGGCTGAGGAAGCGCTCCCGCAGCCCGGACAGCAGCGCCGCCTCGTCCAGCTCCGACAGCGCCGCCAGGTCTCCGGCCCTGCCCGACGGGGGGCACCGCTCCCCCAGCGACACCATCGCTGGTCCCGGAGCCGCTGCCCCGCCAGCCGCCCACCCCTATCTTCTCTTCCCTTCCTTTCCCTCCCCGGCCCGCCCCGCCGCGCTCCGCCCCAGGACCGCCCGCCGGGGCGGGGCCGCCGTTTGAACGCGGGGCGGCGGGACCGGCAGGTAACGGGC
>NW_020884875.1:155718-269194 GCF_003945725.1 Corapipo altera
GCGGCGGGGGCGGCGGGACACCGGCGCGGTCTCCACCTGTGTAAAGGTGTTGGGCAGGATGAGGCCCTCGGGCTCAGCTTGACTTTGGTGGTAGCCCCGCCTTGAGCACAAGGCTCAGTGGGATGACCCTTCCCCCGCCCCCCTAATATCCCTTTGTCTAAAGTGGTCCCTGATCGCAGCCAAGTATTTCTTGAATCCATGTCATCTCCACCCGTGGAAAGGTGTTGGGCAGGATGAGGCCTTGAGCAGCTCAGCCTGACTTTGATGGCAGCCCCGCTCTGAGCACAAGGCTTAATGGGATGAATCCCCCGCTAAAGATCCCTTTCGCTCGATTCGTCACTGACCCCAGCCAAGTATTTCCTGAATCCGTGTCATGCGCAGAGGAAAAAGAAATTTACTTTTAGTTAAAAAAAGAAAAATTACGTTTGGTTGATGTTTTTCGGCGTGCTCACATTCTTTTTTTTACTGAAAACTTTTATTTCTCTAAAACGTATTTTATCTGATTAAAAAAAAAAACCCAAACAACCCAATAATGAATAAAATGCTTAATTTTTGGTCAACAAAAATATTCTGCGCAATCCACAAGTCTTTTGGTGGATCTTTTCTCATCTCCTGCAAAATATAGTACCTTTTGTTTCAACTAATCCAAAACACACTATTAATAACCTACACTGCAGGGAAATTGAAGGAAGGCTAGTGCATAGTTTACCTACTATATTTACTCCTGCAACATTTACTGTAATAATTTACTGCAATACTTACTCTTGCTATCTTTACTCCTCAGAGTGGCTGAGGGCTGGCTGTGGTCTCTGGCTTTGCACCCTTCTTGATAAGAGCAGTCCTAACCCTAAGGCCTATTCCATAGCAGCCACCACCCGTGGGATGGGATGTGGCCTGAGTGGCCCCTGGAACTGCCCCACCGAGTGGCTACCCTCCTGACACGTTGACATTGGCTGTGCAGTGATAAAAATGGGAGATTTTTTGAGGATACTCGGAAAATTTAGAAATGTTGAAGGGAATATCGGTAATGGAGTATCATAAGATGGTTAATGGTAACAGAATGTGTTTAATTAGTGGCGTTTAGTTATCGATTTCTGAATGTGAGACAGGAGAAGCAAGATGGAGCGGTTCTGTCCCTTGTAGGTGAAGTGTTTTCTAGTGTACCCATGGGATTCCAGGCAGCTCTTACTCTACAGACCTGACACAGTTATAGTATAATACACTGTAGAATAATGAGAGTGTTTGAACTGCTTTATGTGAGCAGGAGATGGTCAAACCTGGTGTAACTTTTTTTTTATTATTATTGTTTGTTAAAAGAAATTGGTCTCCAGAATGAAAACCTTGACTGCAATCTGCCCTGGCTAAAAGTGCTCTACAAGAGGTAGCATTTTGGTCCGTTATTGGTGAGTACTTTGCAACTGCACACTGATAGAGTCACAGAATGTTTTGGGGTGTAAGGGACCTCAGAGACCATCTCATTCCAACACCCCCCCACTTGACCAGGTTGCTCAGAGCTCCATCCAAGCTGGCCTTGAGCACTTCCAGGGAGGGGTCTAATGCTAAGGTTTGTGTGGTGTTCCCTGCAGTGCTGCCTCTCCATCCACAGTGGTGTCAGGTCTGCCCTGTTTGACCAAGACGTGGCCTTGGCTACACTTGTGATTGTGTTGTAAGTGAATATGAGGATAAAGGTGTGAAGAAGCTCCTGTTACTATAAAATACTGCTCATGTCCCTCAGCTACCTGGACTTTTGCAAACTCATTAAGTGAGTCACTTATTTGATGTGAAATTCTTGTTTCAGGTATTGATTTACATATTTGAAATGTCTCTGGAAGATTGTGTTTGACAAATTTCCTTCTCTATGATGGCACATCTTTCTGTATTAGTGTATCCTGTCCATGTGGGAATCAGAACTTTTGTGGAGGTAGCTCAGCTTCCAGAGAAACTGTATGCCTAATACCAGGACAAGTGTGCACTGCCTTTTCATAAAAAGAGCAATATTTAACTGGTGTTCTGCTAAAACATGACTTTTTCTCTGAGAGAGTGGGCTAGAAGAGGGACTGTTCTGTGTAACAAAACCACACTGCTCTGGCAGAACAGCAGAGCAGGACCAAAGCAGGTTAATGAGTCGGTAGTGTGATTCACAGCATTTGCTCAGCCTCTCTCATCTCTGCAAGCACAAACTACTGTTAGAAAATGGCAGTGCAAACCACTTGCTTCTTGGTAACCTTCATGGGAAAACAAGCAAGAGTGCTCTCCTTCCCCCACAAGACAAATCTTTTGGCTGTTTTCAACTATCCACAGTACCTCTTCCGCCCACTTTGGGTTTGGTGAGAACTTTGCACAAAGAATTGGGGGGCAAAGGACAGGAAGCAGTGGTTTGTGAGTGGGATTGTACGCTTGAGATTTACCTACAGATGTATCGTCATGTACTGCTCCTGCTTTCACAGCCTGGTCTTTCTAACCTCCGTTCCTCCAGTCAATGCAGGGCTCCTGTGGTTGCAGGTGGGAATGCAGAAGGAAACTGTTAATAACCGTTGCTGGCAACCGACTTCCCTTTTTTCTTAGGAAAGCATAGAGTTTTAAGTTCAGAATCCTACCCTGCGACACAGGTTATTCTTTTGTTGTGTGTCCACCTCTCTTGGCTCTTCAGGATCCATTACCTTTCTGTGTATCAACCCTGAGTCTGCCATGAGTGACTCATCCCTGCTGTTTATTGCTGGAGCAAACACTGTGGAAGACCAGAGGGCTCGCTGGGAGAGAAAGCGCAGCCGGACAGCCAAGGAGCTGCTGGAAACTGAACACAAATACCTCGAGCAGCTGGATTTGGTGGTCACAGTGAGTATTTCTGCCTGTTCTGCTGTGTGAGTATCTTCAGACAGCACGTACTTATTTGTGTTGTCATGGGGAAGGGTCAAGAGTAAGACTTTAATATATCCCTAGTGCCTGGGACATCTGCTGGGGCTGAAAGGTTTTTTTGTTGTTTTTCTTTTACCTCCTCTGTAATATTCAGTAGCTCTTGGGTTCAGCCCTTTGGCTTTGGTCTATACATGGACATAAACCTTTGAATTTTGATTGTATAAGGACTTGCCTTAAGATGCCTGAGATGTATGAAATGTAGGGGGCACAAACAAACAAAGATTATAGACAAGATGGTGAAAGACAAATGCATCTAAGGATACTGAAATACACTCTATTGGTCTGTTTAGTAGTACTGTACTACTGTTGCATGTGTTTAGAGTTATGGTCAAAGTTACAAATCAGGCTAACATCTGACAATGGATTTCTTAGGCAGACATTCATAATATTTGTTATCCTTACAAGCCAGAGTGTGCAGGCAGGAACTTCTGGCTTCTGCTATATGCCACAAATGACCTTTGAGTAACCTCAAAGGTTAATAACCTTTGTGGCTTTCCATTACTTAAAGGGGGCTTATAAAAGAGAGAGAGTGACTTTTTATACAGGCGTATATTGATAGGACAAGGGGGAATGGTTTTCAATTGAAAGAGAGTAGGTTTAGATTAGATGTTAGGAAGAAATTCTTTTACTGAGAGGGTGATGAGGTAATGGAATAGGTTGCCTACCCAAGTTTTGGATGTCCCACTCCTGGAAGTGATGGGCCAGGTTGGATGGGGCTTGGAGCAACCTGGTCTAGTGGGAAGCATCTAGTGGACATTGAAATGAGGTGGTCTTTAATGTCCTTTCCAACCCAAACCATCGTGTGATTCTGTGATGATCTGTGAATTCTACCTGTTTGAAATTCTCTCTTTTTTTCCTACTTAGTACTTTGTGACAATTTTAAAGGCCAAAGGGACGTTGAAACCTGCTGTGTTGGACACTATATTTGGACCCCTGGAATCCATATATTCGGCCAGCCAGTAAGTGGACACATTGTTGCAATTCTTGTAATTGTACTGGGAGGACTCTATACTGATGAGAAAGCTTTAGTTCCCAAAATCTTACTAACACCTTGTAAAACAGGCATTCACTTCTAGCACTGCTACCTTTGGTGACACTTAATGTTTACCCAGGAAACTGCTGATCTGTGTCACATATCTGGATACCCAGTTACTAGGTAGTGGTTTAACCTCAGTAAGTCTGCTCCACGGTGTGTTCTGTGGCTTACTCTGACCTCCAAGCACATATTTGGCACAGAAACTGGATGTGAGGTGGAGAACGACAAAGGAAGGTCATCATAGGAATGAACCAGAGAGAGCTGTGAAAATGCCATCAGTAATGTAGCCCTCACAAGCTGTCTTTGCTCCTTGTACACAGTGTTCTGTCATTTCACCTGGAGAGAGGGAATTTGGGACCAGGACTGGAAAGTTTTTGTCAGAATCTGGATCTTTATGGCCACTATGCTGAGAATTTGGAGCAGGCAAATAAAACCTTGAAGGTAAATAACTACTTTACTCTTCTTATTCTCCGTGTTTTTCTGTTCTGTGAAACAGCTACATCCTTCCCTTTTTCTTCTGTTTCTGGAGTAATCATTTTTCTGACTTCTCCTGGGCTGATGATATTCAGTCTTTCTTCCATAATAAAATGGTAAAAACTTCTCTACTTCCTTAGAGCTTCAAATTTTTCATGCTTTTTTTCAGGTGTTTGTGTATGTATATGCATATGCTGAGAACAGCTTTCTCAAACAGTTCTGTATTTACTCCCACTCCTTCTTGGCTGGCAGGCCTAGAGAGCTTCCAGGCTTTCACTAGGGAACAGTGATCTTTTTCTGGGAATTGTGAGGTCTCTTAATCTTTCCCACTACCACTAACTGTATCCTTAGCAGTGGAATTTCCTTTTCCTTCACAATTTCTTTTCTCTGGTAGAATTTTATTTTTTTGAGGGGGACACATTTCCAAATACAGCATGTTTTCAAGAAATTTCAAAAGGATATATTTTTATTCCAAAGTTCTGACATCTGTATCTGGAATTTAAACCCCTCCACCTCCAGTTTTTGTCCATGCGTGTTCCCAGATGCAGGATGTACTGGGATATTTCCCTTCTCTTTTATTTCCATGCGTATATTCACACTTTTGATTGTCCAAGAGAAAAAGGCATTTTGGATACTTGCCTTGAGGTGATGGGAATGTGGAGCCGCATTGCTTTGTCTTGAAATGAGTGGGACAAAGCCACAGGTGCACTCCTTGTTTTCCTAACTGGGTTCAATCTTCCCTTCTTCTTTCTTTCCATTTGCTGCATATGCTAGCTTTGTAGCACTGTGCCTGTATGAAAGAATAATATTGCTTCCATTACCCACTGGAACTGATGGTTAGGAGAAGGGGAGTGGCTTGCCTATAACCACAAAAGAAGTTGATGCTTGTGTTTGGGACTGGAGTCTTAAACTCTAAGTTGAAGAGTTCTAAGCTCTGGTTCAGACTAGAGCACATAGTTCTTTTTGTAGTCTCGAAGCTGTATCCCTTTTCTGCTGCACACAGGAGCAATTGAAGAAAAATAAGTCATTCCGGCGGTTTAAGAAACTCCAGGAATCTCGACCTCAGTTTCAAGGGAGGGAGCTAGAGGATCTGCTTCCTTTGCCCCTGCAGAGGCTGCACCAGTAAGTAAGAAGTTGTGAGTCTTCAAGGGGCTAGCATGAGGAAGGAAAAAAGAACATAACAGTGTCTTGATTGCTACGGGAGGTAAACTTGCTTAATGTGTTCAAAATCAAAAAAACACATAGACAGCAGTGAAACAGATCTGAAGATGTGCCTCTAGAGTGGAATCACTGTACGTGGATTGGAGATGAAGCAGGGAAGTAGCTGTGTTTAGTCCTGGCTCCTATCCCTTCATGTAGCTCTTGGGTAGAATTGGAGGCTTCCTGCCACCTCAGGAAGCTACTGAAGTACAGCTCTGAACAAAAACAACCTGTTTGAAATGCTGCAGAAGTGATGCCCTCTGCCAGAGATGGTCTGGCTCTGCTTTTGTGCAGGTTGCTGCCCTGGGGCATTGTGACTCTTGTAGATCACTGCTTTTGGAAAGGATGAAATTAATGAACACAGAAGAGCTTTTCTTCCCTCGCTGGTTATCAGGGCCAGATGCTTTCCTCAGATTCGATGCCTATTGCAGTTGTCTGAGCCTGGACAGATCCACTCTGGATTGCTGCATTCCCTTTTGAGGCATCAAACCTTCCAGATTTCAAGAGATATTCAGACAGCACTTGTGCATGTGGTGTGTTTTTTAAGGCTATCCTGTGCAGAGCCAGGAGCTGGACTTGATGGTCCTTTTGGGTCCCTTCCAACTCAGGGTATTCTATGATAATCCCCGCTTTGAAGAGGCAAACTGATTGCATGGGGAGAGTGCTGCATGCACTCATGGGCAGCCCTTTCTTGGGGACGGTGTCTGGGTAATACAGAGCACAGGTAGTTTGCTGGGAACTCAGCTGCTGCTGCTGTAGATCAAGTAGCTGCTTTTCAACCGTAAACATTAAGCTGACTGGTGTTTTTTTTATTATAATGCTTTGGATACTTCCTTTAAATTTGCAAAACAGCAGTATATTTGTTGCTGTCCAACAGGTGGGAAAAGTGTTAGCTTTTTAACAGAAGATCTAATTTTATCATTAATCAGCTTTATCATGTTCAGTTTTCTTCAAAACACTAATAACAAATACACTAGGTCATATGAGTTCTGCCGGTTTGTGAATCTGTTAAATTCCTTCTGTAATTTCAGACTGAAAACATTTTGACTTTACTAAGAGAAAGAATTTGCAGAGATCTGATCCTTTCCAGTAAAGACTGGAGAGGAAAAAAAGAAAAAGGAAGATCCTAGTTCTTATAGAAATGCCTTTATTTTCTTGTATGGGCAGGAAACACGGTATGAATGCCACTATTCAGATACAAAAAAATAGATAGTTCAAAGAGAAATTTGTCTGGTATTGAAGGCATTTTTATGTGAATGCTGAGAGTCTCATGAACATAAGTAATTCGTGAGGTTGTTTTTATCAGATCCCCAGGAAAAGCCAAAGGCTTGCAGATGTATAAAATACTTGGGTTACTTTAGTGAATAAATTTGATGATAAAATGAATGTGATTGAAGTGTGGCCAAAACTGCTTGGTTAGGCTTAGATGTGTGTACTCCATCTCCTGGTGGAGTGCTCTTCATCATGCTGTCACTTACAGGAGGTGCTGATGTTCCTGGTATCTTGTGAATTAAACCTGCTCTCTCCAACTTAGGTACAAGCATTTCTTCAGAGACCTGCTGGAGAACACCAGCCCAGACAGTGCTGAGCACCTCAAACTTGCAAGTATGATTGTAGATACTGACACTTTGGTCAGTGATAGCCTCGTTGCTAATAATATTTCGATTCCCACTTTCTGCCTGCTTCCACAGAAGAAAAATCTTCCTCTCTGTGGGGCTCTTGTGGATTACTATTTCCCTTCTCCATTTTGATCAAGATATTGCTGAGAACACATTGGGAATAAAAATGTAGAGTAACTGTCTGTGAAAGTGGCCTAAGGGTTAAATTGGAGAAATGGTAGCTCTATTTTTTTAATTTTTATTTTTAATTGTTTTTTATTCTGATGGTGGTGAGGCACTGGCACATGCTGCCCAGGGAATTTGTTGATGCCCCATCCCACCAAGGGTTCAAGGCAAGGTTGGGGCCCTGAGCAACCTGGTCCACTGGAAAGTGTCTGGAAGGTGTCCCTTGGCAGATGGGTTGGAATGAGATGATCTTTAAGGTCGCTTCCAACCCAAACCATTCTGTGACTCTCTTTGTCACATGCCTCAATTTTCTAGGGTAATTCATGTCCTTCATGCCATATCCAATCACTAGTGGTGTTCCCCAGGGCTCAGTACTGGGCCCAGTCCTCTTTAATATCTTATCTATGATCTGGACGAGGGGATCAAGTGCACCCTCAATCAATTCACAGATGACACCAAGTTGGGCAGGAGTGTTGTTCTGCTGGAAGGTAGAAAGGTTCTGAAGAGGCATCTGTACAGGCTGGATCAATGGACCGAGGCCACTTGTGTGAGGCCCAACAAGGCCAAGTGCTGGGTCCTGCACTTGGGTCACAACAAACCCCTGCAGTGCTCCAGGCCTGGGACAGAGTGGCTGGAAAACAGCCCAGTGGAAAAGGACTTGGGAGTGCTGGTCAACAGTGGCTGAACATGAGCCAGAGTGTGGCCGGGTGGCCAAGAAGACCAGTGGCATCCTGGCTTATGTCAGCAATAGTGTGGCCAGCAGGACCAGGGCAGTGACTGTCCCTCTGTACTCAGCACTGGTGAGGCTGCAACTCGATTCCTGTGCCCAGTTTTAAGCCCCACACTGCAGGAGACACATTGAGGTGCTGGAGTGTGCCCAGAAAAGGGCAACCATTTGGGGAAAGGTTGCCCACAAGTCCTATGAGGAGCAGCTGAGGGAGCTGGGGGTGTTTAACCCGGAGAAGAGGAGGCTCAAGGGGGACCTTGTCACTCTCTACAACAACCTGAAAGGAGATTGTAGCCAGGTGGGTGTCGGCCTCTTCTCCCAGGGAACAAGTGACTGGACAAGAGGAAATGGCCTCAAGCTGTGCCAGGGGAGGTTCAGGCTGGATATCAGGAGGAATTTCTTCATGGAAGAGGTTGTTAAACATTGGAATGGGCTGCCCAGGGAAGTGGTGGAGTCACCGTCCCTGCAAGTGTTCAAAAACTGACTGGATGTGGCACTTAGTGCCATGCTCTAGTTGATCTAGTTGATCTAGGTGTTCAAAGGTGGGACTCAATAATGAGAGGTCTTTTCCAACCAAAATGATTCTGTGATATTTACAAGTAGTTAACTGAAGTAACACCACTTGTAGGGCTTTTTCCTTTTCTGCTTCCAAGTTATTCCTCTGTCTAATGTTTCATTGGTAAATGTTTTCTAGAGCTTCACAATTGTTGATTGGAGAGAGGCCTCTGGAGGTAAACTACTCCAATCTCCTGCAGAAATTCCTGAATAAAACTGTTGTTGATATTTGGTTTAAAACTTTGCTTCTTAATTTCATATTATCTTTTCTTAGCAGGATAGCTAAGGTGAAATATATACTCATTTGTGATAACCTCAGAATATGCTGCTGTAATTTCAGAGGCTGTGAAATCTATATCTGAGATATCTCAGTGGGTCCAAGGCATAACTGAAAAAAGAGAGAACTCATTGCAGCTGCTTCGGGTTCAGAAACTGCTCAAAGGACAGAAGACCCAGGTTTTCACTTCAGGTGGGTCCTACTGACAGCTCTGTTTTAGTTCTGCCATGCTGAGACACATGAAGGTATGCTCTCCTTCACCTCTGACTCAACTCATATTAACCGGTTTTCCCCTTCTGCCCAAATTCCATAGAGAGGTGGTGAAAGAATATGACTACTAATTCAAGCTTTTTTTTTTTTTTAAAGTTAAGCATTTTTGAGTAAGGATAAGCAACAGCTTAATTGCCTCACATTCAGGTAGGAGGAGCTGATGACATGTAGTTAAAAAGTTATGAACCCAAGGAAGCCAGGATTTTAAGTCCTGGGTGGGAATGAAAGACAGACATTAAATAATTTTGAAAGAGCGTAAGTAGTGGCATTGTCTCTACTCCATTGCAGGAACAATAGATTTCTGAGTGTGAAGGGCCCAAGCACTGTGTTATTGTTTATCTTGAGCCATAAGATTCATGGAATTCTGCTCATACCCTTCATATGAAGAATTGTCTTTTATTTATTCAATTTTTTAATTTATTCTTTTATTTATTTCTTTGCCAGAAATCAGCGTATTTGTGTTGATAGCTGAGATATATAAAATCACAGTCACTGGCATGTAAGAACATTTAATAGGATAACTGGTCTCTATGACCTCTTGTGTTACTGGGTGCTCTCCAAGCCCAGACCACGCTCTAAGCTGTGTATGGAATATTCTGATAAATACGCCCCATCTGGGAATTATGAAATGGTCACCTGGGTTTTCACCCTCTGCTATTGCAGAGGTTATTCAGGCACAGTGCTGCAGCTGGAGAGGAGTGTTAAAGTCACTGTGTGTGAAGGCACAGCTCGAGGTACTAGTGAATGTGGTTGTAATTCATACCTGTGGATCTTTGGGTGAAAGACACATTCCACAGCAGGATGAGGGAGAGATTCAGAAGGGTAAAACTGACAAAGCTCGTGGGCTGAGACGAAGACAGTTTAATAGGTAAAGTAAAAGCTGTTCATGCAAGCAAAACAAAGCAAGGAATTCATCCACCACTTGCCATGGGCAGACAGGTATTCAGCTATTCCCAAGAAAGCTGGGCTCCCAACACACACAGTGGTTACTTGGGAAGACAAATGCCATCACTTCAAACATTCCCTTCCTCCTTCTTCTCCTAGCTTTATATGCTGACCATGGTGCCACATGGTATGGAATGTCCTTTGGGGAGTTGGGATCAGCTGTCCCAACTGTGTCCCTTCCCAGCTTCACATGCACCCCCAGCCTCCCTGTTGGTGGGGTGAGGAGCAGGAAAGATCTTGATGCTGAGAAGTGCTTACACAGCAACAAAGAAAAGATCCCTGTGTTGTCAATGCTGTTTTCAGTGCAAATCAAAACCAGCCCCATAGCAGTTACTATGGAAAAAATTAACTCTATACCAGCCAAATCAGCAAGGCTGACAAAGGTTGTTTATCAGAGGTCACTCTCAAAAGTGCTTAATCAATGGGCAGATAAATTTAAAATTCTCTTCCCCGTTCTTACAGTTCTTCTCATGATGCCAGATGAAAGGGAGCTCACACAGGTGTGCTCTATTTACAGGGAGCAGGAGCATGTGGTGGGGGGCCTGGGCACATTGGGGTAGTGCATAAGTAAAAAGGTAAATCAGTATCCTGAATGCCAGAACTAATAAGATAACCCCTTGATAAAAAAACCCAACCAAACAAACCACCCAAAACATTACAGCTAGACCAGAGATGGCCATCATTTGAAAGCATTTGGTCCATAGGTTTTTTGGTCTTTCAGTATTCTGAGACATGTAGCAAGGCAAGTGTTGAGGGTCTGTAGAGGCCTCTCGGTTATCTAGTATAGGGAATTTTTATGGTCATGTTTTCCATTGCCTGGAGTTACACAGGTACTCTTGTATGTGTGAAGCAGAAAAGTAGAGGCAACTGGAGCTTGCTAGTTTTGGGTCAGCTTTCCAGAAACAAGCTATTTTTTTCAGAACTGTTAAGGTTGTGTCCTGCCACCAGGAGGGAAGACAAAACATAATGCTGTAGATTCAGAGAAAGGGGGAGCTTTGGAGTTGGGTATCTCACATTTGGCAGTGTCTCTCAGATGTACTGGTCCCAGTGAAGAGACCTTGCTTTTCTTGCTGCATTCTATATTTAGGGCAACTACCATATTAACCAGAACTGCCTCCATAACTTAGCACACTGTTCTGTCATCCTGAGCTTCCATAGGAATATTTTCTTTCCCTCCTTTCAAAACCATTTCCTAAATCTTGTGCCCCTGTTAATCCATTGATCCATAATCCAAGATTTCCAGTACAGTCCAGGACAGATTGTATACCTGAGAGTCTGAGCACAGCTTAGCCTGAGAGGAACAGTTTCCCAGTCCAGTCCCATGCTGCTGACACCTTACTTTTATTTATTTCTTAAACTTTGATTGATTCCTGCACTTGATTCCTTCTCTTTCTCACGTTCTAATTTAGACAAGAGGAGTGGTTCCTGTGGAATAAGCTAAGCAGGAATTCACCTGCCTCTTCATTTTGTGACTGTAGCATACTAAGTAAGACACAATCCATAATTAAACAAAACTGTGCTTTTTTTCTAAAAGGTACTTAATAGCTCATGCAGAAGCTAAGGCATGAAAAACAGTGGCAGAAATTCCCTGGCAGGTGTTTCCTAGACAAGACCAGGTGGCAATACCTACTTACAGCTTTATATTTTTACAAATAATCTCACTGGCAGGTGCCTTCATAATTTCCATGAGTTGATGGCTATCTTGCACAAGAATCCTAGTTAGAGGTCCTGCTTTAATTATTCCATTTTGTGTAGATGCCATTTTTTTAATTGCTGCTTACAGCTGGGTTTATCTAATTGTTCTAATTATTTTTCTGCTGCTTTCTCTTCCTTTACTTTTATTGCAATTCATTTCATGGGTGGATGACACTAGGCTCTGTTCTGTAAGAGAGGCTGATAAGGTTGCCTATTCAGACCTTTCTTAATTTATATGCCCTTTGCTGTCTCCTCTTTAGAACAGTAGTCTGCATCGTGCAATCTCTTAACTACTGGGGGTCTGTATATAATTAGGTGACCTGTGAAACATGGAGGGTTTGGTTTTTCTGGCGTTTTTCTTTTTTTTAAAATTTATTTAATTTACACACACAAGCAAGCAACAAAATACTACATTTTCAAAGCTTAGGCTAACTTCTGTTTTGCCACTAATGATAAAGAAATGGGCAACACAAAGATCGTTCATGGTGTGTTTTCTGAAGGCTTATTTTAGTTTAAAGGTATGCATACAATTTTAAAACCATGGGTTTTTTCCAATCTTTTTAAACAGGCTTGCATATCATAATATCCTCTTAATTAACATAGTAGATTTATAACAACTTCAGCCAGCTCCTAAACGTTTTGGGCTGGTTACTGCTTTTGTATGGGTGTTTTCCCTGTTGGTGGGCTGCACCCAGTTGATACTTCAGTGCCTTCTAGTGGCTGGAATTGATGTATTACCCAGTAACCTACAAGGATGGCTCACGCTGTATTCCTGTTTGTCTCATTACATCCTTCTTTCCCCCCTCCTCAAGTGATCTGACAACTGTCTCTGTTTCACTTGCATGCCCAGGGCGCTGGTACATCCGGGAAGGCTGGCTTTTGGTGGTGCCTTCAAAGGGAGAAGAACTGAAGCGCAGGATGTTCTTCCTGTTCTCTGATATCCTCATTGCAGCAAAGCCCTGCCACCCCCTGCACCCGCTGAACTCGCACAAGCTGGCGTGCCAGGCTGTTTACCCTCTCCACCAGTGCACCGTGGATAAAGTGTTCGGCCACACGCGGAGCCAGGGAGGGCTCCTCAGTGTAAGTTTCCCCACTGGCAGGAGCGCCAGTGGAGTCAGACTTGGAAGCAGGTTTCCAGCTGTCTCAGCAGCAGCAGGACTGAGATGGCGAGACTAGTGACAAAATGCAATGAGCTAGTCTGAGTCAAGGCAACTCTTTTTCAGTGGTGTAGGTCGTTTTCCCTTCATGGTGTAGGCCCTCCTGCACACTCTGGGGTACAGGTTGCTGCTGATTGCTTCACTTAGTTCAGGTGAGGAGGGTCCAATAAGACTTTGACATGCCCTCATCAGAGCCACAGGTTTGGAGAGACAGCCCCCCGACGTGTGACAATGAATACACTGATTGTGGGCTGAACTTACAGAAAAACAGAGAATGAGGGAAGTGTATTATCACAACAGATATTGCCTGTGCATCAAGCTCCCTGAGGGCTGCAGGGTTCTTGGCAGGGACCAGTGTCCTCAGCAGAGGTTTCAAAGTCAGTTCTTCCAAGGTTGCAGGACCTAGGGCTGTGTTATCTCATTCCTTGTGAGCTGCAACAAAGAACACTTCGAGCAATCTGTGACCTGGTGGTAGTGGAAGGACCCCAAGGGACAGCTTGGAATAAGGGAGAAAACTGGATGAAGAGCTGCTAAGAACTGCCATTGCTCATCTCCAAACAGCTTATAAAGTGAGAGTGAACTGTCAACTGTGGCTGGAAAGAATGGTCAGGTCTGGCACTTGCCCTCTACTGTCCAGCCTCTGGCTTCTCCCAGTACTAAAGCTAAATTTTTCAGTCTGGGAAGGAAAATGGTGAAAATCAGCATGCAGAGATGAGTTGAATTCAGTAGTGATGATTCTCCTTTAATCAGAATTGCTGCCTAGGCAAGGAATGCCACAGATTCTGTTTGCCTTTCAGCTTTCCTTTCCACACAAGGCACTGCTGTTGATGTCCAGCGACCAACAAGATATCAATGACTGGTATCGGAGTCTCACAGCTGCAGTCAGGTAGGCATCTCTTTTCCAGAGGTGGAAAGGGCTGAGAGTAAGGGGACAGAACATAAAAATGATCATATAGGCCTGTGTATGGTTATAAAGGTGATAGAGAAGGCCTGACTCTGGCAGCCAGGAACACAAGGGAATTGTATGAACAGATTTCACCTATAAAGTGGCCTTTCCCTTTGTTTTTCTCTACAGGCAGCTGAAAGCCTGATGCACTTGAGTACAAGACAGACTGGCAAGACAACCACTGTCATGGCAGAAGCCTACACAACCTTAGAAAATGCTCAGGGGCATATAGTAGAACTGCATTTAGAGGGACTACCCACTGTGCTTGTGAGATGAGGAATGCTTTGTCAGCTGTCCTAATGTTCATACAGACACTGCAAAAAACAAGTATGCACACTAAGCATTTGTGTATAAAAAATAAGTATCAATAATTTTCCCCGATTTAGCTTAGAAGCTTCTACCTTTCTGCACTTTTGTAAACTCAGATTATTAAGGACAAGCAGACGAGAGCCTGATTTGCTTTCCCTCATTAAATGTTTTTATTCAACCGTCTTTCTAAAAAAGTGTTTTCACGCTCATTTGTCTACGTATGTGTCCATCTGCTCATGCTTCTGGGTCCTTTGACCAAAATGTGTTTTGGGTAGTGGTAATATGGACATTACACTGTATTTTCTGCCAGTGGTACAGGCCACAATCATCTTCTCAAGCAACATTCACATTTATAATCTGAATACTAAGAGATTATGCAGCTGAAACAGCTCTTGCCTTTGCCTGCATGGTTTGCAGTGCCTTATTGCTTTGAAATCCTGCAGAGAAAACCTTTGGCAGCAGCTCTGCTCCTTATCTCCAGGGGCTACAGTCAGCATCCTGGGTCATCAATCCCTGGTAATGTGCTAGGGTTCAGTTTACTAGGATGCCAGACTGACTTCAGGAATAAATACAGAAAACGTATTATTCATGAGGATTTTGTTAAAGCCTCAGCATGGACTTTTAACAATGTGGAAGCTCTGCAGCAACAGCAGTTTGGTTCCTCTCCCTACAAAGAGGGCAAATTCAAGGCTACTAGAGACCAAGATTAAAGTCTGTCTGAACACTGACCTTTCAGCATTTTGACTGGTTTTTTTCTTCTTCCTTAAGCAGTACACATCTTTAATTTCACACTGGGTTCACTAAAACAGAGAATACGTAACTTTAACTTTTTGTCTTTCCATACAATTAACTTGCTCCATGGGATCATTCAAACTGCCACAATGCCTTAAGTCTGTAAAACCTGGGAGGGAGGAAGGAATGCAACAGGGTTTTGGAAGCCACACCAGTTCCACCATGTTTTACCAAGAAAGGTCGGAGCAGGTATCCCTGAGGTCCCTTCCAACCTGGCGTTCTATTCTGTGATACCATGTTTCGTTTGGTTTAGGTGGGTTTTTTTTTCACTGCAAAGATACAGCTAGGACTTTCAAGTACTAGCTGTGCCTGAAATCAAAGACAAAGCTAACAACTAAAGATTCTTAAATAACTCTGAAAAAGTTCTGCCATTCTCCCTTTTTGTTCTAATTAGGTAACACAGAGACTTCCTGTAATCCTGCACCTGAAGCTGGGACGTCTACCAAGCTCTTCCTAGAGATGGCAACAACTCCTACTTGTGCTGCCACCTTACTATAAGACAAGTTCCTTTGATACTGTCTCTATATAGAACTTATCTCAGTGTTACCACCCTATTTGTGTTCAGCACTTTTTGAAACAGCAAAAGTATCTCGTTTTTCACTGAACTTCCTACCCTGAAATGCTGCACACTGCCTTCCAGGAAACAATGTAGCTCTGTCACAGCAATCCTGCCCCAGAGCAGGGTTGTGCGACCAGAACCTGTAACAAAGCCAGGTTTTCCCGGAGTGTTACTAATGCTCATGCACAAGAATTAAGCTGTGCCAGGGGAGGTTTGGGTCAGACATTAGGAAGAACTTCTTCACAGAAAGGGCAATTAGACACTGGAATGGGCTACCCAGGGAGGTGGTGGGGTCACTGTCCCTGGAGGTGTTTAAGGAAAGACTGTACATGGCACTCATTGCCATGGTCTAGGTGGCATGGTGGTATTCAGTCACAGGTTGGACTCAACGATCTCAGAGGTCTTTTCCAACCTAACTGTTTCTGTAAACATAATTCAAGCAGAAGCAAACTGAACTTTCTGAACAAAGTTTATTTACACAGAGAACATCAACCACCGGGGCTCCTAGCCTGATTTCCTCCTCTTGCCGAGTCTCTATTCAAACCACGGGAAGAAGCAAGTAAACTGCGCGCGCCTCCCATGGCAACCTCAGGTTAGCGACCAACCTCCAGCCCTCCCGACACACACCTTCCATTCCCGTGCTCCAGGACAGCCCCTCGGGGCACGGGGGGACCCCTAGACAGGGGTGCCCGGCGGGGCCGCCGCCCTGTGCAGGTCCTCCCGGTAGCCCTTGAGCAGCTGGTTGAGCAGCGTCTTCTCGGAGTCGCGGCGCGGGCGGACGAGCGGCGGCAGCGGGTTCCCCTTCAGCTCGATCACCGCCATCTTCGCGCGGTCCAGCGCGTCCCGGTTGGGGATCTGCAGCATGCGCGTGTAGCTCCCGGGGTGCGGCTGGAACCGCGGCGCCAGCACCTTGAACAGCTTGTGGATGAGGTCCTTCTCCTGCGGGGCGGCACGCTCAGCTCCGGTACCGCGGCGGGATGAACAGGAGGGATCCGGGGCTGGGAATGCGGGGGTGGAGGGGGGCGGGGGTACTCACCGTCAGCCAGAAGTTCGCCATGCGCATGGCGCGCTCGTCCGTGTCCCCCCGCTTGGCGTAGTCGATGAGCTGCGGGGAGGAAGGAGGCGGCGGGTCAGGGCCCCTCGGCCGCCCGCCCGCCACCCCCGCGCTAAATCCCGGCCCGGCCCGGCCCCGCCGCTCACCCGCTCGGCGTAGCCGCGCATCTCGTCGGCCCGCGCCCAGGGCGTCTCGATGCGCTCATGGCGCACCAGCGCCGTCACCAGGTTCCGCAGCAGGTCCAGGCGCCCCTTCGGGCCGAACCCGAGCCGCCGGTACACGCGGCCGTGCGAGATGGCGGCCGCCACCGACAGCCGCATCGCGCCGCCCTTCCCCGCCGCCCGCCCTTCCCGGCCACCGCCGCCGCCGCCTCCCGGCCTCCCGCGCGCCGCCCGGGCGCTGCCGGGAGATGTAGTCACAGATGTAGCCTCAGGATGCCGGGGTGGGTCAGGTTGGGAGGAGCTGCACTGGAGTCATCTGGTCCAAGCTCCCTGCTCAAACATAGCACGGAGTTGCGTCCAGACGGTTCCTGAATATCTCCAGTAAGGGAAACTCCACGACCTCTTTGGGAAATCTGTTCCAGTGCTCGGTCACCCACACAGTAGAGAAGTTCTCCCTCATTTTCGGGGGGAACTTCCTGTGCATCTTGCCCCGTTGCTCGGTACCACCGAGCAGAGCCTGACTCTGTCCTCTTGACACCGTCCCTTTAGAGACACACTGATTGATAAGGTCCCTTCTCAGTCGTCCCTTCCTCTGGCTGAAGACGCCCTGTTGCCTCAGCCTTTTAGTGTAGAGACGCTATAGTCCCTTAGTCATCTTTGTACCCCTCAACTGGACCCGCTCTAAGACCTCCACATCTCTCTTGTCCTGAGGCGCCCAGAGCACAGCGCTCCGGATATGTCCTCGGCAGTGCTGAGTAGAGGGGCAGGATCAGCTCCCCCTACCGCTGGCAGTGCTGTTCCTAACGCAGTCCGGCCCGCAGCCGCGTACCGGGAGGTCTGACGGGGACAGGGAAGCCGGGACAGACCCGGCGGGGAGAGGCGGAGGTGCTGCTGTCGCTAAAGGGCCACACTGCCCCCGGGTCCCGCTGCCGGTCCCGGCGGTCTTTTGCTACTTCTTTTAAAACTATCGGATGCAAGTTAATTAGCCACTCAGATTTTAAAATGTCTAGCTTGATTAAACTGCTGTGTGATTAAAATCAAAATTAAACTGCATCATCATGTCATATGACTATACCATCTGGCTTTGCCCAGATGCAGACACTAAATGACTCTGCTTTTCATGAATTCTTGTCAGTTCTGTTCTGTTATCATCATCCAGTCATGGAAAAATAAAATTCCAAGTACAACTGGGAACTTCTTTGTCTACCTTTTCATTCTTAGATCTGCTAATCATAGATTTTTGTCTTTAATATTTTGCTTCCACTATCTACTTTGTAAAATCCAAGACAGTTGTTACTATGACTGTTCCAGCCTTTTTTTTTTTCTTTTTCTTTCTTCTTATTTATGTTTCAGTATGATTTACAGATGCTTTTCGTTTTACTTTGCATTACCCAAGTCCTGGGTCCCAGCAGTGGAGCCGGATCCCACCAGGAATGACAACCAGCCCGGGGTACTAGCCCTGCTTCTGTCCCTGTGGCATCGGCAGGCAGGGTGGGCTCTGTGGGGAGGAGAGAATGCAGCCGGGCTCCCCGCGGCTGCTCACTATAGCTGTGATGGGGCACAGCCCGCAGGATGCTCCTGGGGCTGCAGGGAGCGGCTGGGCCACGTGCAAGGGGCAAGTGAGGCCTGACAGAGCCTGTGTCTTATTTCCCTCTTTTCCACAGTGCGGGTGGCAGGATGCCAGCGATCTTCAGAGCCCCGTAGCACACGCCCAGGCTGTGCAGAAACTGTGCACACTGACAGAGTGGGCTAAGGCTGTTGGATCCAGCCTCCCACAGAGCGGGAGCCATCATCCATACAGTGGAGCTGGTGCTGTGCTTTATTCCCACAAAGACTGAAACCCACACTAGTTTGCAAGAGCTGATCCCTCATTGTCAGAGGACTACGGCAGTATATGTAGTTCAGTTCCAAGAAAAATGCCAGAAGGCAGCACAAGGTTTCCCTCCATTTGTTTCTTCCAGCCAACATTGCTGTATTTCAGAGAAAGTGATGTGTAACAAAAGCAGCTACCAACAGTGTAACAAAAAATATCTTTGTTATTATGAATACATCATAAAATCACAGTCATCTTATACACATTTTAGTATTTCATATATAAATAAAGTGAACAGTATAGTTATTGGAATGTGTAATAGGAACAAACATACGGATTTTAATGCAAAATTAAGAGACTTGGACTCCACCCCCATCTTTTGTTGCTGCTCTGGGACTTGGCATATTAACTCTGAAACACTTCTAGGAAGAAGGCTATGTAAGCTGTGATGCCAATAATAACTCCAGGCATTACCCTAATTCCATTTACAATCAATTTTCCTCTTCTTTTCCTGATTTAGCATGACTATATAAAAATTCTTCCATGCCAGAATTACAGCTTTGTAAGAAAGACTAAACCTGTATGTACTTGGCACAGTGTTGAAAGAAAACATTTTTCAAGATTCATGATTTTGTTAATCCCATTAACAACCAGAATTTTCCCACCACTACACACTCTTGCAAATGTTTCCATTAAATATATTTCTAATATTAATAAAATAACAAATTCTTTATTACCCTTCTGCTTATAACTTGATGTCTTAACATCAAAATAATATTTCTTTCTAATAAAATTATACATAATATTTATATGAAACAAAGTTGTCATGTGCATGAGCCTAGTAATGAGACTAGATATGAGTGTAGAAGTTTCTACTTTCTTGTTTTGGATTCTTGGGAAAGCTTGTTATTTTTGGAGCCACAGAGTAATAAATAATTTGAAAGGTAATGACTTCTCTGGCTACCCCGTAATGAAACTAAAGTTTGAAATGATTCCTCTGTGCTGTATTATAAAACATTGGGTGTGCTGAAGAAAATGACACTTTTCTGAGTGTCTTTATGTATTTATCCAGAAATCTTAATGAAATGTTGCTGATAAAATGTGTTATGAAAGTTATCATACCGTTAATCAGAAATGAGGAAGGTCATAGCTGGATGCAGACCGGAGGCTGACCCTTCCCTGCCAGCTGTGCTCAGAGGGGCTCTCTCTGCTCTAGGAATTCCTGTGTCATGTTGGCTGAACTTGTCTTTGCCATAGCGTCCCCCTTGTTGCTGGGACTAGAACAGCTTTGGGGCAGAAAGTCTGGACTGAGAAGGGTGAAAGACAAGGACAAGCCCAGGGAGCACTTTCTGTCACCTTTTTTTAATGAAGTAAACTCATCTGTTGGAAAACCAGCTCTAAGCTGTGAAAACCAATGATGCTGACTCCTGAAAGGGAAGACACCGAGGTTTCTATTCAGAAAGTCACGTGCTATATTTATAGTCATGAACCTGTAGAACAACTCTCTGCACTTACAGCAAAGCACATGTTTTATCTACTTTTCTGGTCAAGTCTCAGAATTTTCCTTCGCTGGATACTTATGCACAGCAGGGCAATTGTCACCTCTCCCTGAATTTGACTGTCAAATTGTAGGAACTTCTCATTTGGTATGTTTCTAGATTTGAAAAAGCAGAGCTTAGAACTAAAATAAGTGCCTTTTTTAGAGCGCATCATCTTGTGGGCAGGGGGCAATAGAATCTAGCTGATACATAGGAAGTGGCACATCTAACATAAGTTATGTAATTTTGTAAGTGATGGTCAAAAATCTCCAGCTACTAATTCTCTAGTGGGAACCAGCCTGGCCCAGCAGGTGATGAAGTGTACTGGTAAACATATGCAAGAGTTACACAATTTGAAAGATTTAAAAATACAACATTTGACACCGAACAAATTTAATTAAAATCATATTCATAAATTATGTAATTTATACTTAGTTGCCTGCTTGAAATCAAGAAAATATGACATAAAAGCCTCAGTTTATGCTGTCTTTGAGGTTTCTTTCAGCCTGCTGCATATAAGACCATCCCTCTTCTGGCAACAAGTTCCCTCCTCAAGTCTCCCTTAGGTTCACAAGCCTACTTGGATCTGCAGCTGCTGGCAGAGGTCCTCCCAGACTGAGGAGAAGCCCAAGGACCACAGGGTAAGACCACTGTCTTTTTTTTCAGCTATCCCTGTGACTTAGACATTGCTTTGTAAATACTGATAAAGACATAAGGTGAAGAGGAATACAGAATATTCATGTTCTTAAAAGTTAATGCCCTTGCATATGGCTTAGTGATAGTGAGAAGCTGGGAAACAGCTACAGGAATGAATACATCCTCTTAAGACGACACACAACAGACATGAAAGGTCTAGAGAGCCAACTGTTTACACCGCATGACCTGTACTGGTGGTGTCAGGATTACACCAACTATCTTTTGGCCTAGAAACTATGGAAGGGAATCCAAACCTTTATGTGTTATCTGAAAAGGCCCTGCTTATATTTTTATCTGTATTTATTCTGTTAGAATATGCAAGCCCTGAAAAATACGGCAAAATAACAAGATTTGCTTTGTATTTGTAACATGTACACCACTGAGTACTAGATATACTGTAGAAGTAGCAGCTACACAGATACAACATTGAAATTTTGTGCTTAATATACTCCTTTATATTCCAATCACGGCAAAGTCCTCAGGAGCTGTGGAAATCCAAAAGAAATGGTAACATACATCACCCATGAGGTATGGTCTAACTTGTGCATCCAATCTTCCAGTGTAAATAAAGGGCACTCCCTTTTATCCCCATTCACAAATACAGGATCCCATGTGCAGTACCTCACTTAGCCATCCTCGTACCTGTTGAAATGTTTTGTCATGTGCACTCCTGCACCTACTCATGCTCCTCCATACACCCAGCCAAGTACGCTGCCACTCTGTGTTCCAGTTCGGTGAAAGCCATTTAGGTTGATCTCATGCAGCAGAGGAACAAAACAGATGGAAGCTCTTTGCAAACAGGAGGCCTCTCTCTGGTGTCAGTTTCACTCAGACTTCAATTTCACCAAGGAAGACATGAACATGCAGGAGGTCAGAATCTGACTCTTTCTGCAAGGCTGGGATTGATTTTGTGCTTGCCAATAAGCCTGCCTGATTCACTTATGATTGGTTTTCCTGTTTTAAACATCCCCTTTATCTTGCTCATCTTTGTGCAGTGTATTCAACATGAATCTGTTGAGAAAGGTAACTGGCCTTCACACTGAGCAGTGGGACAATGGTAAGGAAAAAGTAGTGTTAGTTTAGGATGAACATCTTTTGACCATCTTTGAATGATACTCTAGCAACACAAAGCCTAATAATTTCCAGATCAAGCAGTAGCACCCTTGTATCACTGCTTCACCATACTTTTTTTGCCTTTTTCTGCCACAATGGGGCATAATAGAAGACAATATCACACTTACAGTTGGCCTCTGCTGTGAAACAGGGATCCACTTCTCACACTGTCCTAAGCCTGGGGACAGTAGCTGGAAACATGACTTCAGTGGTATAATATATTTGCATTTGTAAAGTAACTGTGGACCAAGGTTTTCATTATTGGCATAATTCAAGGATGATGTTCAGCTACCCCTCTGTCCCTGGCAAGATTTGGGTCATTTGGAAATAGAATGCAAAGTAGGCAGATGGTAATAATGCTGTGGTCTGCATTATTAGCTAGAGCATGCCTTAGTCATATTATATACTGAGAAGGTTTTCTTGATAGTATAGGTACAATGCACAGTGCAGGCTTGATGGTATGGAATTACTGCAAGGAGGCTACCATGAACCAGGAAAGCTACAGTACAGGCAGCATGGTTCAGAAAAAGCAGAAAGAAAACTGGGAAATAGTATATATATTTTTTTTTACATTGTCAGTGCATCTTTTATATTGAAGAATTCTAAAGGGGCTTTATTTTTCAGTGGGCATAGCTAAGGATGGTCTGCCTTCTTTGTCCTGGAGTTTCTGGGTGCTGCCCGTGGTTTGTAGTCTTCTCCAGATCCAAAATCTACTGTATCATGATAGTTTGTAAATTCCTGAGGTAATGGAAATTCCTCTGTTGATGAGTGAGTCCTGTGTCCAAACACTCTCTCTTGCAGCTCAGCGATGTCATTTCTGATGTCTGCCATCATCAGCAAAAGGAAATCAAATGAACCTGGTGGGCCCTGCAGTCACAATGCATGGTCATTAATAACAAACCACCTTGCTCTTACAGTTTTCAAACTGCTTGATAGAATTACCCTTGCAGGGGTAGTTCAGTAAAATACTGCTTCGTATCAATTGCCAAAAGTTAGTGGCCTGCTTTTTAACCAACTTGCTCAGAAAACAGTTTTCAAAAGAATCAAATTTTTTTTCAGACAGAGCCTACATTTAGAAGATACTCAGCCCTTTTGTCACTTAACAATTCCTTTGCTGCATCTGTTTCCTAACAGTAGCCTAACACCTCACGGGAATAGAGGACATAAATCTTGCTTCCTTGTCTTGTTTCCTATTAAACTGACAGAAATTATATTCTTAGAATGACTAAACAACTCATTTTTTAAAGACTTCTGTTCTTTGGAAAGTATTTTTCAGTATGGTAATCTCACTGCTGTCCATCACTTACTGAATATATTGATAATTACAATGCAGAGAGTATCTAATTTTAGCTGACTTCACACATTAAACTAAACTGCTTAATACTGAGGATACATTGATGGACACACTCTTAAAAATCCACTCCACCTATGAGAAAATAGCATAAGAAGTTAATTCATAGAATTGTAGAATAACCATCTAGTTCCAACGTCCCTGCCATGGGCAGGGACCAGGTTGCTCAAAGGCCTATCCCACCTGGCTTTGAACACTTCCAGGGATGAGGCATTCACAGATTCTCTGGGCAACCTGTACCAGTGCCTCACCACCTCTCAGTAAAGAATTCCTTCCCAATATCCAGTCTAAACCTACTCTCTTTCATTTTGAAGCCTTTCCCCCTTATCCTGTCACTACAGGCTCTTGTAAGAAGTCCGTCTCTATTTTTCTTGTAGGCCCCTTCAGGTACTGGAAGGCTGCATATAGGTCAGCCCGAAGCCTTCTCTTTTGCAGGCTGAAAAATCCCAATTCTCTCAGCCTTTTCTCATAGCAGAGGTGCTCCATCCCTCTAATCAATGGGTGGCCTCCTCTGGACTCACTCCAACAGGTCGATGTCTTTCCTGTGCTGGGGACCCCAGAGGTTTTTAAACAATTTCACCTGAAACCAGATTGTAAATACTCATCCTTCTTCTGATGACTGACTCAAAGCCCATAGCTTCCCAAACCCCAGAGAGATGAGGGGCAGGATTTTAAAAGGTTCCAGGGATCAAACTCCAAATTGGAACTGAGGTTGAATTTGTGCTAACTAGCACTCTGCATGGAATCTCATGCCTTCTGAGGATGTTCCAGCACTGTTGTAGAGCAGAGGGGTACCTACTGCCTCCAGTCTCATACCCAGAAAGGAAAGAGGTGTGCAGGCAAAAAAGACCTGGATGAAAACAGGTAATTACTTTGTTTCCAATAAAATTTTCTGTGTATGTAAAGTACCTTTGCTCTTGACACAGGAGGGTTTTTTTTTAAACTTTTGGCTGATCTGTTATTAATAGTCAGCATCACTCTGTTGTGTAAATTCCTCCTGTGAGAAATACTTACAGGTATCCCCTTTGGTCCTGGTGCACCTCGCTCCCCCTGTAATCAATACCACCATGGTTAGTTTGCTGTGACTAAAGAAAACAAAAAAACCCCCCACTGTTTGCCTCTGCAGTCTCCCTTATTTACTGTCCCCAGGTCAGGAACCATCAGCTGATGCTTGTTTGGAAAAAGAAAAGAAAGTGAAAGAGGAAAGAAAGGAAATTGCCACTGATTTTAGAGGGAGCAGAGTGGGGCACTTCTGATGTTTGTCCTGCACAGTAACAAGCAAAGCGGTGAACAGGAGAAATTCACAGAAGAATCATCTAATGAAAAGGGCTAAATCATTGATATTTCTTCAGGGAAAAGCCTAAAGATCTACAGGGAAAGGAAAGAAGGCTGCTTGACAGCCTGGAAGGAGTATTTGCAAGACTTTAGCAAAGCCAAACACAAAATAGCAGATGGATGACATGAAGGGGTGGGACAACAGGACATTTTTATCTTAGCAAAGGAAATGAGATGGTGAAAGAGTTTGTCTACAAGCGTGCAGAGAGACAAGCCATCACTCTAGCAAGCCTTCGCTTCACATGCACATATGTCCATCTTACAGAAATTAGTACTGCTCCTCACCTTGCTACCATCTCTCCCTGGGGCTCCAGGTGGGCCCTGCAAGAGAAAAGAAAGTGTTCACAAGGACATGAGAAGTTGTGGAGCTAAGGCCAATTGTGCAGGGAATGACAGGAGATGAGAATACTGACCACGGGGCCCCGTCTGCCCTGCTTAATATGTGATATGTCTGGAGATGGGCCCATAGGTCCCATGGATCCACGAGGGCCTGGCTGTCCAGGAGGTCCAGGTAGCCCAGGAACTCCTTGGCTCCCTTTTGGTCCTGGAGCCCCTGTAGTCAACAGAAAAGGTTATCTGTCAGGGAAAGCCTTCAGAACACTTCATCAGTGCAAACAGTGAGGAATGATCATTTTCTGAATGACCCAATTGATTGGTTACCTTAACATATCCAAATCCATAACAATACAACAAACACATCCGCATATGCACATCAGCAGCCCTCTGAGACAATATTCTTTGTCACAGTAGCTACAAGAGATGATCAATTAAACAATTCAATTTTGTGTATACAAAGAATCCAAGTCTGCCACTGCCAGATGGTTAGGGACACAGACTGGGAACTAAAAGAAAAGCAAAAATGCCTCATTTTGACACAAAGAAGAACAAGTCACATTTGAGGAATATCTGATAAAAAGAAAGCCTCAGAAAACTCATGGGAACTCTGTGTTGATGGCATCTACATGACTGGCACAAGCAAGCCCTTTCCAGTGGTGGGCTGCACCTCTCTTTTGCCCAGTACAGTAGCCAAAGTGTTAGGGGCAAAAAGGGCTCTGTTCTTCCATTTTGCTTTATATCCTTTTCAGTTTCGGCTGGTTCAGCAGAGCATGTTAGTTTTTAGGAAGCACACAGGCAACAAATGTATGTTTAGCTCAAGAGAAGTTCTATGAAATGAAAGCCAGAAAATCAGACACCCAAAACAACCTTTGCACAAAATAAAGACCATTGAAGTGTCACTAGCTGAAATGCTTTTTGATTAGAGGGAAAAGCACTTTTCTGAGGACACATGAAAGACACAGAAAGTGAAAGGCAGAGAGTAAAGAGGGTTCAGCAGGACAGAATATGTACAGCTAGGATTTTCAGGAGACAACCCAAGTTCAGTGATGACTCTCTGGGATTCCTCCTGTCTGGGCAGTAGAGGGGGTGATTTTAGGGGGAGCAGAGTTCTACAGTACCTTGGACAGCTCATTCATGGGAAAAACTGGTGGGTGGAAAACCTTGGAGGGTCAGGCCTGTCCTGGGGGAATTGCAAGGCAATTGTACCCTTCAGAGTCTGATGCAAAACCTCTAACCACACTGTCCTTGCACTTACGATATATTGAAAACTGAAGGTACTCATCCTCCAAGGAAATGAGATAAAGACTCAAAAACCAAAGCGAGACTGCAAAAGGAGGGAAGGAATGAAGGGAGGGGACAGCTTACTAGGGAGTAAAATCCTTGTAAGGAATATTTGCTAGTTCTCTGTAAGAATCTTTCTGAAATCCACCACAATGCTAAAATTCCTTGTATTTATTGCAAACCCAAAATTAGATTTCCAAAACTTTTAGTACTGTTGGCTGTCAGTTGCAAGATGTCTGGCTTAAGTTAGAGCTTTAGGATCCTTCTATTTTTCATATTGTTTCAATCTATACCTTAGCAAAGAAGGTGTGAGAAGAGTTATACTTTTCTTTTCAGATTCCTTTGAATCTGAACACAACATAAAACCAAATTCTTACAAAACCAGATGAGGAAAAATAAAACAGTTGGCACAAACCCACACAAACTGAAAGCATATTTTCTGCTCTACTATTGATAGTGAGCTAAAGCAATTGATATTCCTGAAATAATAGAGAATGTTTTAAGACAGGGTTAAAATACAGGAAATGACAACTGAAGCAGGTGAGATATCCCAGTGAGAGGGAGAAATTTAACACATATGGGACAAACACAGCTTGCACACCAAGAAACACATGGAGACACAGTGGATGATGTTAGACAGTTGGCAGAGGCTGATCATAAAAAGCAGAAAGTTTTTCTTTTCAAATTTAGCACAAATGCAAATATAATAGTATCAATCAAAATGTGAAAATGCAAATTATAATAGTATCAATCAAAATGTGAAACACATAAAATCCTATCACACTGAAAGACTGAAGCTTATTATTTTTATTTTTAGTAGTATTGAACACTTCTACCCCTCTCATCTGTATCTTACCTGGAGGGCCTTGTTGGCCAGGCTGGCCTGGGGGGCCAGGAATATATGCATTAGATGCAAGCACTTTTTCACCAGTGATTTGCTTGCTAAGATCAGCAGCATTATTTGGTAGCAAAGCAACCTGCCAAAACCAAAAATCACTGTAAGACCTTCATTGTTCAGCTGAAAAAATTCCATTCTTAGTCAAGCTTTCACAAGAAAAAACAGTCTATTTAAATATTTCAGGAAAATATAAAGTGTTTAATCATATCTTTCATTGAAATCATTAGGAAAGAAAAAGTTACTTTGTGAGTCTGTTCGCTTTTCAAGTCACTGTGGAAACAGTGAAAGCCAATCTAATGGAGAACAGGAGAAATTCAGGAGAGATACAGCAACAAATTCCGAAGCACCTAAGTCTCAAAACTACTTGGATCTTCTCAGGAAGCCTGTTTTTCCTTATTTGAAGTTTCCTCTATTCATTTACTCTTCTTTTCTCAGGGCAACATTTGCTCAGATATTTAAGTTCTCAATTGCAGCAAAAGCCGCTGACTTTCCATTGGTTTCAATGAGAACTCCAAATCTTTAGTGGATCTGGCCCTGTAACCATACTAGTTAACCCAACAGATGTCTGGATCTTCTCTGGATAGAGACACAAGATAAAGTAAGTGAGAATGTAAGAAGAATTGCACATTTTATTTTAAAGTGTCATTATCCATTACATGTTTAATTATCCATGAAACATTAATCTGTCCAGATTGAACATATTTAATAATTGAAATATTTAGAAAAATACACAAATGTTTAGTCTCTCCAGAGGCAGCTGAAGGGAAATGACAAGCCAGGAGGCTGGTCTGCAGAGAGGAAAGAAGTTTATTAGTAGTGAGCAGCTGCATGTAGAGTTGGGGATTGTGCTCTGCCAAATGGAACTGAAGAGCTATTTCAGCCACATCAGAGCAGACCTATCTCTGGGTGAGCTTTTTTCCTTGAAGGAATTTGGCTCACTCGATAATTTGATCCTGAATTCTGCAATATTTGCCTGGGAGAGCTGCATTAAATAAAATACATGATGACTCCTGCTATCTGACAATGCTTTTCATCAGCTATTTGGAATTCCCTGAACTGGGTTGTTCTCAAGACTCCTACTTGTTTCTGTAATTATTTGATATACATTCTCCTGTCATTACTGCAAACCTAATGTTTGTAACGCACAAGAAAAAAACCCATGGCTATGCACTTTCAGTGCCTACTATAACTGGGCAAATTTCCTTTGGCAAACAAGTTATTACTTACAGAATGCAACTTAAGAGCAGCTAGTGCTGCTTGCAGTTTGAGGTTGGAGGTACAGAACAGTTCTGAAGGAAAAAACTCAGGGAAAAAAAAGGAGCTAGAAATCCTGATGATTCTGGTGGCATTTCTGAAACACCAGTTTGATTACTGAGGCTGGAATTCAAAATGCAATGACAGAAATATTAAGTTTTATTAGCCATTTGTTACTTAGGTTTTGGAAAGCACTGCAGTTCCAAAGACATGTTGACTGCACTATAGGCAAATTAGGCGTCATGATATAAGTCCTACAAGAATTTGGTAGATTCACTCTGCCCCCACAGAAATCAGTGGCTATACGAGGTCAACACTTCCCACAGCGTGTTCCTTAAATGCTCACTCGTATGAATCTGCTCACACAGAAAATGGGGATCCAGCACACCTACGGCTCTGGGCTGAGCTGTCATCTTTGGTTTTCCAGAGAAACACCTCTGCTTTGTTTACCAGTGACCCTGCAGCTTTCTCAGCCAACACCCCAGACCTTGCAGCACAGACCAAAGTGAGGGGCTACTGAAGATGAAGGGCTACTCCATGGCTCACAGCGTCCTACACCTGGGACTGAAAAGGAAAATGCGGTAGTTGGGGGCTGACAGAGCCACACTGCCCAGGGACCAGCATGGGAAGCTCCAGTGTCTGGCTCTGGTCAGCAAAGTTTTGTGTACCAGAGGCATGTCCACTCCGTCAGAGAAGGTTCCTGGCTGGATACAAATGGAAGGGTTGCAAGGACCATCGTGCTACAAAACTTTTGCTATGTGACACAAATCAGCCAAGGGTTCTGCAGTGCCAGCACTGTCATGCCAAAACTGAGACACAAAGATAAATCCTGTGACCACCTGAGAACATGATATTTTTCAGGCAGTTTTTGTAAGAATATTTTCAGTAAGTGTTTCTCCTTAGAGGTGGCCACTGTTGGGTGACGGATTAATTGAAGTCCTCTTTTGGGCTTGTGCAAATATATCTCAACAGATCTCATTCTGGGGATCTGTCCCAACTGATAAATAGATGTCACTTAGTACACAGACTCTGTCATGAATACTCTCCACGTTATATTGCAAATAGGCAAGCTGGAGTAAAAAGGTGCATGTAGTGGTGAAGACTCATCAAGAAGAGGATTTGGAAGTGTATTCTTTTCTGTTGCTTAAATATTGACTTCTTCCTGCCAGCAAGGCTGTTGTAACAACTGAGTATGTAAAAAAACAATCACATAGCTGCTGTGAAAGCATCTACACATGCTTCCCCACTGAGTCAGCTGGACTTGAGGCATAGACTAGGAGTGCCAAAATACCCAGGCTCTGGTCTAGCTCACTACTCTTTGATATCTTCTGGACAGAAAATGGTTGTTAAATGCACTGGAGCCAAACCATGTGTTTTTGATGTTGACTCACATCCTCTTAGGGATTGGCTATACTCACTAGCCTAATTTGTTTCACCTTTTAACTGAACCAGGATCCTGGTCCAGGGTGACCTTGGCTTTCTCCATCAACAGCTCCAAATCTGAATGGACCTTGGAAAATAATTTTTTTGTTCCATGTGCATGCAAATATTAGTGAAGGTAAATTTTAAAGAAGGATTGTTCTAGAAACAAGACTTCCATATGCTGTGTTGTATGCTGCATCTGGAGTTTTGGGTAGTTTCTAGGGAATCTGTGGTTTAGACAAATTTTGATAGTGCTTGTCAGGAGTGATGTGTAACATGGCTTTCTAATTAAGATGTGTTTAAACACATCTGTGCAATAGAATCTAGTTTACTTGATTTAAAAAAAAAAATTCTTGGCAGTCTGTCAGCGTGTCAGATATCTTTCCCCCAGTTTTTCAGCTTTTCACTCTTCTTCCTTCCATCAGGGTCTGGGATCAGTGTAGGATATCCCACAGATCTCTAGCATATCAGGACAGACCATCACACAGGCTTTTCTGCTAACCACAATTTTGAATAAAGTTCATAAAATCTGAAAGCCTTAACCACAAGACTGAAGACTCATTCCATAAACTGTCTCCCTGGCAGACAGAAATGAATTTTTCTACACAAAACAGAACAGCTTCAACCACAGATATTGAGAGACATCCTCCCCAGAAGAACTTGACCATGGGGAGCAGTGGGTGAAACACAAAAGTTGATGTCTCCTTTGGTAGAGAATTAGTAGTGGGCCAGATCTCTTCTCAGCATGGACAAAAGCTCTCCTCTCTGTGCAGTAAAACTGCTGAGGGTACCAGGGACCTTCTCTTCCAGCTCTGTCTGTATATGGCACAACCCAGTGGGCTCCCTCTGAGGATGCCAAACAGGTCAAGTCTCAGTAGGAAGATACTGGGGGAAAAATTAAGCTATATACTGTGACAGGACAGCTATGAAGTAAGAGTGAGCTGCTTAGTTTGGCCACAACTACTGTACAGGTGCCCATAGTGACAGGTATTGATGGCCTGAACACAGGCATCTAACATTTTGAACTCAGGCATCTAAGCGAGGAAGTTAGACACAGAAAACTTTCCATTGATTCCATCAGTCAATTCTTGCAGCAAACAACATGACCAACAGTGTGACTCCAGATCCCTCCCTGGATGTCAGTGCGAGTCTGTTCAGCATCACAGAGAGTGGCTGGAGAAACAGCCATGCAAAAGTGTAGATCCTTTTTTAACTTCTGTGCCACCATTTGTTTGAAAAACAGAATTTCTATCACACATGGAATTCTGTCACTTCCACATTTGTCTTCATGCTGATCCAGAAGGAAAACATGACATTTTGAGATTTTTGAGATAAAGAGTATCTCTAACCTCAGTGAATTTCATTTTTAGTGAAGCAGATTTCTTTCTTGCTGTAACTGGAGGAATAACATTAAATGCAACAAGCGAATACATCAAATTGTGCTTTGACACAGTGAAATTAAATTAGTACCCTGGGTGAAATAATTACAGTCTGTCAGCATGAATTGCTGAGAATATTCCTGCAGAACATTTCATTTTGAAAGAACATGAATGTTCAAAGGAGATGTCACCAGAAAAGGCATTACACGTGCATCCCTGCACTAGGCTCTCCAGATCTGAGGCTGGGTCCTTGGGTTATTTCAATCCTAACTCAAACATAAAAGGAGGCTACATATAGGAGCAACTAAAGGCCAGGGGAAGTTTCTAGATGCATTGTTCTCTACTTGTAAGAAGACAAGTGAAAGCAAAAAAGGTTTGGGACTGAGGGTTTTTCTTTTTTAAAAGAAGAGTGATATTTCAAGCTAGTGACATTCCTGTTTAGCCCCACACCTAAGAAAGCAAGAATCCTGTTATCAGCACCCCATTAATGCAAATTCATGTTCCTACATCTACAGAATGTCTTGCACTTGCTGACTCTGAAGGTGGATCAAGTTCAAAATCCCGTGTGTCCAGAGTGAATGAAAAGCTTAGGCCAGCACAGATTGCCAAGAAAGCTGGGCTCAGCCCGGGATGGGTGTTTGCCAGAGTCTATTACCACGAGCTTGGTAACAGGCGTACACGAACTTGGGTTGCAATCTGCTTAGAATCCATACAGAATCGTAAGGAAGAGATGCCATTCTTACATGATTTTAAAATATATTGCCATCCTCTTTATGGGTACAAGAACGACATGTCAGTGACAGCTCCAAATACTTAAATTTAATCTCAGTTGTTGTAAAACATGCAGATCTGGTAAAGACATGGCTGATCAGTGTTCATACCTTTTGCTTTAGCTGTAAAACCGTCTGCTTTATTTGATGAAATTCCTTACAAGAGGCACAGCATGTCCCCGGTTTCGCCACATTTTCAGATTTCTCTGGAAGCACAGCTGAAAGAAAGTAGCTTCCAATATAAATATAAAGATCCAAAGGAAAGAAGTTCATAAAGTGACTGCAAAAGAAACTTGAAGGCTGTTACATTTCCCCAGATTGTGAAAAGAGAAGAGAATCTTACCATTATTAAATCTTTGACTGTGAATTCCTATGAAAGGCTGAGAAACTTCGCAGGGACAGCTCTAAGCTCATTTTTAAAGCAGCTGTTTTCAGTTAACAGTCCCCAAAGAATTCATTTTTTTAATACCTGGAAAAGTTTACACCCCTTCTTTTATCTTTGTGTTTAGGGTAGACTAACCCCATAGATCTGAACCAATTTACAGTCCCCTGAAGGGCAAATTTTCATATGCTATAAATTACAGTAAAATCCCTCACAATATGGTAATTTTGTTCACTTTTCACAAACTGCTCTTTATCACTGTGGGTTATTCTCCATGCATGGAATCAACCTGAGTAGAGACGAGGATTGAGATTAATGACAGGGATTTAAATCCACACAAGAGAAAAGGTCACATCTGTTGATACTATGCATGAATGGGATCTTCTCAGGAATCTATTAAATGATTCAAACTGTAAGAGATATTGCAAATGTTATTTTTATCCTTTTCCCAGTCCCATACACAGTCGAGCACTTCTGCATCGCAAACAAACAAGCATTGTTGTAACAGATGTCTGCTTAAAAAGAAATCTGGTTTCCAAACCACAGGGTGACACATACTGGCAAACTCCAGGTAAACTTTTTCCCTTCCACATACAGTTGCTGAGAAGCATCAAGTGGCTCTGCATAAAATGTGTGGCCCTGTATGATGTTACCTGGGCAGGTTATCAGGCATGTTTGAAGTCTGATCTTTCAGGCCACGTCCGGCAATGGAACAACTCTGCAGGTGCTCCTAGTTAAAGCCAGGAAATCTTCAAAATCTTCCAAAAGGATCAACTGCAATGTGCTTAGCTATTGTGTTGTACTTCCCACTTGGGCACACACTTATACGGCCTTCATCTTTTCAGAAATGTGTATTGATTCTGAAAACATCTGCATCTTTTTAAATACACCCAGAAGTTTCTAATACTAAAGATATTATGTAGTACTTGACTTTAAGTGTTTGCAGGGTCCAATAAGAAAGAATCTGATGGTTATCTCTGGGCCACCTACACACAATTCTAGGGAATGTTCTTCAGTATGTTTTGTCCATTGGGTGTAATGACACATCAGGTAAGCTTGCTTTTAGAAGAGAAAGATTTGTTTCATCTCGTAATCAGGTAGAAGAGAGCTGTAAGGGCAAGACGCTGGAACAACCAGAAGCCTTAAGACTGATATGAGTACTGAACTGATCAGAAGATTGGGAGGCAAAGGCTTGAAGGTTTTCCCCGCTCATCAACTGCCTGTTCCCAGAGCTGCACTCTGACAACACTACAACATTACATATATTATTTACCATATTTATGGCAGCAAGCACACCCTGCTGTTTGAGCTTCACAGCCCTTTCTGATAATACAGGCTTGGTACCTGAACAGCTTTCTGTGCAGTGTTCAGGTGGCTCAAAGATTTAAGGCCAGAAGGTACTACTTGGTGTTTTCCAGTGAAGTCTACATAGCAGAGAATAGAATTTCATCAAATCAAGCTACACTGAATCCAAGGCTATTTGGCAAAAAGACCTCTCAGAAAAACTCCATAATTTGTATGAAGATACCTGAATACACAATATTTGCTGCTTTCCTTCCTCTCTGCTGTATTCATAATGTTAATCATTTTAGCCTTAACTCCCTCCAAAGCCTCTTTGCCCATAGACCTTTTTCTGGTAGATTAAATAATCTGCACTGTGCGGGGCTTTTTTTCCTTAACAAGAAATTGATGTGCTTTATCCAGACTCCTATTGACATTTCTATAAAGTAAATTTTCTCTTGACCACAAGGCAGTTTTGTGGGGTTCTTTCTCCCTCTCCAATTTTTCATCTTCCCTTAAAAAAACCCTGTGTCTTGACACGTCCATTTTTGGACCTGTGTAGGATTTACAAATATACATAAGTAGAACTGTTAGGAAAAAAAGCTTTTTTTTTTCTTTTCAAACGCCAGTAAAGTCTGTGTTTGGTACTAGTCTCAACCAAAATTTCTTTTAATAGCTGTCTCACCAAATGAGTTCTGTCATATTCTGTTAAGAAATGTTGCTGAAAGCAACATAGAGTCATAGGGAGAAACTGCCAGAGTCTCTGCTATTTGAAACCTAATGTAATCCCACTAGAATCAGTGGAATTATGAGTAGATTAGGAAGCGGTGAATTTGGCCTTGTGTTTCATTATGAAAGCCAGTTTATCTTGCAGAAGGATGCAGCACACGGGGCTGACAAGTTCAGATAAAAGAGGGCTGTAACAATCCATGGAGATGAATGCTGGGGGGATCAGCAAATGTTTGGGAAATATCATACCAGTGAGATTTCTGCAAATCCGGTTGGATTGACTTGTTGGAGGAAGAAATCCAACATCCTCATATAAGCAAGTGTGAGCTGCATCCCAGGAGAGAGGTGGAATCCCCCTAACTCATACCAGACAGAGGTGATGATTTGCCCAGGGAAGGAGTCATCCATCAGACATTCACTCTACCCGCATCCAATCCTGTATCAGGACCAGACTAGGAGTAAAGCCAGAATAAAGCATGGATAAAGCCAGAAGCCACCCAGGACAGGCCAGAGGGGGCAGGAAGCCATTAGATGGAGACACCCACGCATGGTACAGAAACAGAGATCACCTGCCATGGCCAGTTTGACCAGCACTGAGCAAGGCACTTACAGAGCCTGTTTCCACTGCACAGACCTATGCTAGGAAACTAAAGTTATTTTGGAGGAGGCTTAAACCCTCCCCATTTTTATGAAGGGTTTCCAAAGCACGAAGTCTAGTTCACACATGATGTTGCTGTCCTGATGGGGGTCCTTTAATCTTGGCGAGATGCTGGTGAGGCCAGTGGCACCTATAGTTAAGAGATCTGCTCAGGGAAGTTGTGTATTTTCTTTCCATGTGCTTGGAGGCTCTGCCTTGCTGATGCTGGAAGAGAAGGAGACGCTGGCAGGGGAGAGCTCTGCTGGAGCTCTGCTGCGGGCGGTCTGTGCATGGAGGCTGTGGAGTTGATCATCTGTGTTGTATTATCCGGGCTCAGCCTGCTGAGATGGTTTAATTTGCCTACTTCTGCACGGGCAGCTGTATTGTCTCCGTCAAATGCAACATGACTGCAGATGCAGGAAAAATGCTCCCTATTCTTCTGTCCCCGAACCAACACCAAGCTCTCAGTCAAGCCACTTACAGAGCCAAAAAAGTGTCCAAATTGCAGCCTTCAGGCGAGGAACAATGACAACATGAGTATGATCTCTCCGGAAACATACAACATTGTTAGAGATGGAGAGGAGTACGTGTGTTTTTGTCTCCCACAATATTAAATATTAAAATAAAATCGTAGTGTTCCGACTACTACGAAAAGCAAATCATCTGTTCATTTGGAAGTCGCTCAAGCCCAGATGCAGTGCAGAGCTGGGATTTACCACGGGGTGGTGCATCGCTACAGCTGGTTCCTCATGAAACCTTTTCCTTTGGAATGAGTTACAGACGCAAGTCCTGTGAAATAGCGATAGCCAGCTCCTCCCTCATTTTCACCAGAGGTCTGACAATTAATGACATTAACGTTGAGTACTGCGGGGTAACTGAGCAGAAAGCATCCTTCTCTGCTTCACACAGATGATTTGGGAACTGTCTCAAGAGTTGGTGGGTGTTCCATTCCAGACTAACTACCGGAACTGACATTTTTATGTGCCATGTGTGTTCAGTGTAAAATCGGTGTTTTTCAAATATTAGAATTATTTCCACAGCCTTGTATATTTGAATGGTTGGTTATCCTGAATGCTTTGGACGTTACCCTATCAGGAAATTCGAACTACCCAGAGGAAAAATTAAGTAAAAAAAATATTTGTAAGGAGATTATAGAAGTTATATCTCTTTCCTTTATGACCCATGCACACACACTTATGAGGAAAAAAAGAAATATTTGAAAATTACCAGGAACAATTACATTTAATGGAGTGGCTCCAGTTACACATTTTCAGAGGAAAATCAAAATTATAAATTGCTCTGGCCATCCAGTGGGATTTGGAGCACTCTATGATACCGTGTTCAGGCATTAACTGGTGAACCTATCGTAACTCACCATTCATCAAAAGATGTCGGGTCTTTTTTTCACAGCACAGGGTGTTTGCTTCCTCCTTTCTTTTTAAATTTTCATATCAGTATTTAATCTTCCATACTCTCAATGTGGTAATTTAATGACTGGGATGAGGTCAAAACCCGTAAAATCATTTATGCACAGCACATGGGTATACTTTGAAACCAACAGTGAAAGGAAAGCCCTCACTTCTGCCCCTCTCCCATTGCATTTTATTTTCTTAAGAAATAAAATGAAAATAAGAAAAAAAATCTGACTGCAGTCACGAGACACACAAACTAATTGCAGATCAGCAGAATTCAGTGTTACTCAATGTAATTTAGAAACTGATTTAAGCAATGCTTGAAATGCGTGTTGAACTTCCAGACCCACCTTTTCTGAGCCTCTGAGTGCCAAGGGGCACTAACAACCCAATCCAGGGCCATTTACTAACCTCAAACATAGGCATGTAAATACAAATTAAAGTTACTGAAATTATTTAAATAATGAAGGTTTGTCAGAGTCATTATCTGGCAATTTTTTTCCCTGTGTCTCCTGAGCTCTGGTCCACAAAACAGGTATAATTCAGATTGATATGGGAGAAAATATGGCTTTTAGCAGCTGGATCCAGCAGAAATGGTCTAACTGAAGATGTAATGCCAAATTTCACTGTTCAGCCATTCTGCCTCTCCAGGGGAAGATTCTTTCCACATCCCTCAATGTAATTGTGCATTGGAGCGGAGCACGTGGCAGGACTGTTCCACAAGTGCTCAGGTGCCCAGTGAGCAGCTCTGGCTCTCCAGGAGCATCAACTACATCCCAGCTTTGGACCCTCAGCTCCAAATGTAGAGTAGGGAGAAGTTCTTCATCAAAGATCAATTTTTTAGATGTCCCTTAAGCCCGGGACATTTAAACTCCAGTGGCCCCTACCTTTATCTCCTTTGGTGCACGTCTTGCCATCCTCCTCCCGGATATAGCCCTCGTGACACTCACACCTGTAGCTGCCCAAGGTGTTGACACAGATCTGAGAGCACAGAGTCCCATTGCTCGTGGCACATTCATCGATATCTGGGGAGCAGCAGAAGTTAGAAAATGTCCTACAGCTGGAGATTTCAGACCTCAAATACAATAAAAGGCTTCCTTTATAGGTATAAAGAGATTTTGTAGTTAAATATAGCTGCACTATTAACACACCTGGCATTTTATCAGTGAACACTGCTGGACCATTTCCTTGCATTGAAAAGCTCACAAGCAAAGCTCAATCCTGCAAACCTTGGCTCCCTGGCATGGCAAACCACACAGGGCAGGGCAGGGCAGGGCAGGGCAGGGCAGGGCAGGACTAGCCACACAAGGACCATATCTAAATGATCAGTCCTGAATTAGATACTGGCCATCTGGATCAAACTCCAAGGATTAGTTTTCATAATTAGGCCTGATTATAATGCTTCAATATTCCACAAATATAGCTCACAACCTGCAAGAGGAACTAAAGGAAAAATTACATCAGCCCAACACTTCAATGAGTATATATGAGTATATATGTTTTGTTGTAGGTAATACCTTCTAATAATTTCAGGGGATCTAGATCTCTTAATTCTGCTAAGCAATCCTTAACATAGATAAAAAGCACATTTCTTCTATAACAATCATTATTACGAGAGTGAGAAAGGTTTCAGATTTAAACTGATTCATAAAAGACCCAGAGGAACAGGATACATTGTTAACCAGGGATGAGCTCAACACGCACTTCTACCCACCCAGGCAATAAGGCTTCTCTCTGTTCCTGTGCCTCTCACGATCATAGCGGTACCCAGGATAGCAAGTGCATAAGACTCGCCCAAAGTTATCTGTGCATTGTTGTTCACAGGGAGCTTCAGCACAGACGTCATAGTCTAGAGAGAGAAAAAACATGATTAGGAAAAGTTCCAGTGGCAGTAGCTGAATGACAGTTTGACACCTCTCTGCTAATTAATATAAATTTGAGTCACATTGGTTTTAAGGACTGAAAATATAGATATAAAACACTCGTGAGACATAAGCAAAGAATTATATTAAAATTGTAATTGCTTCTCACATCTTTACCACAGTTAGACTATTTCTTAAAGCTGGATTTTAAGCAGAGGTCACTTTTGCAGTTGGAAGAATTTAAGAATTCTTTTCACAGAAATATTAAATTACCTAAAACGCTTTTTGTTGTTTTCTTCCACAGATTTTTAAGTGCAGATAGCAACATTTTCCTATGCAGAATACTGTAAAAAACCACAAGGCTAATTGCCAAATCCAGGCAGAATGTATATTATAAGGAAAAGTTAATTAAATCACACAGTAATTGTTCAAAGCCAGATATAACCCTTCTAGCAAAGAACGCATTGTTACAAAACCATCATCACTCTTAATAACAGCACTGTGCAGATTAGGGTATGGTAAAATCACTGCCTGGCTTTGTCAGTGAAATCCCAAAAGACTGAAGTCCCTGTTTGAAACCCGAAGGAAGGTAAATCTGTTTCTGATTTCACTGCTATGTAGCAGCAGAGCTGAAGTCTGAGGAATGGACAGCAGAGCACAACAGAGTCTGACCCACATCCCTGCACTGCCAGGGGCCGGGTTTGGCCCCTGGCATTGTGCTGGTGACAGGGTTGGGGGTAGAAGGGCAGCCCCTGGCTGTGTGTGCAAGGGCTTTGCAGTGCCATGGGGAACATCTGCCAGGAGAAGCCCAGAGCTGAAGCAGTATCTGGTCTCAAAAGCAGCTCAGGCACACCCTGCTGCTGAAGGTCAGGTTTTACAGCAAAGCAAGTGGCAGTTTCTGTGGTCGTTTCAGAGAATGTCATTCTGCACGGAGGATCCATGTGGTTGTGATCCTCCAGTGACTGCGTGCAGCAGAAATACCCTCCTTGTGCTCCAGACCAAACATATCTAAACCAAACCTAAAGGGTTTAGCCGAGTTCTCGGCACTGCAGTTGTTTCCATGTACACAATTAAAACGCAAACTCATTATTGACTCACCCTAATGACTAGCAGACATCTCTGGGTACAATGATTTGTCCAAACAATTAAAATGAGCTAATAGGTGGTAAAGCAAATGAAACCATATTTTCTGTATGAAATACATAGCACACATGTGTAGCAATGGGGTTAAAAGTGACATTGTGCCAAGGTACAGAAAAGCGTCAGATGAGATTTAAAAAGCTGCTGTGTTTCACACCAGAGCCCCACAGACAAAAACAGAGTATTGTAATGGTGCCAAGCATTTCCTCCCTTCTGCTTGTCACCTTTTGAATAGCAGGCATCCTTTCTTTCCTTATTACTTCACAACTGTGTTGACTTTAGCTCTTGAAGTCTGAATTCTTGAGCTCTTGAAGTGCTGTGGTGGTGAGTGGCAGTGCCAGGATCCTCAGCAGTAACCAAGGTCAAACAGTGCAGGGCCATGGAAAGAAAACATAGCCCTTGCCTTCAAACTGGCCAGTCTGGGGGTCTAATTTGGACTTTTTAGGTGATGTTGGGGCTGTAAATTCCTGTTACATTTGGCACTACTAAACAGTCCCAAATATAAACCACTGCTGGTGTTTTTCCTGGGCACAGCTGTGATTTCCATTTTCCACTGAAATGAAGTCCGATTGAGAACAGGTTAGTGTGCCCAGCACAGAGGTGAGCACTCCTGCTCCTTAGCCAGTGTACCTATGCAGATGCTGGATTTGACCTGTTCAGCTTTTCAGAGCAGATGTAAAATGAACTCTGGCCTCTCTGTGCTTCCGTGAATAGATGTGCCCTAACAAAATTATAAAAAACAGTGCCAGAAGGGACCATCTCCCACCACAAGCAGGATTAGCTACGTGTAAACTTCTCCTCGTTTCTTTTTCCCTCAGGGGTTGATATGGTCCACCATGTAGTCTACTTCCAAGATGAAATACCTTTGCAGGCAGAAAGCTTTTTACTCATATCTAATCCAAACTCCCCTTTTAGCCACTTAGGCCCATTATTTTTGTCTTCTGCTCCTTGGCCATAAAGAATAGTTTATTTTCCCCCTTGCAGCAAGTTTTCACATACCTAAAAACTGTTATCACGTCTCCCCTCAGCCTCCTTTTCTCTAGACTAAACAACACCAGTTCTTTTTATCAGTTTCTCTTTCACCATATTTCATGTAACCAGTCTTTAAATATGGTTTTCATGTCCTCCCCAGCACAACTTCATCATGACTGTTGCCTCATTTACCTTCATACAAAGCTGGGGAAGGGTCCAGGGGGTACAAATACCTCTGCTGGTGATCACACACAGTCAACCTATATCACACAACGACTGTGGGCAGGTCCCCTGTCACAGAGCTGTGTGTCCCCAGGGCTTTTGTACCAGGAAGCCTGACTTGCCTAGAAAGAGTCCTTGCAACTGGGATGAAATTAGGCAAAAGCTGCTGCACCAGCTCTGTGTGTTCTGCAGAACTGAGGATGCACATGACCGCCCATGTTCAAAACCCTTGTCTGTCAGCCCAGCCTAAGAAACGTGATTTGAGAACAAATCAAAACCACACAGTGAAGGTCAGGCTGTTCTAGGAAGGAACAATGCAAAACTGAAAGCAGAATAATAAATGTCCCTACATATATTTCAATGACCTCAGAAGTGACAATGCAGTCATTTCTGGGAACAGGAAAGTTGTACCAAGGAAATTTTAGAAACACCGTTAGTGACGAAAGAGCAGATCTGATTGCAGCTCACCTGTAATAGAGTATTTTGCTCTGTACTCCCCCACAGCCAAGAAACTCAGGTAAAGCAGTGGTAGGGAGGATGCTCTCCAAAATAAGCTGTTTCGTACTACATTTGTCCCTTCTTCACTCTATCACACCATGAGACAGCACCTGAGACAGCATTTGGTTGGAGCTGTGAGTCTCCAAAGCAAAGAAGAAGGAGATCATACAGGAGAAAAAGTGTATTTTGACCTTTTCTGGTCGTATGGAGGAGGAAGAGATGTTAAAAAGAGAATTAGACACACCGAGGAAACTCCACTGGATGTTTTTCCTGAGGATCATTGCTTCCTGCTCCTGCAGCCGAAAGCCAGAACAAGAAGGTGAGTACAAAAAAAGGAAATGCAGAACATGGAGGCGTGAACTTATACTGGACTACACTGATTTCTGTTCAAGGGCAGATAAGAAATAATAGGACAGAAACCAATAATGCACATGGACAAAGGCACAACACTTTGAGAAACAGTCTGTTTAAATAACAGCTGTCCTAGAAGGAGATTGGTGTTTTTCCACAGCAGCTGTAAACGGATGGACAAGGGAGGGTCTCTCCCTCTGCTGACCCTCCTCCCTGCAGCCACAGCTAAATCATGGAGAAGACAGGGATGGAAATACTTCTCACAGTTAAGATGTGCCAGTACTGGATTAAAAGGTGAAGATGTGCTCTAATAAACTCACATCTGTAATGCATTTATGTGCCTGTGTCGAGATATGAATTTCATACAGCTACTCTGTCAAGATTATGCCAAAACAATGTGTGAAGAGCCAAGTGATGTCTTGTAACAGAGTAAGTGAAACGAATACTTCAGTGAATCATCTTTCTCATCTCTATTCCAATGGCCTGAGATTGTCTCGGATGTTACAGCAACTGCTGCAGCCTCCAAAGTTCAAGGCAAAATACAGATGGAGCTGAAAAAGGGGCAGTGAAGAAACAAAGGGAGAGAAGCCACAGCCAGCAGAGAAATTGAATTAGTGGCAGAAACTCTCAGGTTACCAAGATGCAGTTAATAACAGGATTAAGTGAAGTCAGTGGGTACATAATAAAAGCTGCTTTCATAATCACCTAAAATTTCAAGAGATGAAAATCAGAAGCCAAAATAATATATTGCCATGGCTCTCATTTTATTTTTGCTCCTATTACTTATCCTGCTGTATCCATTATATTTAGTGAAAAACCAATCTATAAAATTGCTAAATCCATAGGAAAATGGGAGGCCAGACTGTAGAGTCTTGGCTTTTCTCCACTCTTGAAAGGATTTCAGACTTCTGCCTCCAACACACACAACCACCTTCTCCAAGTGTCAGTTTCGCACTGGAGCTGTCACTTCTTGCCACACACAGTGAGACAAAACTCACTGCAAAACCATAGGACAAGGAACTTGGTGTAAGCATTGATTTCACACACGCTATACCCAGTTTTTCAGGGCTCAGGCTGACCCCATGAGCTGTTTCTTTGTAGGGAAGCAGCAAATACAAAATTCTTGTTTTGAGAAGACTGGGGGGGGGGGGGGGGGGGGGGGGGGGGGGTGTTCCCTTTTTTTTTTGGTTTTTTTTTTTGTTTGTTTGCCTGCTTGGTTTAGTTTTTGGTTTTGTTTGGGGGTGATTTGTTTGTTTGTTTGTTTGCTGGCTTTGGGGGGTTTTTTTGCAATGAGTGCTTTACTGTTTCCACCCAGCAGCAAAGAAGACACAAATTTACAAAAAACAAACAAACCAACCAACAAACCAACTAAACCCCCCAAAACCACTTCCCCCCAAAAAACTCAATGGAAAAAAACCCAAAACACCAAAACAGCAGGATTAGAGTTTGGATTATAATCCCTGTTGGCTGGAGACTGTAACTCAAAAAACAGACAACTCTCTCCATGTTCATTTGTCACTTTTTCTTTTTTCCCCAAAACATTGCCATCCCAAACTGGGAAAATTCTCAGGCCAACTCAAGGCTTTTCATATGTCATCAAATAAAAGGTTGTATTGCCTTAAACTAACTTTTTAACCTGCTTTTTGGAGCAGAAAAGGTTTATTGGCTTGTCGTTTCTGGACATTTGCTCCTGTCTGGCAGTTCCTCTACTTCTACAACTCCATAGCCAATTTCACCCAAGTCAGTTCCCTTTTTACTACTGCATGAATCACCCTGATTAAATCTACATCTTTCTCAGCCCCTGGTGACAAGGAAGCCATGCCCATGACCAAGAGAGATGGTAGAAGAGAGACACTATTTGTTGATGCTCTCCGCTCTCTGATGTCTTTGGGAAATAGGTAACTAAAGGCAGGACTAACTCACTGAGTCACCCCCTCCCTGTGCACCAACAAGCCAAATCAGCTGTACCAGATCCAAGGGATAAATGGGGAAAACCATTTCCAGGAAACATGTGCTTCTGGGTGCACAGAGCATTCCTGCCTACCCAGCCAAGGGCAGAACATGTCTCTCTGTTTGCAGCAGGTCGTGGTACAAGATCTGCACAGCCACGTGTACTTAGGGAAGGATAAAGGCTTGGCATGCTAAGGAAAACTTTTGGAAGTTGATGATCTTTTTATTTTTCCAACAATTTCTTGGAAACAGTTCCCCCCCTACACCGACACATGAGATACAGCTGAGCCCACAGTTATGTCAGGTTGCTCTTCCAAACTGGCAATGTGGAAAACAGGGGGACATAATGCATGGGGACATAATGGGTAAGAACAGTGAAATCACATACCTTCAGGGATGCACTGTCCAAGAACAAACTTATAACCCTTACAGCATTTTTTCCTGAAAAACAATAAAATAAATGAATGAATAAATAAATGTATTCTCTAAAGGCTGTTGCTGCCTTTAAAAAGGTAATAGGTAGATGATGGATCTGATGAACCAAACAAGATGAGGATCCTGAGCACTATAGTTGGAGGTATGTCAGCTTTAAAGAATGCAGCATGGAAATGCATCACTCGGTCCATGAGGCACTTAAATGGCACCATGTCCAGCCATCTCAGCAGCTGGGTACTCCAACACCAACCTCCCCAACATCCCAAGTGGTTTCCAAAAACCCTGCTCTCTTGTGTTGACAGGATGCAGCACATTTCTGTGCTGTCCATATACACAACACAGGTCATCATTTTCACAGTACAGTGAAGAGTGTTTTCAAACATCCATCATCACAATGTAAACTTGCAGAAAGGGGTAAGTCTCGGCGAGGAGTACACAGAGAATAAATGTTATCAGTAATTTCTCATCTTTCAACAAACCTGGAAGTGGTAAGTGAAATACATGTCGTATTTCAACTGGTATCTTATATTGGCTGGGGGACAAAACTGAAGTGAAGCATCAGTAGGATCAGATACTTTTTATGTGCATATAATATGAAAAAATCTGAGGGCTGAGAAATTATTGTTTCTGACACACTGGCCTGTAATCACATTTAGCGTCCAGCTATACCTGCTGGTTTACTTTCTAGTCAGGAAAACACATTAAGTCACCAGGACTCACAGCAGTGCACTGGAGACTCTATAAACTGGTCTATCCCTTATCACCCTGAGAGTTTCTTGCTGCAGGAGCTTAGTGACCTTCAAAGGGTCCCATGTTGGTGACCAGCATGACTGCTGCAAAAGAAAACTGCTGCTCAGTGTGCTATATCAAGTACACATGAGTCCGAGGGGGAAAAAACCCTGTATTTTACAAATTCACAGTTTTTCATGCCTTGTGGACATGTTGAAATATCTGCAAAACTGGGAAACCATCCATTTGGTCTTTTCCTTTAATTCAATAACAGATGCAGAAGAGTGCTAAAGCCATGTCAGTCAATGTCACAACACTCCCCTAGAAAACACGCAGCCATCACAAATCATCATTATGCTGAATTTAAATCAACTATCAGTTGCAACTGACCTCCTAAAGCAAACAATGCATTACTCCAAACTATGTAAAAACAAACTTTAGCTCCATATTTTACCCTCTTCCAAGATTAGCTGGAATATAAATTATGCTTAATGAAGGTTGAACATCTGAAGAGGAAGCCTTGCTTTGTTATGCAAACAGTGGTCCCTCATTAGACTTCTCTCCAAACACTGCTGTGAAGTTTTATCTGCAAGACAAACAAACGCAGAAGGAATGAGTTCAAAGGTGCATTGGGGAGGCTGTTCATATGCTGCAAGCCATGCTGATGGCTTTCCAAGTGCACATCCATCTCCTCCTGTCTGCAGAAGAAGAGAAGCTGATAAAAATTTGCCTGTAGCTGCTCTTCAGAGGAAGATACAGTCCGACTTGAGAGGGCTGGAAGATTAGAAAGGAGAACATCCCTGGCATGAGATGCTGACCTGTGAGGTTGTGCCAACCAGAAGTAACCAGAAATAGGGAGCAGCAGCTTCCATCATGTCTACCCTTCTCCACGGAAGATTTTCAGGCTTAGAACCCTTAGGACTCCCACCCTGGGAGTGGCTTGTGGCAGCACATGGCAACTGCAGCCATGCAGCCTGCTCCTCAGCGAGGGCTCATCTGCTGGGAACCTCGCAGGAGCTGCGTCTCTCCTCTCAACTTGGACAGCAGTGGCTTTTGGCTGGGCTTGTCGGCTTTCTATTGGCTAAACTGAGGCTTTATCCTCCTGAAAGCCAAACCACTTGCCTCGATCACACCTCAATCAAACGGCCACATATTGAGAACTGACCACATGACAAGTTGCAGCCACTAGACACCACTCTGGTACCCTGATACTGCCCCAAAGCACAAACAGCCTTCCATAGCCTTGTCCAGGATTGATCCACTTAAAGCAACCAGAAAATCATGCTCAACTGGCAGATATCCAAGTCCTTGCTGAAATTCCTCTCTTCAATGGTCTCTTGCAGCAATGAGTTCCACAGGGGAATAAGATGTTTTTAAGAAACCATTTCCTTGTTTTTGGTCTCCCTCTTAATTTTTTGTTGACTTTTCCCAGTTTACTGGTAAGGAAAGTTGAAAATATCTTCCTCTACAAACTTAAAGATTTTTCTGCACCATGGAAATTTTAAATCTCACTGAAGGGAGTGGTTTAGAGGAGAGATGCCCTGCTTTCAGGACCACATTCCAGAAACCAATTTCCCATGTTAATTTGTTCCCAGCTGAAGATTACAGATATCTGCATTAGTACTCAACAGCAAGCTTGAGCCATCAGCACAGTTTTGCCAGGGAAACAGCTACTTTAGGGTTAATGCACAGGAAATACAATACAACAATACCTATTTCTCTGAACATTACATTGCAACCCTGGGATCCCTGCATGCTTTAGCTTTCTAAATTCTTAAAGAGAAATCTATCAAAATGATGGACATATGAGCATTAGCAAAGGCATTTTAATAGCAACACTCATTTTCAGGCATCTTGGTCCAGGTTGACATGTCTAATCAACGTTGCACAGCAGCAATCTTGTTGTACATAATGAGAGGTAAGAGGGGGTTCCTGATAATTTTAGCTACTGAATAACTTTCAGCAAGGTGGTTGCTATGCAGCTGTACATGTGAGCACACACGAAACACAAACACAGGGCTGTGTAAGAAGCTCCCCCAATAAAATCTGGACCTGTGAGGAAATTAAGTTGATTCATTAACCTCAAATTTGGCTTACAAAAAAAGAAACTTCGGCAGACTTATCTGTTACAGCTTTTAATGAGGTACTTTGGCAATTAAAAATATAGCAACTCCTGATTCTTATGCAATCTTCACTCAGGAATATGCACAAGCCCAAATTCACAGGGGCTTTGGGCACCACAATTTTGACCCCTGCAATATCTAGCTTTTGTGTTACCTGTATGAAAATCCATAGCAATAGGGACTCTCTCATAGCAAAGTCCCCCTTGGTTTTTTTTTCTGACAAAAAAGCTGCAGGAAACACAGGGAGATGTTCAGCTACTCCCCTCTGCTCTGGAGGTTGAGATGCTCCTGGTTCACTGAATGCCAGAAGATGGGATTTAGGGTCAAACGTTTGATACCAACAAACACATGTGTGACTAGATAAGCTGCAGATCTGCCTTTGTTGCAGGCTTTGTGGCCCATCACCTTGCAAACTGAGAGGGGAGCTGAGCTTTACAGAAGGTCCCCCATGTCCATCACCCACTGGTCCCCCAGAGTGCCCAACACACAGAGTGCACCAGCACAACACCCCTGCCCCATCCTGCAAAGCGGTAGCTGCTCGACAGCATCGCCTCAGACAGGCAGAACGAAAGGCAAGATGCAAGGAATGCAACTTAATTAAGCCACCACTTTATTAAGTTAGCTTATCAGGCAGCTATCAGCAGTAACTCATCCAGCGCAGACCATGTTTTTTTCCCATAATTGTTTCCACCTGGTGCAGAGCTGCCATCACCCCTGGCCTACCTCCTGCTCTGCACTGGACACTGCAGCTGTCCTGGAGAGACTGACCAGGGAATACTCTGGGTGAGAGGGAAGGGAGTCACTCAGGTTCCTACTGCTGCTGAAATGCTTCTGAAATGCAGACAATAAGAGGATAAACATTTTAAAGTGATAATTAACCTGCATCTGTCTGCACTAACATGGCAGTGACTTGGGCTGTAACATCAGATGCTTGGTGCATTATTAAGGTTTTGGATAACACCAGCAAAGAGGCAGCTCTAAAACTCTGTCATGAGTTACTTTGAAAAAGATATGTGATCTTTTCATCTTTCAGTGATTGAAAAGGGGAAGGCAAAGGGGAAATGCAAAGGGAAGAGGAAAGAGAAAAGTTTTAAACCAGTTTCAGACAAAACTTAATATGGTAACAAAACTCTTGGTAAAGATGTCAAAAGTAGAAAGAGAAGAGTTTGCTCTAGGAAATATTTGCCTCCTGAGAGCAAAGCAGACTCAGAAACCTCTATGCTGAGTCAGAGAGTGAGTTCTTAGGATAAAATATTGCTCTTATTTTATCCCTACAATGCTGAAAGACAATCAGCCTCCAGTCTGGCTCCTCCCAGACAGAGGTAGTTCAAGCAGAGGCACTTTACCTCCCATTCACTGGGGCTAGGGGCGCACACAAGGACAATCTCTAGAGCTCAGCTGAGGCCTGAGGTCGCTTCACTGGTGCAGCAAATCCACAGGTGGTCAGGCAAGTCAAATCCCTCCTCTCTGAAATGCTTTTTCTGGCCAATGAATGTCAGATCAGTCACAGTTTAGAGGGCATAAAAGATCCTTAAGATTTTGTGTAAGTTTAAATACGTCAACACTGTTTTCCCAGGTCGGTGCTGGTAGAAAGTAATGATAATATACTCAAGAAAATATCTCTAACAAAAAAGCAATTTCCTATTGAGAACATTTTTTTTTTATACCACAGTTCTTCAGCCTATGTCATAACATGAACTCAGAAGAACTTGTGCTGTGTTTTGAAGACCTGAGTCAGCAAAGGCCATGGCATGGTGTTTTTAATTGCACAAAGGGGTCTTTGTTAGAGCTCCTCCTTATCATGCCTGCCCAGTGTTTCTTTTTTTGATCATACCGGCTTTAAAAAGTACATAGTGTAGCAAAAATGCAAATATAAAATACAGCAATTAACTTACAAAAAATAATTTGACAGCTATAAATGCAAGCCAATAAGGTACATTAAAAAAGAAACCTAACAAAAAAAAATCAAAGTCTTATTTTTATCATATCCTATATAAAATTCAATTGAGGTGCAGGTTTGTCTGCCAAAGCACTCACAGACAAAGCCTATCTGCAGTGCCAGCACTTTAAGGAAGCAGCTTGGTAGCTGTGCACAATTTCACTGTAATTCACATGGAGAGAAGATTTGTGTCATCATGGTGTAAAACTGAAGCAATGCACTTTATTTTTGTTTGCCTTTCCATGGGACACTCTTGAGTAAGAGGGGATGGCCTCCCTGCAGACACTTGCTCAATGTACACTTTGCCATGATTTCCAGACTTAGTCCTTTTTCACAGTTTTGTAAAGAAACGATTTATGTTCACATTGGGTGCAACACAAGGTCCAAGGCCAGCCTGAGCCCTTCCATCACTGTCCCAGCTGAGAGCAAGCAACCCAAGTACAGTGACATCTTCTTATGCTGCAGCACCTACAACTGCTGTGTGTATCTGAGCGCTATTTTATTTCTCTCAACCGACCGAATAGAGCAGGATTTGCCTGAAAAACCATGAAGACAACTCAAATGTGGAACCCAGACTTCTGAGAGCAAATTACTACAACTTATTGGCTGATTTCTGTGGAAGTAAAATTTTTGGGTGATTAACGCGTTGCCTGAATCGAGGGTTTGGTTTTTGTTAGCTACTTAAGTCAAGTAGTTTTACCCACATATAATGGTTTTCTTTTTCTTAGGGAAAAAAAAAGAAAAGCCCTGCTATCTGCTCTTTTGCTCAACTCCAACTATTAAGATAGATACCAGAAATGAAATCACATTCCAGTCATTGCTAATGGGAAGGTTTTGATAAGATTCACAGTTCCTGGGCTCCTCTTCCTTGAACGCAAGCCAGAGACCAGATCCTCTCCTGGCAAAAGCCACATACCTCTCTTGACTCCAGGGAACTGTGCCAGTGCTCACCCTGGGAGACCCTGACTGATGCTCTTGAAAGCTTTCAGACACGCTTCTTGGCTGCTCCTCACTGCTAACTGACTCCTCCTGTCCTCAAAGTGCTGTTTCATGTCATCTTTTTACGGTCAAAAGGGAGTTTTATGGTGCTGGAGCATAAACTGAGGTTCCTTCTTCTCACAAGAGAACTTCCAAACCAATATGATGGTTTGTAGCCTCTGCAGAGTGCAGTATTTGTGAATGCTTGAAGCTCATTATTCTGTAAAAGAGAATAAAAATACTTTGAGAGGTGGAAGAAACCCTCCACCCTGTGGGTGTGTATCAGTGGGGCTTGGAGGTACTGACCTGCATGAAACTGAAAGATGCACAAGGAGCAAAACTTCACAGGTCTGGCAAATTTCGTGACCAAAAAAAAGTCTGTTCTTTTTTGTAGAATGCCAGGCCTCTGTTCTCCTCAGACACAGTGCAGGACATGTCTCCATGATGGGGTTTACGGTTTTGTTTAAGTAAATTAGATGCAGCGTGGTGTTCAGAAGAGGTTTTCAACCATCTGGGCAGGAAGACCGCTCCCCCAACATATCCCCCTGTGTCAGCAGGTCAGCAGTCCCAGGAGACCATTGCTTTTGACTACTTTAGAGCTTTGGGAAGCAGACGGAAGGGTTGGTGTGAAAACCTTGCAGCCACACCAGAAAATTTTCTCATAGCCTCTGCTAACTGCAGAAAGAAGTGGCAACTAAACCTCAGCTTACTGTCTCCCTTTTTGGCAGAGTAAAGACTTCTAGAAACATTTCCTGTCATCCTCCTTTCCAATGTGAAGTGAAATTAAAGGGTCATATTCGGATTTCCACATGAACCACATGGACTAGTGCTTCACGTCTTCAGGGAAGCCATGACACTGTGTGGCAGGACCAGTGCCAACACTGGCCCTTGTCAGTCCCTGGTCCACCCAGAGGCTTGGGGCTGCAAACACACTGACTAACCACAGAATAATCAGCATCTTTTTTCTGTAGCACAGACCAACTGGCTGCACTGGTAACCATCAGTGTTTGCATCTCAGTTAGCATACCAAAGTCCAAAAATGACTAAATAAAGATCTGCCAGTGGATATCCTCTAAACAAAGAAGGAAACTCTCAGAAGGAAAACATTAGACAACTTCAAAAAGGTAATGACCCCTGTTGCTACTGGAAAAACTGTTTGCTGGATATTTTAGAAGCATGTGAACGTCATCCTCAAAATCACATATGTGATTCCTTCAGTGCTGGACTGTACTTTCTTCCCATCTTTCTTGGAATTTTATTTCATTGGCTTTTTTTTTTGTTGTTTTGTTGTGTGTTTTTCCTGTTTTGTTTGTTTAGGGTTTTTTGTTTTGGTTTGGTTTTTTTGTTTTTTTGGGGGGGTTTTTTTTTGCTTTTTTTCTTAACACAAGGGAATGCTCATGTGGTTTATCACTAGACAACATGTCAAAAATACCAGAATGATTAAATAAAAGGCTTTTGACTGTTTTCATCTGCTTAGACTCAGCTTTATATACATACTGTCAGCCTTGTCTTGCTATCTTTTCTTATAAATTTCTTTTATTTTCTGGCATTGTACCAAGAAAGTGATTTTGTTTAGTTTCACAGGTGAAGTTGGTATGGATTACACAGAATCAAATCAATGTTTGACAGGTCTGAAATTTGAGGGGAAGAAAAAAAATGAATTTTATACAAAGATAGCACAATTTGTATTTAATATAAAGTCTAATGAGCTGGCAAAATACAATGCATCCTCATAAATATATTGTCATTTCTAAGAAAAAGTTGTCTTCTAAATCTCAATTTAAATGATCCAAGACTGAGCTTGTGTTTTAAAATAACTCACTGCTTTGAGATTTAAAGTACAAAAAGTGAGCAAAAGTCTTTTTTTCCACCACCTCTGACTTCCAATTAGAGGACTGCAAGCCAAATTTCCTTCTAAGTCTGTAAGTAGTATGTTTTGCTGATGGCACACATTCAATTATATATCAAACCCAAGGTGAGCCAGAGTACAGGACTAATCACAGCACATCTGTCCTGTCTCTTGGATTTTTTTTAAACTTCCATGACTCTTCATTTTGTAGCTCCAATTTCCTACTAAATATCCATGTGAGATAGAGAGTAATAAATTCCATTTCAGGAGGGAAGGCAGAGCCAGAGCGGGGCTGTGAGGAGCTGCGTTCACGGGCTGGCTGCTGTGCTGGTCCTCGGTCACTGGAGTCAAATAGCAATAAATTGCTGGCAAGTTCTCAGACTTACTGAATCCAGTCCAATCAAGTCCTGTTTATAGAGTATCTTTCATCAACAAGATCACAAAGATGCTGCATAAGCAATGTCTAACAAACTCCTTTCGATAAACAACAAAAGGCAAGCGCCTTTTCCACAAGCATGCACGGAAAAACACATCACAGAAACTATGCCAGGCAGTCAGATCTCTAAAGCTAGATTTCCAAATAGGACATAAATCCCAATTAACCTTCAGGGAAGCTATTCACTCCATCTTTGTTTACTTACTGGTGAGCTGACATTAAAGGGCCTGATCCTGGTTCTACTGCAATCCCTGTCAGCTTTACCACAGGAACACGTGTTAGGCTGGGAACAGGCTCTGACCAAGACTTAAGATGGTGGGTGAGGACATGCTCGGCTCTGAGGATGTGCTACAATTGGACTTCTTGGAAGAGTCATTCCAGAAAATCACTTCTGGCATATACTTAAGCAAGTCTGGATGATTTTTTGTCATTTGTTGCAAAACTCTTCCTGGTTTTGATGGATTTGGGATTTGACATGTACCACTGCTCCTGTACTTCCCTCATGGGCACGATATTCATCTCTATCTTAAAGCATCCATCTACCTGCCAGACACAGACATAGCTATTTAATCCAGAAATTTAACAGATATTTTAATTTGTGATGGCTTTTGAATTCCACTCCAGGAAAAAAGCAAATAAACGAGTCTAGTCAGGTTAACGCTTTCAATTTTAATAGTCTAGATCTTGGGAGAACCAAACACAAAGCCATCAGCTTTTAAGGAAGTCATATAGCATGGAAAAATACTTGAAGAAAGATACGTCTTTGAGCACCTCACTCTCTACACTAGGTGCACATGATGTCCAGGTGACATCTCAATTTCCAGCACTGAGCTGGAAACTGACAGCATGAGGTAGATGTCTGCATTTGGATAATCTGCCTCTCTGTGGAAAACTCATGGTGAAAGGACAAGAGGCACACAGGGCATGGAGGTTTGTGTCAATTGTCCCTGATTACTGGGACAACGTGACAATCACGATGTTCACGCTCTATACCATCTACAGACAAGGGGTATGTGATGACTCCTGTCTTCAGAGCACACTTTGTGCAATAAGCATAACAATCTAATTTTATACATTATGAATCACATAAGGATGCTTAACAGCTACTTATGGCTAAGGATTTTTATCCTTCCAGAACTGGCTTAGAGTCACCAGGGCATGACCCTGTTTCAGCATAGCTGAACGAATTTTTCAGGGCAAGGTTTCAGCCAAGCAGCAGAAACAAATCCGAGGAAAATAACCCTTTATTTTTAGAAAAAACAGACTTGAAGCATAATTTGGGTTGCATGGGACTTTTGGAAAGCCTGTGATCCAAGTGCACCTGACAGCAGTGCTAACTGCTCAGAGATTTGCCCAGAGGAATGTTGAATGTCTTCAGGGATGGAGATTGCCTCACTTCTCTGGGACCCTCTTCCAAGTGCTTAATCATTTCACTGTTCATTTCCCCCTTTATACCTACTTAAAATGTCTGCGCAGCAACCCCTGGCTCTTGTCTCATGTCATTTCACAGTGCACTTCCCGTGAAGGTCTGGCTTTGTCTTCTCTGTAACCCCCACATCTTCTCTGTAACTGCCCATTAGGTAGTGGGAGGCACCAATTAAATTTGCTCCTCAGCTCCCTCTTCTCCAGAGTGAGCAAGCACAGACCCCTTTGGCTCCAGTTGAATACAATGTACTTCAGCCCCTGAGCATCTCAGCTCCAGTTTTTTGGTAAGTGTACAAAACTATACATAACAAAATCAAAAAGGAACACCAACTGATATTCTCTAAAAATATTAAAGTAATTGGAAATGAGAAAACAAACAATTAAAAAAAAAAGTTATTTGTTAAATTACGGCTTTGGTCCTCTCCCACTGTTTTCTCTCCTCTCCTCTTCATTTTCATAATAAAAGTTTAAAAGGAGAAAAATTGAAAAAAAGAAGTACTAAATCTTGAAAGAAATACAAACATTGTTATTTTTTCATTAAAGTATTTTCAAACAAAAGGGTTGGCCAGCTCTGATCACTATCTAAGCAACAAGACGAAGTCAAAATTGTTCTTTTAATATAATTTCAACATCAATAGCAGCAGTGGAATTAACTTCTTAACGTAAGCCCCTGGAAATCTCTATAAAGACACTAAAAAAGATAATATTTCAAGAGTGTTTCACTGATCCAGATGTTTCTCTCCTTTTCTCCTCTGTTTTATTGTTCCCAGAGAAGACCTTATAAATACTGAAATTGCTTATTAAGTATACAGACTTAATGAATTGGACAAGGAAAGAAATAATTCTTAACATAACATGCTCACAAGTCAGACTCATGTTTATTGTCCACAGAGATGATAGCAAAATACTCTCTATACACAGGGTAGTTCTTGTTAGGATGGAATTTGTCTCCATGAACCACTTGCAGCATACAGAAAAGATTAATTTCTAAGACAACACAGTACAAAAGTTTGTTGAATTATGTAGTGATGCTGTACCACGGCCCCAGTGCCAAGGATTATTTTTAGAGCCCACACATCTGCAGGTTATTTGTTGCACGGTAGGGTGGATGAAGTGAATCTCGAAACAATTCTCTAAGCAGGGAAGCATTACTGGAACAAGTGGTTATTTATATGGTGTCACTGGAAGGCTTGGTATCTGGGATGTGGCAGTTGTGTCTGAGCTGCCCCAGTAGCTGAGGTTACTCCACTCCACAGTCAGCAGATGACAGAAAGTTTGGGAAGCAGCTTTTTGATGTGGTAGTCAGCTCCTCTGTTTAGAATGGCAGCAGCAGGAACACCATCTGACCAATGAATGGGCCACAGTGATTTAAGCATGGAGTGCACGAGACCGGCAGTGCCCTCTCCACGTCAGTGCATCCTGCTCTTTAATTTATAAGCAAATGGGTGGCACGAGGCCAGTTTTAAAAATAAGGAGCAAAGCTGTTTTCAGAAACTTCCTTCCATTTCCCCACCATGCCGTGAACTACACAGGGCTCAGCTTTCTATCCAGTCAGAGCCGAGACTTGATGTCGATTGTCCATTAGCCAAGTACTAATTGCAGGAGCGACCGCGCCATGCCCTAACAGATCAAACCACAGCCCTAGTCCTATTTCCTGTTGCCTAATTTAATGGGGCTGGCATTGGCTGGTGCTCTTCTCTCTCACCCTGCTGCTGGAATGTGGTCTTAGCTCTGAATAACCTACTGAGGTTGAACAGACGGCTTGTATGAGATGTTGAAATGCGACTGAGACAACTCACACCCCATTTCACTCTGTGTGCTTGACATTTGCAACCACACTCCAGTTGAAAGAAAGGCTCTCCTCCACCTCCAGCCCTCCTCCAACCCACTGCCCCAAAACCAGAGATGAAGTCTGCTACCAGGCATGATGCCTGGACTGCCTGAGGTAGTACGAAGATGCGCTTTGCTTTGGATAGCTATGAAACACTGAGAGCAAAGAGGTGGACTTAAACCACAGGCAAAGTGGACTTGCTGTGGGGAAAACTCTTGCTGCAGGGACAGAGACCTGAAGGCAAAAACATTTGGGATGCCCCAGAGAACTGAGAATAAAGATCACAAAACCAAACCTGCACTCTACCATCCTCAGGTGGCTGGAGAAGATGTGGTTCTGAGCTGGTGGGGATGGCCTGTGATGAGTGTAGGGGGAACCTCAAGCATGGTGACTTCTGAGAGAAAGCCTGTTGCTTACAGTGTTCTGCACTTACCCCTGTATTATTTCTACTTCACAATTGAAATGGGGTTGTGTTTTCTGATACTAGTGCCAGCTGGCATATGTCAAATTTACATTATTACACTCCTTCCTAAAATCAATGACAACCAGGGATCACTGCTGGAGCTGGTGCAGCAGTTCCAGTTCCAGGCAGCAATTCAGAGCTGCAAGCACTGGAGTGACTCTGGTGTTTGAAGCATCAAAATGGCCTCAAAAGTTTGGACTCAGAAGCAAAAAAACCTGTGAGACCAGAGTGAGAAAAGAATCAGGGTTACTTACCAGTTTACTCAGGGGGCTGGGTAGAACAGTTAGCATTATTGCCTAGAGATAACATCACTCCTTGAAGGCATGTGCAGAGGATTATTGCTTCACACCTGTCCAGAAGGTACTTTGTAAGGGCTCATCAGTACAGGATCAGAATTTTTCCTTGCATTCCTGGTTTTCTCAATTAAGGTCCCTCAGTTTGCCTCATTTTATCAGGCTTCTTCTCCCCGCAGATCATCCTGAACAACTATCCTGTGCAGCAGGCCAGTCGTGGCATTCGATGGTTTTGTCTGTGACTGCAGGGCCTTTTCAACTTGCAAACGTTTGTTTTCTTATAGCAATTGGATTTTGCTTTGTCTGCCTTATTTCCGTGACCCAAAATGAGGGCAAGTATCCTGCTGGGTGTCAGTTTTAAGATGTGCTCACTGCTGGTCATGTATTTGTTTGCTTGTGAGAACCCCTCTCTCCCCATCTCCCTGCCATGGGCTTTTGGCATTTCTCTCATAATGTCACTTTTTTGTTGGGTGGTGGTCTGGGCAAACCTCCTTTCTGAGCAGCTCAGGCTGCTGTTTCTTGACAACATTCAGTGCCCTGTTTCTGTTTCTTCCTTACCATTAGCACATTGAAAGTATTATGGCCTAAATATCTTGCTGTTATAATACCTGTTGATATCCAGGAAATATGTTGAAGGATGGTCCTCCTGAGGTGATCTGAACCTGACTGCACAGCCCTCAGTGGAATGGCATCATAAACCTGACAAATTCGGTGTTGTTAACAGGAAAGTTAGGCAACTGCTACAACACGCAACTTCATTTCTGCTAGTGCTTTATTCTGTGTAGAGTATTTAAACAACTTCTTCATGTCACAGCAGTTATGGCTGAGAGGACACCGTTTTCCTCCAGGACATCCTCACAGGTACAAGGAGCATCATCTCATGCTGGGGAAGCATGATGGATCACTCGAAAAGGAAAGAAAGACCTCTCACCTTCAGTGCAAGGGGAAGAGACAACAGGCTGCTGAAGGTACACAGGAAGTGAATATTGAAGGTGCACTGCCTGACAGTCTCACTTGCCTTGGCCACAACAGCTACATCAGCAACATCCTCTGGTCAACTGGTAACCTCTTCCTCTGAGATTAATTAGGGGAGACGTGTTAATGGAATGTGATGTATCTTGGGCTCTTAAAATCTAATTTCCAAGTAAAATGAGTGACAGTACTAAGCAGGGAGGTTACAGCTGTGGCCTTTTTGTAGCAGGGAAGTTACAGCTGTGGCCTCAGTCAGCAGCAGGACAGGGCCACATCACCTGTGGGAAGTGTTGACAAGCAAAGGCAAATGCTACACTCCTCCACTGCCCAGGACAGACCACCACCATGGCCACAGGCATGAGTCATCACCTCCATCTTAAGCAATCCCCTGGGGAAAGTTTGGGTAATTTCTTCCTGTTAACTTATCCTGCTCTAATACATGTTGTTGCTAAACTTCCAGAAATTTTCAGGTTGATGTTGCACTCAAATACAGAGTAACTGTTAAGGAAGTCTAGAAGATAAGGGAGTAATTTATTTTTTCTGACTAACTTATCATGACTGATGTGGCTGTGGGTGATAGTCACTTAGGTGCTCCGCAAGTTAATTTTAGTTCTCCCTGGAAAGTGCATGTTGTCTCCAAAAAATGATATTGCATTGTATTCCCAAGGCATCTGTCTGTGTTAGCTTGTAGACACAATGCTAAATTTAGATCTGAGGCTAAATCAATATCAGCAAAACCAAGATTAACATTGCAAGATTCATACTTGAGAATATATATTTTGTGTTTCTGTTCCTCTCAGAACATATATTTTGGGTTAATTTGTACTGCTTCTACATAACCACCAATTCATCTGCCTGTAGTACTTGTGCACTGTCTTTGAGCCCACTCCACAGTTCACACCACAACATTTTTGTGGAGGTAGTATTTTATGCAGAATAAAAGAAACTAGTTATTTTCTTTCCTACTCTGTTCACAAGTTTGCTTTTATTCCCAAGACACTCCAACAAAGAAAACCCAACATTTTTACAGCCTGAGATATCAATCTGATTCTGCTAAGTTGTTTGAAAGCACTATATTATAACTGGCGCACTCTAATATATTTGGAATAAAGATTTGGCATGCAGTGTAAAGCAGACTCCCCCAAATGCATGAGTACAAGCAGCAAACTGAAATTAATACTGTGAACATTCCTCAGGAAATTTCATCTCAGTTTGAATTTTTTCTCCAATCTTTTCTACCTAATGAAGTGCTTGTTCATCACTGTTACAAACCTGATGGGCACAGTGTGTATTATAATCTCACCATCTGCATCATTTACATTCCCAAATGTAGAATCTCAGCCCAGATGTCTGACTTATCTCCAAGGTGCTGACTTTGGGCATATGGTTTTTATTTAAGAATCACAATACTTACAGAAATCCAGTATCTATTACCTATCACAATTGCAGATAATAACTCAGAAAAAATTTATCTTGGGCTTTTTATTGTTGCCCACACAGACACTTTGTGGATGAATCTCCTAAAGTGCAACAATCAAAACAGAATTAAAGGTAAGGCAGGATGTGAAGCAGAGTGCTTCATTACAGATGAATTCTGTAGAATGTATAGCAAGCAGAAGAAAAATGTGCAGTCCTTAGTAACGTGGAAATCCTGAAGCAAGTCATGACTCTGAGAAACAATTCAATTCCACAGCATTAGGTAGCACCAAATCCACAGTTCTGTTAAGTTTTTGTACAATCCAGCAAAATCCACTGTGCTGGTGCTCAGCAGTAATGATTGTCCTAATGTGGAAGGGGGGCCCATAACCTGAAAATAACATCACACTCTCCTGCTTGAACACAGAGCTCGAAGCTTCTACTGAGAAGTCGTGTGGTGTTTACTGGCACAAAACCTCCGACTTGAAATAAAAAGTACACCTTCATTTGGAAATGTGTCATGTTACATGTTTTACTCTGACTTGGATTTCTGGACCTTTACACACTCTTAATTAGTACTGGTAGTGGTAATAATATGTTTTTACTTCCATAATGTTAACCTCCAAAATATGAATGCTGCAAATAGAAGCTAAGTTCAACATAAAGAAAACCAGTAACTCCTTACTTAAATTTCTTCATCTTCCCACTTCGATAATTCTATGATTCTAAATCCTTAGACTTACTACCAAATGAACACTACCCTTTAGCTTTCACAAAGAAAAGTATTGGTACTTATATTAGACTGACGCCAAACTGTGCCTGTCATTGACCAGAATTCCAAGTCCTTATGCAAACTCTGACCAAAACTACAATCCTTGACTGAATATATTTTCAAACCACAGCTATGACAGCGTGTAGAAGGCAGATACACAAGGACCAGGACAGAGATCTCCACATTAGCACATTGTGAGTGCAGGAAAATCAATGCCATCACATTCCTTATTGTAGCCATACACATTCCTCATTATGACTGCACACAATTTTCAGTGAAGTAGCTGAATTACATCTCAGACATCTGGCTAAGTACAGGTGTCTCTATCTTCAGCTGGGGGGATGGATGCTTCTGGAGAGCAGTTCAGCCTAGCAATGGCATGGTAAAACTCCTAACCCCAGTGCCTCGAATAAAACATGCAAGTAGAGAAAACCTGAGCTTTAATGCCACAATTTTCAGCAGGGTTGTACAAGTTTTTTTAAACTCTTTCAGAGCTTCACTCCTATGGGATGTGGTCAAAGGCCATGAAATAATGAAATTTGCACCAAAACCAAGAGGAGGAGTTTGCCTCCCTGCTCACTCTGCTGAGAGTCTCAAGACACAACCCTCCTGGGGTTGGGGGGCCCTGCGGAGGTACCTCCTCGAACCCAAACACCCCCACACACAAATGCATCACCCCATGTGGAAGGCTGGGAGTGTGCCTGTGGTTTGACAGCCAAGCACTGTGAACCCAGAGCTCCTCGAGAGAGGGGTCAGCCTTGAGGGAGCTCTTAGGGGAACTCTGTTTGCAGAGCTGGAGACAAGGGCAGCCGCTCCCTCAGCTGCTCAGCTCCACTGACCCTCCCTGTGGATTCAGCTGTTTCATAAGCCAGGGAGAGTGCAATACTAAAACATCATTGCATTTGGATCTCTCAGGAAACCTTTCCAGAAAAGGAACTAGAAAAAAACCCCAAGACTACAATCATGTAATTAAATGCTGAATCACAACAGAGAACCACAGAAGTCCAGGGAAAATTATGCTGGCATGTGGTTAACGCTGGCTTTTCTTAATTTGTGAGTGCCAAAATCCTTTGCGTGTTCACAAGGTCACTGTTGTGTGCAATGGCAACTTTATTTGATCATTGTTTCCAACACACCAAACTCCCTTCCAGTGCTCCTTGAAGCCATCAGAATTTATGCTTGTCCCCCTGTACTTGTCCAGTTAATGTCCAACTTACTACTTCATCTGCCAGAATATTTTAACGACTCAACCCTACAGAAAACAGGGTTCAGAGCACCACAGTGCAACACCACGGGCTGCCTCAGTGCCAGCCCAGTGATTGTGCATCATCAAGGAATGATGGTGGATGTCTAATGGCGGACAAATGTAAAACACAGGCTGGGGTGAAAAATCATGGGAATGGGCACTCCAGTCTCTGTGTCTGGATCTTTTCTAGCCCAGTGTGCAGTGCATAAAGGGGCCGTCATTTAACCCCTTTGAGGAATCAGTTGACAGTGCTCCACCACTGAGCATGGACTAGCCTGACGGTAGTCAGCTTTGAGTGTGCCAGCATGGGCCTGGCAGTGGGACAGCTGCCTGGCAGTGGGACAGACACTCTGCCCAGGCATTGCTCTGTGTTTATATTCCCCTGTCCTATGGGTTTGGGAATAAAACAGGGACAATTAGACTTTTATTGCCCACTGGGATGTCACCACAATTGCAGTACTTTGATCAATTCTTGTCAGGGAATGATCTTTGGAGTAAATGCTGCCAGGGACTGAAAAAAATGGCTGATGATTTTGCTTGAGGAGCAAGCTCAGTGGCTTGCTCATCACCTGTTTTAAACCGAGAAATGCAAAACCAGCAGGGAGTCCAGCAGAAACCTCCTGCCCTTGAACACATCTGTACAACTGTCTAGGTGCTACCTGATCCCACCACCCTATCTATACAGAAGGAAGGGCAGGACTGTTTTGCCCCTCCACGAGTGATAAAACAGTTAAGAGAACATCTGAGATCTTATAAAAATGATGAATTAACTTTCCACAGGTAATCCAATAAGTTTTATGCTGCTACCTACAAAAATGTCAACTACAGAGTTTCTCACTGGAATTTAGCTGTTACATTTTGACAGCGATGGAAAAGAACAGTAAAGTGGTAAAATCTGCTCTTATTAGAGCTGGGCAGTAAATTACATGCTCTGCTCCATCCACAAAGAAATGTTTATCAACTGCTGCCAAAAACCACAGCACCCTGGTGTTTCCTCAGGCTTGCCTTCCATTTCTACAGCCACTGAGGAGGCTACTACCCTTGGGAAGTCTCATTTAGGATAAACAGTTCTTTATGTTCATTATCGTGATTCCCAGAGAAAGGGCTGGAGGAGCTAATTAGCAACTAAGCATGACCGATCAGGCAGCCTGGAAGCGCCAAGCTGGATCTCCAAGTGCATCTTCCAGGCTCAAGAGCTACAGAAAACCTCATGACTCTTCCTCTGGCCCCAAGGACGCTCAGGCTTTGAGCTGGGAATTTCTTCTTTTTTGTTGGAGTGACAAACAGTTCACTGGAGGGCAGGGGGGAAACCAAACTACAGTGCTGCTTCAGGAAGTGACTGATTTTAAGAAAAGGCTGAATAGACCAAGTGACCTCAGCCGCTCCTCACACGTCTTCCCCTCCAGGCCCTTCACCATCTTTGTTGCCCTGCTTGGGATGCAACTGCATTGCCTGGGGGTTTTTTTTTGCCGTTCAGCCTTTGAACCTCAGTGTGCCCTCACTTTGGTTTCATGGACGGCAGGCCCTGCTGGGCTCAGCGAGCTCGGAGTCCAGGTAGGAGCACCCATCGATGCTCACAGTCTCCTCATCTGCAACCAAGAGCTCCAGAGAAAAATGGCAGCTTGGCTTTGGCTCAGCTGCTGGGGCTGGGTGCTCACACCCACTTTTGCCTGGCTCATTCCTCTCATCCCAGTACACTGGGGATTCTGAACTCAGCAGCTGTAGTTCATCATTCAGCCAGTGAAGGGAAAACAAGATTTGTAAGCAGCCCTCCTCAGAGTCTGTTTTAGATCCAAGCAAGATGAAGCATTTTACCAGCTAGGGAGTTAGCCAGAGACTTTGAGAGTGGCATAGTTTTTTGGTTTGGCTTATTGCCTTCACCACAGATTTAGCTCAACTCCTAGTAATAGGGGTTAATCTCTCCTAGTCAATATGGCTTATTAAGAGATCACAGTAATCCCTCTATGGGTTCAAAATTGACAAGTTGAAAATATATTAACATACTCAATGCCATGGCAGGTTAAAAGAAATGATACTCATGCTGTGGCCTTCCTGTAAGCTGAAGGTTGGATTTTGTTCTGCTGGTTTTACTACCTAAAAGAGCTGTTTGCTGAGATACAACTTGATTGCTGTCTGATGTTTTCTAACAGGCATAGAGATTGTCTCACTTTCAAAATGTCTAAGATTTCAAAGACCCACAAAGACAGTCTTCCAATTCCCAGTGGCCTGCAGGAAATGCTTGTAACCCATGAGTTTGAATCATTTTTTATCAAATCTTGTTCAAGTTATTTTTTCCATTACCAATTTCTCCCCCCCAAATCATTATTTACTTATACATTCTTTGCTACTTAGAAACACAGGAGGAGAGAACAAATGCATCAGCCAGTAACGCACTGAGAATCACTTCTGGAAACACTAATGGCTTCTCACTCAACAAACAGATTTTGATGTAGGCACGTCTAGTTCAGAGAAGGAAGCCAAGAGAATGGCATCATTTCATACGAAAGCACATAGAAATGGCCAGAACCCTTATACAACACAATGGGATAATCAGCGTGGTTAAAAACAAAACCATCACTGTGGTGCTGGACTGCACTACACACGGTGCCCCAGAGACCTGCCTGTCCTGGATTCAGCAGGACGTACAAATAGTTGGGCTGTTTAAATAGATGAGGAATCACAGCCAGAATTCCACTGCATCTTCAGAGCCTGGGTTAGCCAATGTGCTTCGGATGTGGAGGGAGAGCTTTGCAACTGCACCAAGATGAGTACAGGCTGGATGGCCCTGTCTGCCTTCCCCACCTCAGCCTGCCTGGATTTTCCCCTGCGGTCAGCAGGCAGAAAAAAAAGTAAGGAAATAAGATCTGACCTGGGGGAAATAATATTAAGAAGAAAAAGACAACATTTAAGTTTCCTACTGCACTGAAAGACAGAGGACATATGCAGCAGGAGCTGAAAAGGTAGGTTTTGATCAGAAGGGGAACTCACCATCCCTCTGCTGCATGACTGCACAAGGGCCCCGAAAGGCAATAACCTACTTTTTTTGCTTCAGTATTTCCAAAGTACCCAGGAATGTGTGGCGCTTTCTTACAAAAGCGGGACAGCAATGAGGCAATCTTGTGGCTGGAGTGACACCACAGAGCTGCTCCCTTTCCACAGCAACCCATCTCCCCTGCCACCAAGGTGTTTGGAGCCAGCAGTTCTGCTCCCAGCCAACACTGAGGGCCATCATACAAGGACACCTAAGGAGATGGGATGAGCCTGGGTACCCCTTCCTCATCTCCTGGCTGCTGCATGTTCTGCACACAGCATCACATGTTCAAAAGCAAGGAACAGTACTGCAAACGAAGCTTGTAAATAAGGCAAAAACTTCTCAGTGGGGGGGGGGGGAGGGGGGGAAGGACACTGAAAGAGGGGTGGGACAACAGATTGAAACTCTGGCATGGTAGGGAGAAGGCAGATAAGGAACACTGCTATGCTGTGTCTTGCTTCATAAAATCCAGAGAGAACCAAAGGAAATGATGAAGCAGCAGAATAAAATAAACCAGATAACAAGTACCTTTTCATGCAACACTAAACTGCAATATTTGGGGTGAGTTGGAGGCTAGAGGATTAGGGATGTTCACACAGGACTCTGACATATTCACGAGGGTGGGTTCTAGGTGAGCACCACAGGTAGAATTCTACCTGTCCCCTTGCCACAGACAGGCATAGAGATCCTGCCAGCTGCAGAGGGTTGGTAGGCACAGCAGCAGTCCTGCCCAGAGCTGCTTTCATGCTGCCACCTGCCAGCATTTTATCTAAGATCATACAAAATCACCCATCACCAGATCATCTCAGCCTCCTGCAACTGTCAGCAGTCTGCTTTTTATAGAGTCATGGAATCATTTAGGTTGGAAAACACCTCCAAGATCATTGAGTCTAACCGTTAACCCAGCACTGCCAAGCCCACCACTAAACTATGTCCCTGAGTGCCACACCCACATGTTTTTTAAACACATCCGGGGATGGTGACCCCACCATTTCTCTGGGCAGCTTATTTAGTGCTTGACAACCCTTTCCATGAAAAAAAATTCCATAATATCCAACCTAATCCTCCCTTGATGCAACTCGAGGCCATTTCCTCTGGTCCTAATCTTTGCTGCAAACGGGAATGCCGAGGAAGATCAGTTTATGGTCAGCCTACTCAGCTACCTGGGCCAGTTTGAAAGCAAGATAAAGCAGCTCCCTGAGTGTTATGACAAGAAGCTTTGCAGCAAAAATGAAGCAGAGAGGCTCTGTTTACAAGAACCGCTTGTAAATGGAAACCAAGACCCAAATCTGAAAGGAAAACCACATGGCCATAATCTCTCTCCCATGAAAGAAGCAGTAATTACAAAGTCACCCAGCAAGCTAAATGGTCTTCTCTAACCAAACGAGGATTACAACTGCATTCCTGGATCATACCTGACCTGGAGAGGGCTCTGAAGTGTGTGTGGGGGAGAAAGGCCTCCCCCCTAGCTGAGTTACATGTCCCTGGCACAGCTAGACAAAAGGTTACAGATCATCTCAGTTAAATTTACAGAACAACCTGAATGATTTTCCTGGAATGAAACCTTGACATGAATGTTTCTAGAGGGAGATGGAAACCAGCCTGCATCCACTGCTTCACTGTCAAGAGGAAATGTGTGAAGTATACAATGGGATTGACCATATTTCATAATGCAAGTTGTAGGTGCAAAGTAAGTGTGGATTTAGGAGGCTGTTGCAGTATTTACTCTACCAGCAGATGTTCCATGCAAAGACTGGACTTTGGTTTGTACTTCATCCCAGTGGAACGATGGGCTAGGTTTGGATTTGTTCTGAATGACTGTGCAAGATGGGGCCCACAGTGGGCCAGTATTTGCCTACACAAGTGCACTTGGACAGATATAGACGCATAAACCAGCACTTCTACAAGCAACAAGCCCTTATACCGAGTTCTTAATGCCTTAGAGCGACAGCAAGGAGATTCCACCCAGAGGCTTCCGAATCTCTATTCTGACCATTGCAATGTGAAACAGGTCCAGGACTGAGCTCCTCCAAAACCTCATCTTGCCTCTGACATGGCATCCATAGAAATGTAGGGCTGCCAGAAAGTCTAAACACCAGCCTGGGGTGGCAATGGAGCTGAAAAAAATTACGGAGTACTGCCTTTACAAGCACTGAGTAATGCCAACAGGGAATAAGAGAGAGCCTCTAAAGACAAAAACCAAGGTCTTGGTTAGAAGGCCGTTATCATCAGCTCTGAAAAGGAGTGCACTGACACAGGACATTCAGTCAGAGGCATAGATAAATGTATAAGAAAACAATCAAGCCCTTGTTCTCCTTGGGAAACCCAGGAGACAGTCATTCTTGTACTCATACGATTAAGTGTCCTATTGCACAGCCTTGCAACATGATTCTCACGGGTTTTCACGCAGTGGGCATGATGAAAGGGCTTACTGCAAAGCCATCACATCAGCAGGGACCTTCCCTACTCCACATCAACGCACACAAAAAAAGTAGGGACTTGCATGAAGTCTCTACCTTCAAACACAGCCATAGCCTCCTGATACCCACAGTCACTGGTCTCAGTACACAGGGAAACAAAACAGCCCAGCAAGTTGGCAACTACACACTGCTGAGCACTGTGGTGGAGACAGAGGCAGTGGTGCCTGCAATTTACAGCATTCTCCCTGACCAGCATTTTGTGTGGCAAATGCTCACATTAAAGTGCCTGAAAGAACACTGAAATCAGTGCTTGCCCAACACTAGATTCTAGTCAGCTCAGATCTCCAAGCTACTGCTGTTTTTCCCAAGTAATTTGCAACTTTCAGCTTTCACTTGAAAACTCAACACGTTGCAAATTCCAAGAAAACTGCTGAAATTTTTAGCAGCATCACGCTCAGAAACCAAAATCAAGAAAAGATCCTTAAAGCATCACCCAAAAGCAAATAATTTAAGGAATTAATGGCTGTACTGACACCCTTTTCTAGCTGAGCACTGGTTATGCTCCAACATATTTCTGCCAGCTGAACAGAGGTACATGTCAGCCTTTCCCTACATCACAAGTATAACAGTCATTTTTCAAGAGCTGAAATTTCACCAGTGGTTGCTGGTCGCTGCACTAACCATCATGACAGGCTGGCTTGTTGCAAAAGGGAGTTGTTTTCTTTGTCAATTATGCCATTATTTCCAAAAACATGCTTTAAATGACAGGATATAAATCTTGGCAGGCCTCTCCTAAGCACATTCTGCCCCACATAAATATCAGCAGTGAAAAGCCATTTAACAAAAAACATTAGACCCAAAAGACGAGCAGGGCTGGATCGTGGGAGAACGCTGGTGAGAAGCACAGCTCCACGATAGCACGGCAGCCAAAGAAAACAGGGCTACTCCGAGGCTGTCCCTTGTGTGGACGAAAAAGCAGACAAAAAATGTTAACCCCACAGGTAGCAGCCGTGCCACGACTAGCACGTTTCTAGTTCCAGGTGGTGTTTATTATTTCTCTTCTTTTCGAGGGGTTACAGCATCTTCAGATATCCCAGCAGCTCACGGGAGACACGGTGACACGTGTGACGCGATGAACGCTGGAAGTGCCGCGCAGGACGGGGGCAGGAGCGCGGCCACATTTTTCTCAAAATTGAAAATGTTTTGCAAGATTGCTCCATCTGCCCTGCAAGATGAAAGTAAAGCTCGGACAGGATCAGGACAAACAAGACAGGACTGATTTGAAGGAGGAAAGAGGGAGGTAGGAGTGCTACCAGTCATTGCTTGGGTGCTCAGGCTGCCTCACTGCTGCACCTTTGTGATAGTAGCAGCATCAGAAAGGAGATGAGAAGAACGCCCAAGAAATAACCCTGTCCAGATGAGAAGGACCCCAGGAACAACCAAAAAATGCATTCACTGAGCTTGAACGATTCATTCACTTCTTCAGTTATATGATCTGCGTGGTACTTGCAGACTTCTCTGTATCATTTGATTGGAGATATGTAGGTTTGCTTTTTTGGAAGAGACATTTCACCTTTTGCAATAAATTCTTGACTGATGCAAGCACAAAGAGATGCAAAGGAAACACTGGAAGTGATCTTGCCGAGGGGCTAAGAAAACACTTCAAACCCACATGTCAGCTAAGGACAGATTCATGTGCAGCACGTGCTTATCTGTGTTACAGCATTTTCTGAAAGTATTACTGCTATGGAAGATAAAGAAAATTTACTAGCATGCATACATTTCCAAAAACCATTTTACAGGATTCAGATTGGAGATCAGCAACTGACGCCAAGAGGAAAGATTATGAGGTTAAAAACACTATATTAAACCCAAAAGTCGAAACAACTCCTCAATCAGAATCAGGTTTGAAAAGATGAATGCATTGTCCAAGAGCTGTTTTGGACAGGAATTTTATTTTATCTAGCAAATTCTATGTAGTGAGCTAGGACACACTCTTCTAGATACACAAAGAAATAAAGAGTTTCTATGAAGTTTGTGGACAGTTTTCTCCTTTCTTTGCTATGTAGGGAGATGAAACAGGGAGATTAAGAAAAAAAAATCACCAGTTACTGTGCAGCAATTTGTGCTTACAAGAGGCTGTTTATTTCAGAGTTTTTGCACCATTCTGTGTTTGTTTGAAGCCTGGTTCACACTGACTCTGGATGTAGTGCTCCCTACTATAGAAATGTAAACAGAAGTCCCAAGCCAGGCAACACCTGAGAAAAGGGCTTAAAATATTTTCTGCATGAGAAGGGCCTGGAAAGTGAGCTCTAGCCCTCCCCAAGCTTCCCCTTCTGCAGCCCTTGCTTCATTTTTACATGTTGTCTTCCAGTGTTGCCAGAAGCAAAGACATATAGAAAAAATCCTCTTGATCTTCTTGAGAGGAGGGAAGGGGAAGGGAGAGAGATGCAGATAAAACAGGATTTCACCTTTCATCTTACCTTCTCCCCAGGACAGACACTTCTTCTTGGGATGCTGATTGGATGCAGAAGATGTCCTGGCACAGCCTCATCCACCCACCACTTCCACAAAAGACTTTCCTGTGCAACCATCACATGTGGGGTCTGCAGCACTGGGTACATCCTGGTACCTTGGAGAGGACATGGGGGGTGCCTTTTCTTCCCTCTCTTCCTCACTTCCACGTAGAGGATTGACAGGCATGGCTCCCCATTCCTTTCCTTCATGTCGTTGGGCATAGGGAAAGCATTAACCACAGGACAGGAACTTCTCACATGGGTGGTGCGTACTGCAAGTTGACAGCTACCCGTGTTTTTCTTTTCGCTCTAAAACTCAATAAAACAACCACTACTGCAAAGTGAATTTAAATAAGGTCCTGTAGTTGACTCTGTGCTGAAATATTATTTAATTTCATAGTTCTGAAATCTTTGGCAAAGCCAGAAAGCCAACTATACTATTAAGTTTCTCCTTAGTTTTCTTTTTAAACACATCACTGCAACGCTAAGCAAATCCAGAGATTCTAATGAACTCTGTTTTAAATGCAAAACATGTTTTTCTGCACTTAAAAATCAATCAAATGGCCAGAGATTGCTCAAATAGCTAGCATGAATTCCCTGCCATTTTCTACATGCAAAGGTCAAGCCTGGGAGATGAGCAGGCACTCTGAATTAGCAGACTGGCTCCATCTGTTACACATAAAGTTTGGGTTTGGCAGTGAAAACATTAGAGGAGGGGAAACCCAGGACTTATTGTCTGTGTTTACTAACTTCAGGGCCTGATCTTGCAGGGACCTGAGTGTCTCAAGCCCCTATAAGCTGGACGGGACACAGTGGTGCTCACCACCTTTGGTGACCCACACAGAGCTCACCCTCTGCTTGTTTTTATAAAATCACAGAAACCTGCATCTTCTTTGAAGCCTTTACCTCAGCTTTCCCTGTGCCTCTCCCACTGGCTGGGATGCCCATCACTGCTCTGGTGTGGGAGACATGTCTCCACCTGTGGGACCACTCATGTGGTTCTCCTCTGCACCCACAAATGTGCAATGTTGGTAGTGAAGGGCTGGGGTTTTTTGAACCTCAGGATGGCTGGTGCTGCTGGCTGCAGCTGTACCCTGTCTGCAGACAGTGATAAAGAGGGAGTCATGTTTTTAATACCAGAATGTGAGAAGACCTTGTATCAGCAAGGACATGAGAGAGCAAACTGCACAAGAACTCCCTCCCCAGCATTCCTCCCTGGTGATGATTAGTGAGCACAGACTGCTGGCCACACGGCCATAACTGAGGATGACATGGCTGCCAGGCCTGGTGTTTGTGCAGGGATGGAGGTAGCCCACAGCTGCTTTAATAGAAGGGGAACTGTGGACAGGCAGAAAGGCAGGGGCTCTTACCCGTCCTTCAGATACTCAGCGTTCTGGCACTGCCAGGTTGCCCACTTCATCTTGGTTCAGATCACTCCCATCGAAATGTAAGATGAAAGCCATCTTTTTTGTTTGTTTGGTTGTTTTTTTTCTCTTCATTTCAACCTTTCTTTCTGTACCAAAGGGTTAGGTGTCCCTCTATCACTAGAGGTGTCCTTCTCCTGTTGTCCTTTATCAGTGAAAGCCTAAATACTGATATACCAGGCTGGCAGCCGAGGGAATGCAATGGACAAAAACATACCTTGCACTGACCTGGCAGGGCTGGAAAGCCACTGCCCATGTGGGACAAATCTGTGGTTGGGGCATTCATCCGAGGTGAGTCACAGCATGGACCAGGAGTGCCAGCCTGAGTTACTAGCTAAGCAACAACGAAAAACAATCCAATAAAGAGAACAATGTTATTGCATCTTGGAATTACGCTTGTGGTAAGATGAAAACCTTTGCAAGAAACACAAAAGTCTGCTGGAGGAGAGCAGAGGGCAGGAGGAGGAGGAAGGCTATTAAAATGGAAGTCAGAGCTAAGCTTCTTGTCAGGCTGAATTCTTTGCTGTGAATAATAAGCTTTTACCACAAAGAGAAAAGAAAGTTTGTTCATTAGCTGGGGTTTTTCCAGAACCCACACAACATCTAAAATGCTACAGGCTTTCTTATCTCAATGAAAAATAATTACTCTAAAGAATATTCTTCAATGAACCCTTAGGGGACAAATTATGATACTTCGCTGGAAACACTCTGTTCTTTTCCCTTCGCAAAAAAATGTTCTTGTGCTTGTTTCCAGGAGGTAGGCAGGCGAGCACCACAGCCAGCAGTAAGGCTCTTTTGTAATCCATGTAATATCACATGTTCCATGGCAGCTTTATTACACCATTCATGATGGAGATACTTCAATTTCGTAAAATTCAGCAATGTCAACCGGAAGTCCCACATAGCAGCATCCCTGCGGCAATCCCCAGCAAAGGTACTTTACTGTCCAGGGTCAAGCACTATAGGCACTTAAGAGACATGCATTTGTCTGCATTTGTCAGCATAAATTTTCCTATAAGCACTGAGGAAAATCTGGCCAGCAAATTCGGTTTTAAGTATCCAGGAAATACAGCTTGTACACAACAAAATAACTATTTTAAACAGGATGCAATAAGCTTTTCATGTAGGATATTTATGCTGCTGTGATGTTTTATAAATAACAGAGGAAAAATAGTAAATAAAAGACGATTGGACTTCTGGTGATCACACAGGCTGTTTCAATCATGTTGGAGGTTGCCAAAAGTGCTATTTTCTTGTCCCAGTGTAGCTACCAGGCATCCAGAGTTTCATATACACCTCAAAGACTAAGAAGTGTGATACAGGCCAGTGATGCCATGGACGATCTTTGTTGTAAAAGATTGTAGGGTGCATTTTTAATATACCTCCCTATCTCACCTGAAGAATTCTTGACACAGGTGTCAGAAACACAGCAGCTTCCAAACATGTATTACCACTAAAAAAGAGGGAACTCCCCCTCCCCCCCACTTCACACACTGTGGAAGTTCACAGCCAAGCAGGATGTTCAAGGACTTATTAATGCCTCATTAGCTATGGAATAACTAAAACAGGTATCCTTTGCATAACTAAATTATTATCAGTGGCATTACAGGAGGGAAAGGCTTACTCCTAATACCTTACCAGATTTTTTATTGAAAAGCACTGACTAGAAAAGTGCTGGAATCAGTTCACATGGAGGGAAGAATCCAAACGAGAGTATTTTTAAAGAGCAGCATTCCAGACTGGACATTTTAAAATAGCTACAATAGGAGTTATTTTATTTACTTTTCTTTTCTGTATGTAGAACAATGGTGTGTTCCAGGATCCCAGGAAAATTATTAATAGCACTTTGTTGATGCTGAGATTGTGGCATATGCTTCGTGGGGCAAGGAGGGTGCATTCACAGGCTCCTGCCTTGACAGCTTTGCAGTGGTTCAGTGCAACTTGGCTTATTCCAAACTATTCCCTGCTATACCATCTCCCTCACCATCGTGTTATCTCTTACTTGATCCCAACACAGTTATTCCCCACATAATGAATGGTGCATACACACTCATGTCATGAAAGGGCTCACAGACAATAACCTAAAGGATGGAGTTGCTTGAACTACTCACCATACTTCCAAAAGAAGTGGGACTTTATTCTGTGCAATAACATGAAGCAAATTAATTCAGCTCTACTAATTTTCAAAGTAATCTCATCCCAGTGTCATAGAAATAAATTTATATATGTGTACATCCACTCATATTGTTAAATGATTAATTGTGAACAACTTATCAGATGAATTTTTCTTTTTCAGCATGTCATGTAAACAACAGGATTTGAAAATTAAATCCCATTTTTTTAACTATTTCTCAGGAGCTCCCTGTTAAGTGGCTTGTCTCTGACTTGAACAGGCCAGGTCAAAAACCCCAGGCAGACTCATTCAGTAAGGAAAAATGCTGATTAACCATAATTCAAATGTTTTCTATAATTGTGACAATTTTGATGACATGGTCAATAGAAAAAAATCCCAGATAATTTAAAGAGCATTTCAAGTTTTCTTTCACAGAAATATTTCAGGCAATAAAATATTTTAAAATTCTTATTTTAGCCCTTAAATCAGGAGAGAGTATGCCCCAAGTATTGTTATTTCCTGCTTTTCGACATATTTGTTTGTGAACTCTTTGATATAATTAGCCTCTGCTCACTACTTCTGGTGCACAATCAACCCCAAATCCCTTGGGTTTGCTCCCAGCAGGATGAGTGACAAGTCTTGCTCTCCAAAGGCCTGAGAATGTACAACTGCAGCTGAGCTCATGGTACTACCCACTAACTCAGGTAACTTTGGTGGCAATGGCTAGGAGATTAATTTATGCTTGAATGTCAGATCTTTACCTATAAAAATAGGTATCTCTCATTTCACTTGCAAGAAATTGAGTAGGTCCAACATTTACTTTCTACAAACAATCCACTTAACTGTTATCCTGCTACTCACAGTGCCTGTAATATACCTGCGAGCTCACCCTGTTTCAGCAGAGAAACCACCTGTGCATTCTCCAGTACTGATCCAGGCAGTTTGTTTGCTATGATTTACTTTTACATGCACTGCAAATAACAGTGTCCACGGGTTTCCACGGGCAATTTTTGACGTAGCAATTCTTCATTTACACACCATACACACTGCACACCCATTTTTCTCCATGCTCGTGCTCCTGGTTTGACTTTCAGACATGGCAGAACAGCAAGAGTGAATCCCCCCCAAAATGATGCCCGTTAGGGACATCAACTAGACAAATTGATGATACTGAAATCATGGTTCCAGCCTTCAGTTTAGCTTATGAAAGGACAATTTAATTCTGTAAGTTCGTGTGGCAACAGTCCAGGCCACCCCTGCTTCTGGACATATGCAAACATGGACAGATATCACGTGCGCAGTTTCCGACCTGAAGTTAAGCAGTTTTGTGAACATGTGCATTAAAAAAGCATTAAGCAATTCAGTGCCACCAGCTGCTGGTGCAGTCTTGAGACAACCCCATCATGTGTCTGTGCAGCTCACCATGCCCAGCTCCAAGGGTGCTGCAGGGCAGCATCACACATCTCCAAACAGAGGGCAGTGACTCACAGTGAAGATAAACCAACAAATCCCTGGGTAAACAGGCTCAGAAACCGAATATTAGAAAGGGAGCTCTGTAGTTTAATAGTGAATAAAGACATCAGGCAAGCTCTGCTGTGATCTTATTATAGCTGCAGTTTAGCTCTCCCAAGTCATGACAGTCAGTGGTCTGATCTGCCTGCAGATGTGGTGGTTTCTGATGCTGGAACTGCAGGACAGCACTTGGACACCAGTCTATTAACTCTGTGCAAAGTGTAGGAAGAGAAGATGTCCCCTGTAAGCAGAAGGTTGCTACTCACAAAATCCTTGCAGGAGGAGAATGCCTTCACAAGTAGATAAGAGAAGAGACAGTCATATTCTTCTCTAAATACACAGTGCAGACATCACCAGAGGAAATGAATAACAAACACTAAGCTTGAGGAATTGGGTCAGGCAAAGGAAAGAGAAACCATACGTGAGTCATGCACTGCCCCAATGTCCTCCATCCTCACATTGCTGCCTGGATCTGGACCCCAAAAGGCAAACGTGTTCCTCCTACTCTGTGTTGTGCAGTAACTAAAGCAATAGTGTCCTCCTTCGGGGCTGGGAATGCAGGGCTCTGGGACGACACAAATAACAGCAATCCAGACCTCACTTTTTATTTCCTTAGCTTGTGTAAACACAGGTTGAGGAAGGGAGAATAATAATCATCCTCTTACTCAGGGATTTGGACACTTTACCATTTCTACTGACCTGTGTGTTCATAAGTAAAACGTAACAGAGGATCCCTGCACACCAAAAAGTTATTTCCACTTTTTTTTTTTTTATTTACAGCATTAGATCAGATTCACAATCAAAGCATTGCTGTGTATAGTCCAGCTGAGGCAGTATTCTTGTAGCAGTTGAGAATTAGACAGGTTTTAGAAGCTGGAACCAATTGCCAGCTACAATGAAAGAGGAACCTCTACATAAATGGCTCAGGATTTCCTGTTATTGCAGTTTGATTTTTGTGATGCAAGGCAAGATTCATTTTTTTCCCCCAATAATTAAACACATGTGAAGTGGCATTCTTTCCAGTCCGCAACAATGACTTTCCTGGAGATTGTTTTGACAGCGCTTTCAACTGAAATATTTTTCATTAATATAAATAAGTTTGTTTCTCATAGTCATGACTGCACAATGATATCACAGCACACCAATCTACTTTTTGAGGAAAGAAAGATGTTATTTTAAGAACGTTCACAACACAGTTCCTTGAAAAAAGCCTATCTTAATCCATTCCATTCACTTGAAATTTTTGGGCTTGCTTGCAAACATGAGGCTGGTGCAAAAAGCTTTAGTGTAAGGAAAAGTACTTTGTAAGATAAGCTTTAAAAATATACATTAGTGTTTCATACAAGAAAACTTAAACACGACAGTGACTCAAGCCCACTGATGATTTTTTCCTATATGACATTCCAAAGGTAAATTTCTCAGCCAGTTTAACTGCAGCTCATCTATAAAATAATTACTTTTGATATAAAAAATGCACAGAGCTTATTCCTGCCTGGAAGTGGACTATGGCCCCAGTTCAAAGTTTGTTGATATTAGTGGGGATTCATACACAGTTTAATATCTTAGTTAGCAGGAAATGCACCGTCAAGAAGCTTACTTTTCCAAATACCATGATCTAACCACTAGAGATAACTCAACGGTTTCAAACAAGAGTTGAAAATACCAGCAAGGAAAGCAAAAAATTAGGACCAGTTTGTGTTATTCCTAGTCAAAGGAAACAGAAACTCACTCCACAATTAGTTCTGCTCAGTGCTTTTCACTGTAAAGCCTGTCATCCCCACAGTCCTGCCAAGCAGCCCTCTTCTGCTCAAAGCTTTGTGTGCTCTGCATTTCACCGAGCCCAACCTCTGCTTCACTCTGCAGCCTCCTTTCTACCTACGCACCAGGGTGAAGTACTCCATGGTCTGCCCTGTCCTCACTCCACATCCACAACCTTGCCTGTCTTCTCCCCTCTGCACAGCTCCCTGCCACAGCCCACTGCCCCTACCGCTACTGGAAACATGAAAATGCATCATATCAAGGAGATTTAGCCATAAACCAGCAAATGGGCAAATGACCACACAGCCCACACTTCAAAGGGCAATACACTTCTTGAGTCTCTGTCCTGGAGAAAGAGCTGTGTGCAATAAACATCTGATAACTGAAGCCTGAAATGAGCTCTTTGTATTTTCACTGTTGCTTTTTATTAAATGTGGGATAACATATCTTTTATTACCTCCACTGAAGCAATTCATTTGTACCCACAATGGCTTTGGGGAAAGACCCAACTTCATTTTCACCTTGACTAAGCCCTTCCACCCCTTGGCCCCCCCTATTTACAGCTGCTTTGTGTGCCAAATGAATGAATGCTCACTCAGGCTTCAAAGTACATGGCAGTTTAAAAGGACTTGTTTGTTAAGATCTCCCAACCCTCTGCTGGGGAATTCCACACAAAAGCAGATCTCCCCTTAGGGATTATTTCGCTACCTTTGAAGACTGTTTGCCAGCATGGCTGCTTTTTATTTGCAGAGGTATTTCAGCCCTGTGAACTGACGGACCGTATTACGTGTTAGGGACCGTTTCGTTAAAACATCCTCACAGGCCAAGTATCTAAAGGTTGACTTGCTGATAAGTAGCTTCCATGAGGCTTTTTTTTCATCCAGCCCAGTCCTTTGAAAAGCATTTGGACAAATCTTCCCACTGAAGCTGAGATGAATTTAATGATTAAGTGTGCAAGTCCAGCACCAATCCTGATGTTGAAAGGCCTGCCGTTTGCCCCCAGGGGGGCAGGCAGCAGGTTACTCCTGCCATCACCAAGTCCCCATGCACCCAATACCTGAGTAGGGCCTTCCACAGTCACACAGGGCTCATCACAAGGATCCTTCCACTTTCCCTATTAAAAAAAGTTCCTGTGATACCTGGAGCACCCAGTCCCAGGAAAGGGCTTCAGGCAGACAGTGTAGCACTGAGGAACATCTTAATACAAAATCTCCACTGACTTGCTCAAGCAGCATCCCCCACCACATGGGCTTTCATGGTGCTCCCTCATGCAGGCCCTTTGTTTTGCCTGGATGTGCCTGGATGTCTGAACTGATGATCTGGAATTCATTAGGTAGCCGAGTGCCTAGGAGTCAGACACTGCAATACCAAAATCCCTCTGGGATTAGCCTACAGCAACAAGCCTAATGACACCCAGCAGCTGTAGTTAACTCTAGAAGGATCCAAGATTGTCAAATGGGATTGAAGGACCCACTCCTGAACCAAATAGGCTCCTTTCTAAAGATGTATGCAGCACATTCCTAAACAAGACACAGATGCATCTTGTCTTCTCAGCACTGAGCAGACACATCTCTTTCTGACTCCAAATTGGGATTTAGGAGTGCTAAGTTTTGAAAACTGACATACAAAGTCTGAGCCTGAAAAAGCTCCAAGTTGATGGCTTTAAAGCTCACAATCTGATAACGGGGGGCCAGCATAGTGTAACCGGAGAGATATAAGATGGAGATCTGGGACAGCCCAATGCGCATCCTCTGCGTGCAGGCAATTCATGTTTCCCTTGCCAAGTTTGCCTAATATGTTAGAGTAGATAAATGATCTCCATACCACATATCACACTCTTCTCCAGATAACATGAGGGGAGGGGAAAAAAAAGAGTAGATATGCAAAAGCTCCCCACTTTAAAAAGATAAATTTGACTTTAAAAAGATAAATTTGATTGTAAGCTGGATGAGCTTATAATTTATTTTTAAATTGGTGAGTTTAAGAATTAGTTCTGAGCATGTGCTGTAAAAAAAAATAAATAAATGTTTGGAGGTTTTTTTATTCCATGCTACAATAATGAGAAAGCTGCACAGAACAGCTATAACTGTACCAGTTATAGCTCATTTGTCTAAACCATTGCCCTACTTGTCTGAACTTCATTTTTAGAAATTCACCAACTAAACCAAAACGTATTTCTAAGGCCAACTGGAATGAAACAAAGGACTTCTCCCATGAGGTAATCCCATAGCAGAGGACTGCTTAGTCCCATACACAGAGCTATTACCCAAATATTGCCAAGCTGAACTTTCAGCTCAAATTGTTTGCGTATGTTCAACTGGAAAAGTGTATGAGGAATGGCATGGATTAGCTGTACTTGCTGTTACTCATGGAGTAGTGCAGGCATGCCAGACCTGTCACAGACAGATGCTCATCTTCAAGCACCTTTAAGTAAAGGTTAGAAACCCAAAACTGACCCAGAGATACAGCCTTGACATAGCAAATCTAAAAGAGTAAGGATCAGCAAACCACTCCCTCTCTTTATCACACATGTAAAAATTAATGATTAATTGTAATCACGAATATTATGTTACAGGCTGAGAAGTTAAAAAGCAGAGAGAAACATTTCTAAAGAAAATGCTAACATTATCCAACATTGTGTGAAGTAGCAGGATAATGACCCACCTTTGCTGTTAATAATGATTACTGCCTGCTAATTATCAGCTGCGTAAGGTGGGAAGATACTTGTCTCACAAAGCATTCTGGAAAGTCACATTCACACAAATCTGAGAGACACCAGAAAGCCAACAGACATCCCAGTGCCCTGGGAAACTTGCTGGGAAGAAACACAGTACATCCCAGAAGGAGCTTCTACACATTCATAAATTCTAACTGAATGTAAAACATCCAGGAAAGAGACCTCAGAGATGTGAGGAATCCAGTGAGAACATCTGCTCGCTGCACAGGAAGATGGGTTACATAGCCAAGAAAATATTACATTGCCTCAAGAAAGATAAACTAGTAGCATTAATATTCTAGCAATAGGCTCAAACCTCTAGAAATAATAAAAGCTAACTCTTGTTTAGGCGAAAATGTGAATCAATCTGATTCTGAACCTCTTAAAAAACCTGGTCTGCAGAGGGATACTTTTCCTTTGAAACAGCAAGAGAGGATGGTCACATGAGAGAGAAACCCCTGATACCTGGGCACTTGGTGAGAATTGCTTTGCAATTCCTGTTGGCACACCAGCCTACTTCTATGGCACTTGGGATAACAACTCACCAGCAAGGTGAATATTGGACATTAGCAGAATTTAAGAAATGGTGTCAAGAGCTTAAAAAATATGCAGTTTAGGCTTGTGTTGTCAAAGACTTATATAGAATTGAGACACTTGCTAGGAGCAGAGCTAGTTTAAATCCTAGAAAGGACAAAGAAAAAAAACCCACAAAGATAGAAGGAATTTTGGTATCCATTGTAGGCATCCTTCATCTTAAAGACACCCAGACTGGTAATGCAGCATCTGTGCTGACAGTGGGAAAATAAGATCACTCCCAGCAGCTGCTGAACTCATTAGCATCCAGCCTCTCACAGCCACCCTGAGGACATCCCAGAAAGTACAGAAATGAGCCCTTTTCTCAGCTTCCCATGTCTCCCACCCAAATGACGCCCACAGCTGACAGATACTCAAGCTAAGTAGTTATCTGAGGAGCCATTTATCCTGAGTTTGGCTAAAAAGCGTACAGCTGCTTAGCATGCTTCATGGGCTTTACCTTCGCTTTTCAGGAACAGCTTTTCCATTAGCACTTGGTGAAAACTGTAATTTATATCCTGGGTTGCATGCCACACTGTGCAGAGATAAGCCTTCATTTCACCAGCTCTCCCTTTTCCTACAGTTTATCAGTAAATCCCATGATCCCTGTTCTGTGTAAATAAGTCACCTACGGAAAATTCCTGTGGCAGAGCCCACATCTCTGGAGAGGTCACAGCACTCTCAGGTTGACCTTCTCTCTCCAAGCCTCCACATGCACCTGTTCCAGGGACGGTCATTGCACATGTCAACCCAAAGCTGGTGAGGCACTTTGGAAATCAAGGACAGGTTACAGCCCTTGCAGAGAAACCAGCAATGTGGCTGAAGGACCAGCTGTAGGAAAAAAGTGCGTTACCTCAGTGGTGCCAGGTGGCCAGAGTGAGCCTGGAAATCTGCCACAGATCCATAACAATGCCATAGCAGGCAGCTAAGGGGGTTTCAAGGAGCCACAGCAGTGGTCAACCTATATCTGTGCCAGCAGATACAGCCCCCAAGCTTTGTAAGTGCAGATCTGCCTGTGCTAAATCTGGCCACCGTTCCTCCCTCCTTCTGCAGAAAACTTCCTGAATGGAAGTGCTTCACTCAATAATTTCTTTCTTAACTGACAACAAATGAGAAACATTTTACTTAATGGGAAATATATTTTAAGAGATGTTTGTCTCAGAAGTCAGATTTAAGAAATATGAGGGATTGGAAATAGAGCCTTTATAGGAGGAACTTTTGTGCTGGAATAACTTTTACCAAATAAATGTCCATAAAACGTAATGGAGTCCACCAAGCTGAAAACACTCAAAATGCATTACTGTCCTGTACCATATGATTCTAATCCATGGCAAATTGCAAGAAACAGGGGGCATCAGATGAAGCTATTAAGAACCAGATACAAATGAAATAATCATAAGTTTTACCCACACAATTGCTATTTGCACTGTGGAGCTACTTGCCAAGGGATGATAAAATTTTCTTCAGCCAAAGTGAAAATGAATTAAGTCACAGAAAAATAATGCATTATTTTGATTAAATATAACTAAATTTATAGAAAATATCTCCTCATCTGGCAGTCACTGAGTTGAAAATGGTTGAAAACTGAGGGAAAACTGCAGCAGAGTCTTGAGAAGAGTGGCTTTGGATACTCATTAAGGTGACATCACCCAGCATCACCCAGCTCAACAATTTCGGTGATTTTAGGCAGTGCTTTAGCTTGTGACATTGCAGCTTGGTTGGAGAGGAGGTGCCACAAGTACTGAGTTAGTAAGCAGCATCATTGCACAGGCCTGTGGGGAGCATCTGCGTCCTGCTCCCTCCAGCCCCCGAGTAATCACATCATGTTCACCCAGGGGTGGGGAGGATCTACCAACAAACAGGCACAGACCATTTCTGTGCATAGGAACCAAACAGTTAAACAAGTGAAAACATCTTTACCCGAGGTCATACTCCCACAGATCCCACAATGGAAGTCCATGTCCACACCAAGCAGTTTTTTCCACTCTCATTGGTGTCACCTCTGCTGCCCTTATCGAGGTGAAACACAGAAAGTCTCCACTACTGCAGCTTGAACAAGGTTTGGCTTTCTTGCAGTTTATCTCAACGTTCACATACTTTTTGGCAATGTCTTGCATTGCAGTTCTGTTTTGTTTCGTCAACCGACTCTTAAAAAGCAAACCATCCTCTAACAGGCATCCCTGGAAAAAGCATGGACATAGGACTAAAACACTGGCACTGCATGACTGTATTACAGGGAGGTCATTAAATAGAGTCCCCAGACTGATCCCAGAGACCAGCTGCAGCTGCAGGTGTAACAGATTTTCAGCTGGCACAATGTCAATAGCATTACTGGGGAAAAACCCCAGAAATTGTATTATGTAAAAAAGAAACATGTATAATGAATTGACAGAAGAACTGCAGGCAACCAACTGATACCTTTTGCTTTTCTGGACAGATGCTGCCACAGAATAACCCATCCCTGTTATGTGGTACCAGCAATCATAACCCTGGAGCTATAGGCATTTGGCAAAAACAAGAAGAATGTAGCTAGCTGAAAAAAGGTTAATGGTACACAAACTCACTAAACTACAAAGTACAGCTCTTAGTTGCATAATGTGGGTAAGTTCAATGTTATTTTAATCTAAAAACAACAGAGCATCTAAAGTCTTGCATTTTTTTTCAGCACCACAGGGAGCTCAGGGAGGCTGTTCAGACTGTGAGCTAAAATGGAGGGGATAGGTGACAAACAGTTTCAACAAATTCAAGACTAAAAGTTGCTTTCCTTTCCCTTCTCATCAGAACATGGTATTTTGACAGCTGAATGTGTCTTGCTCTCCCGAGAGATGCAAAGATACAGACTGGGACTTGACATCACCAATTGCATCAACACAAAGCAATAAACAGCTGCACACAATGCCTGCTGTGGCTATTGCAACCAAAGTGCTCCTTCACAGAAAACAGGGAAATTCCTAAAGTATTGGTTAAAATCACAGTTGGAAATGGAGGCTGCAGATTTCAGTCTGTTCAGAGATTCAGTTCCCAATTGCACAGCCTGGGGTGCATGGTCTGCCCTTGGCAGAGCAACCCAGTATCCCCCTCCCTCCTGGGGTACAGCAATTTTTCTATTACCTTTTTTTAAAAAAATCTTAATATAGGCTTTCTCCCCGCAGGAGCGCTCACCCCTCCAGCAGCCCACAAGCAGAGCTGTGTGCCTTGCCAGTGGCCCCACAAAGACAATTTTTCTGAGCCTGGAGAAGAAGTTGTAAAGAAATCTACTCCCTTGGAGAAGAGGAGGAATTTGGAGATAACACCAGCAGAGGATATAAACAATGGACACCCAGCGGACTCGCGCACATGGAGCAAAATGCCCTTACACAATAGAAAAATGTATAAGGCACATTAAAATGCCCACCCAGGTTTGACAACACTGCAGACAGTCTCCTACTCTTTATCCTCCAGAGTCAAATACAAAACAAAGGCCTATTTTTTTAAGATTAAGACCAGATACAGTGGGATTATATGAAAGATATGACAAAGGGTATAACGGACAGACTCAGCATGCAAACGGGTTTGGGTGGGTGCCAAAGGCTCAGGTCACATAAACTACATTGTTCCTTCTTCCCCCTTCCCCCCCCCCTTTTAAAGTCCTTATAAATAAAGACTTAGCTTCGTTGGACACAAGCTATTTTTCTTCTTTTTTCTAGACATTAAAATGATTTCTTAAGCATGGTAAGTATTTCAGATCCAACATTTGCACAATTATCAGAAATTTGAAGTTAAATTTGCTTCTGATGATAAAAACAAATTAATTACATACACACTTCTGCTATTTGGGCTTAAAGGAGAATACTTCTTCATATTAAGTTTAGTGACTTGAAGAGCAGTAATTTCATTCAGCTTCCAAAAAACCTTCTGGCATTATCATATAATGTGCTAAACGTACACACACACAGAGAGCACACATAATCTTGATAGCTCCTACAAGGTAACATTCACCTTTATGTTAATAATTGGAATTAACTTAGTTGTCTCACGCTGTTCACATCAAGACTGGGATATGAAGGGTAGAATTGGACATGCATCATCTAGGGAAAAATTCATAAAGCTTCAGGACTCTGCTGCAACCAGTGAATTTTTGGTGTGCTCCCTGCAACACTCTGGTTGTTCACAAGCAAAAAACACAGCACTTGCAGGTGAGGTTAGAAGTACAGATTTATTTGTGAACACTCTTGGTGTCAGCCTGAATCTGCCATGCAACCAGAGAAGAACAGGGATAAGCACCAGCAAAGTACTCTGTACCTCGGAACTCCAGATGAAACTCTGCTTGAAAGCACCAGTTTGTACAAGCAGAGCAACAAACACAGTGTTTCCAGTGGGACACTCTGGATGACGCCATCAACATTTCTTCTAGCAACAAGTAAGGCCATTCTGTAAGTGACATCAAGGAGGTCCAGTAAGAGCTATAGAGAGGGAAGTGATCTTCAACCACAGCTGTTCCTTGGACACTGAAGCTGCAAGGGTTGACCTGGGCTCACAGGGATGTGGTACCACAAGAAGGGGATCCTACCTGTATAAAGTGCCGAGGAAGGCAGCCTGCAGCAGGCACAGGAATACTGCGCAGCTGGGGGGCTTTTTCACTTGATGTTTTTGGCTTTTGGGTTTACCTTCTTGAGTCTCCCTACAGACAACAGCTTAAAAGTAGTCAACAACAACAATAACAAGAAGAAATCCATCCCTTCCCTATCAAGCAGAGCTTTTTCTCAGGACAGTCAGGAAGCAGCAGTTCAGGTGTTAAGCAAAACCTAGACACAAGATTCCCAATGAAACTGAAAGGTTGCACAACTCTACCACAGCAGCCAAGAGTTCCTGTTGATAACTGCACAGGTTCAGAGTACTGTACTGGCCTTTCCCTATCTAGCAAACTTGCCAGTTGTTTGATTCAAAGCTTTCCTCATCCTCCAGGAATTCAGATGAAGCTTTTGGTATCATCGCAGCTCAAATTATTTTTAAAACCCCTCTGTGCACTTAAAATGACACTAAAATTAAGATTAGAAAACAACAATCAAATCCAGAATTTGATAATACCACTGAAGGCCTAAGAATGAACAATAAAATTGGTTTTAGTTGTGCAACCCATCTGTAGAATGAATTTGTTAAAGACAATCTGGATAGGAATCTTTCTAGTAAGCCAAGAAGTTTAGGAGGGATAAAAGGAATGTATTAGTGCATCCAAACTGTTAAAACAAATTTCAGAGTGTTTTGCCATTTTTAAATGTAGCATTTTGGCTCTTCAAATCTTTCATGGTTTTTTTAAGAGACATATTTCATTTTCAAGTTATTGAGAAACTAAATCAGCCCGTCACTTCTCTAAGTACATGCATGTGTTCTCCAAATGCCCAGAAAGATGAAACACTGTAAAACAACACTACTTTGGAAACTAATAGACACAAGAGCAGCATAAATAACCAGTGATGATAACCCCGGAAAACTGCCATAGGTAGGTCAGAACAAAAGTCTATCTATCCCAGCCCTGTCTTAAGCAAAAGCTTAGGGAAAGAGTATTAAAAATAGCCAAGCACTTCAGGGTTTTCCTACTACGTCCCTTTCCCAGAAATAAGCGGGTGGCATCCCAAGGAGGTGGCACACACAATGTGGAGCCTGAGAGCTACCGCTGGAGCTGGTTTTTGGTTTGTGGGTGTTCTAGTATGGCAAAACACATAGAGTTGCAGCAGGTTCTGCTCCAGTCCGTTGCGCAGCCCTGGCATACTGTGCTCAGGGCCAGTGTTGCTCCCCAGGGAGCTGCATCCCTGTCTGCCTAAAGAAGACCAAACTGCCCTGATGGTCGATGGAAAGTCAACCCACACAGCCACCAATAAACCCATCATCTATGCCCAGTCAGGCAGGAAAACTGACCTTTGGAGTGTTCAGCACCTGGCCAGCCCCTCACCTGCTCAGGCAAAGACTTTGGTTGGGGAACTGAGAAATCCTTGTGTCCTGGCTCCACTGGTTTGGGTTTCAAAATATTCCCCAGTCCATTCCAGAAGAGCCGGACTCCTGACCCAAAAAATCAAGTAAAGAGATTTAATTTGGCTTTGAAAATCTTGGCTTCACTAAAGCCTTTTACCCCCATAAACAACTTGAAGCATCCCATAGTTTTTTCTGGCACAGGATTTATTCAATATTTGAATGCACCAGGATAATTCAGACAGTGTCTTTTTAAAAGCTTTCAATTACGTAAACACCTCGGCTATTTTTGGTAAATGACTGCTGGTATAAAAACTGTGAAAAAGAAATCACATAGCAATTATTATTATTATCATAATTATTCACAAAATAATGACATTATTATTTTTTGATTAAACAATGTTGCACTCAGAGGGCTTTAGGAAAAGGTCAAACAAAGACTTTAGTGCATTTACAAAGCCACTCTGAAGTTTTGGAAAGGCCTCAAGTCTCTTAACAGTTTCACCCACAGTTTGGGACTAAACCGCAGCAGCAAAGGTACACTGTGTCAGGGAGCAAGGGGATGCCTCTACAGAGCTGGGAATTTGTATTTTCTGCTACCAATTCTCCTGTCTCTAAGGGTCCATGTTGTCCTCCTTCCTCACATTATATCTCTATTCCTCTCCATCCTTCTTTGTAAGATGGACAGAACTGGATGATCCCGTCACGCATATGATAGTGGCATCTTGGTAGAGTTGAGGGGACACACTTGACTTGGAGTGGATTAATTCAGGCTGGATAAGAGAATTCTCATTTCTGGGGACTACAAACAGCTCAGTGTGCAGGGGAAGAAAGGAGATGGTCCACAGAGCCAGAGTGACACGGACCAGTAGGAGCAAGACAGTGTCCCAGTCCGCAGGACTGATGAGTATTCATACCAATGGCATTGCCTCTCATCTGTGCCAAGGGAAGTGGACCTGGCACAACAAGAGGTGCATTCTGCAGTAATGCGGCTTTTTATAAACACAGAATGTTTCCTTGGGCAACTTTTTTCTTTCTCCTTTTTTTTTTTTTTAACTCCTTCGAAAAATCGAGTTCTGTTCTAAATTTTCTTTTAGATGCTTAAAGCTGATGTTGGAAAAGCCTATAAAAGTTATTCTCAGATAAATTAGCCAGCCTTACTTATTTCTCAGTGATACATCTAGTCTTCAGTTCTGGTCATGGAATTTGTTGTTTTCAGACCCAGCTCCACAGGATACCCACAGGATGACAAGGAGAGCCTGAGTAAGGGAATAAAAGTCCATGTGCCATTGACTGCTTTAGGTTAAGAACTCAGACTTTCTTATTTCTAAATTATTATGTTTTTTAAAATTTATAAGTGATTTCATAGAAAAATGTGATTTCACAGAAAAACATTCCAGCTGCAGAAATGCAGCAAAATAATTTCCCTCTCCTATGGATTGCAATTTAAGAAATATCTTAGTGTAACCCTCTGTTTTGAAGGGTGAAAGTGGGAAGATGCTAGAAGCAGAACATCTGACATCTGCTATGACCTCTTGGGAAATCTCTCTATGCAAAAGCCTGAGAGCACAGATTTTAAGGAATCTTTCGAGTGCTAGATGATTTGATGCATACTGAATGAGACTCTTTCTGGCAGAGTTTATGTCACTTGGAAGAGACTGGGATAGAAAGATCAGGAGTTTATACTCTAAAAAACTACCAAAGCAGATCACTGGCCATGCACATGGCAGATCTGAATTGCCAAGGCACTGCTTCCAGAAGGTGATTCTGCCCCAGGCTTTGCTAAAAAGCTCTACCTTCCTTGGTCCTCACCATGGTGATCTGCCATCTCACGGGAATTGCTGTTTACCCTCAGAGATTTGTACACAGCTGCAGTCAGGCCAGAGACCCCTTGCCTGAATCAGCACCAGCTCTGGCAATGTACCACATCCCAAATGGGTTACTGGCCACAGATGTCTCTCAATCTCCGGTGCAGAGACCGTGGAATCTCAACCAAAAGCCTGCTACCTCTCTTAAAGTATGGCTCATTAATTCCCTTCTGAGCCCACATATCAGCCCAGAGGGGAAGGCTGCACCACTGTGCAAGCCTGGGTGGGACTGCACACCTCGCCTGGGCTTTTGCTTGGCTCAATAAGTAGTCTTATGAAACAAAATGGAAAAAAAGTCTCTCCAATATTAGCCCAGGAAGTCAATTCCTTCCCTGTTTAAGTCTCTCCCTCCTAGCAGAAGGGTTTAGGTTGATTTTCTTGACATCTACATTTTTTTGCTGTCTGCAAAACAGAATAAAAAAGTAAATAAAATAATGTTAAAAATCAGTGCAGCATGATTGATCTGTGGAATTGAGGTGTATTTGCGAAGCATTGCTCTGATACCTGCATCAGGGTTTACACACCTGAGGTCAGTTCCGAGGAGTCCGGTCATTTAGCTTAAAGTCAGGTGATAAACAGATGCAGATGGGCAGGTTTAAGCCTACTTTTAGGTAATTTAGCGATAGAAAATACAGTAGTGTTACACCATTCTCCACAGATCTGGCCTCCAGCTCCAAACCAGGTCTTGATGCAGAGGAAACAGCTTTTGAACAGCCACCCATTAAAGATTTGAGGCAAAACATGCAAGTGATTAGTATGCATGAGAGCTCCCTCATTTCTTTGTTATTGTTCAACAGAAAGCAGTTCGGAAATTCTGCAACTAAGTTTTAAAGGGGGAAAAAAAAGGGATAACTGTAGCCAAATGAACCTTGACAAATGTTGTTCCCTGGCACAACAGATGCAAACAGATTACATATCTGCTTACAGGAACATGCAGGTTTGCTATTACACTTCAGAAGGCATCTTCATTAATAATTTCAAGTATTTGGAAAAGTTCATGCACTCAGAGGAATTTTCGATTAGGTAAAAGATTTGGGGCTTTTTCCCAGCCAAGTATGTGCATTGGTAGAGTGACACACGCACAGTATGACATCGAAACTTTATTAACCTTGGGGCAATACACCTCAAGTGTTTCCTGCGAGAAACCCCACTTGAAGAAAGGACATGAACACTGAAGAGAAACGGTACTGTTTAAAGTGAAGAAAACAAAAGTTTCCATGAAGAGGATAAAGAGTGTGTCTGTCCTGGTAAAGGAGGTCATAGGTGGAATGAAAGCCTCCAGCAAAAATGTCTTCAGAGGTTTCTTCAGACAGGTTTAAATCATGCTGTTCTCTATCACACTGGCCTTTGACTCCTGCTATCATCTGCCCCGGGGCACTTGGCCACACAAGCTTTCTGAGGCTGGGTTATGAGACATCTAAAGCATCTTGGTGAGTGGGGAGGGAGTACAGCAGTCAGGCTTCACGGCAGGGGAGGGATGATTAACTGGATGGATGAAAAGCCTGATTAGCAAAACATGCATTAAAAAGGCAACACAGATCGACCAATGCCAGAAGAGTCTTGTAGAAGAAATATGTTTTAAATAAGGAAAAGAGCTAATTAGGCTTTTGGAGAATTATTGTGGATCATATGACTTACTGAAGAGTGAAATGCTTGTCAAATGTAGCTGGGATTTATTTAATCTTTTGTGATTAAATCCTCTTTATAACTCTAAGCTTTGGAATACCTCCCTCAGCACCAAAGCACAAATTAAACACTCTAAATGGAGTTTAATTATACTCTGATGGCTATCCCTAGTGCCACTAAAGGCTGACAAAAGTCTGTGGTGTAAATACCGCTACTAAAATATAACCAAAGTGAAGTTTCTACTTTATAGCAATTGTTGATTTACTGTTCTTTTGATGACTTTTTTTTTTCATAAAATGGCAGTGATGATGCTGCACCCGCATCTCTCTTCTGAAGGCAGACTGCAAACTCCACTCTGGCACCACTAAATATGCAGCCTTATGACAGGCAAAAGAGACTAAAACATTGCTGAGGTCAAAGACTCTGTGCTGTCCCACCAAGCAAATCAAAGTTCTGGTCTGAACTTCATAACAAGCCTTTCTCTCAACATCACATAAAGCCTTGAGGAACTAGTTAAATTTGGAGGTGCATTTGCCATCACTGAGAAACACCAAATGATCACAGCACGGGTGATAGTTCAGGTCTCTCTCTTAGAGCTTTGAACTCCCAGGAGGTCAGTAATCAAGGCATAACCTCATCCTCAATTATAGAAGGAAAAAATTCCACTGTTGTTCCTGATAAGCCAACCATTAGTACTGCTGCCTAATTGCAAAAGTGTTGAAAACATATGAGTTTATTTTTCATCTATGTGCTCAATCGCTTTCCTAACTGAATTGTCAAAGCTTAAGATAATTATCTCAAAAAAATACTGGATCAATTAACTCACAGACGAAAGACAAGCCACAAGCAAGACAAGTATGTAAGAAAATGGCTTGTAGGCATCTCTGCAGGCTTAGGGGAGGCACTGAATGGGCTGTATTCCTCTCAGTAGCATCATTTTACCAAGCATCATCAGCATTAGAGACTAAAAATGTCTTTAAATATGTAATCTGAATTTGCCAGAGAAATAGGACCCAAGAGATCACTGGTTTGTAAGGATTTGCCTCCTGTAGGAAAAGTATTAATAGACTGCGTAATGAACATAATCTTGTCCAAAAATGGAAAGGCTAACATGATTCACATTTTAAAAAGCTGCACTTCTCTCAGGAAGAGGATTATGGATCTATTTGTAGTCTCAATTAATTATGTGGTAATAGAAAGCCCTTTGAGAAACAATACAGCAGCTGAAAGTTGATGTTGCAGCACTCAGTGTGACCGAAGACTGCACAAAACAGGTTTTTTACAGAATATTTTCTAACATTTTCAGCACATGGACCCCTCTTTGGTTTCCAGTTTGCAAACTCATTTACTCTAAATTCATTAGCGACTGCTTCATTTCTTGTGGCTATATTTTAAAATCACAAACTAATTGCACATAAAAAAATCCCCTATTCAAGAACTTAACTTCATATTAATTCAGCATAACAAGGAAAAGATCAGACTCCTGGTTATGCCCAAGGAGAGGATGTCCTGTCTTGTCTGGAACACGACTGTATTTCCTATCACATATGCCTGTCACACACTCATTTATCACTATGAAACCAAAAACAGGTGTTACAAAACACCCATTGTGATTAAGCCAGAAATAAATAATCAAATCACACCCCCTTTACACACTCATATTCAAAGTACCATGTAGACTGTAAAAATACTAGGCCCCCACCTTAAAAAAATACACAATCCCATAGAACATCTCACATATAGCAAGGCATATTTTTCATCTGGAGAAAATGTTATTGCATTATTAGCACTTGAAACACACTCAGTACATTAGATCTGTACTAGCTCTCAGTCTGTCTTTAATTACAGACCAGGACAGGGCTTGGCTGCTGGGAATGTCCTGTGGATGTGCACGGTGCAAGCAGACAGATTTTCCCCACTCTTTCAGGACATGACACCCTATGGACATAGAAAATTACTCTAAACATTTCTTCATTTGAAAATACTTGGAAATTGCATAACTTCAGATCATGATTTTAGAGGTAAGGAGCCTATGCTTTCTTACTGATCAAGCAAGTTTTTTCACCCTTAGTGAGTTTAATTACCTTAATTTAGTTAACTAAGGTTTTTGGAACATTACTGAAAAAAGATTACATAAAATACACAGTTTAATACTAGATATTATATCAGTTTTATAAGCAATCAACTAGAAAGAACTCTTAAGATTGATTAAATACAGACTTCAGTCCGGTGACTGCAGAAGGACCTATTCACATCTCCCTGTAAATAAGAGGATAAAAGTCACTTGTAATTTCTGTGACCTATTTGATGCTGTATTCTATCAAATTTGATATCCCAGGGTTTTTCACAATGCACATGTAAATTAACATGAACTTTTAATAGAACTTTTACGTTCCCTGACACAGCTACAGGACCAAGCTCCTCTCTCTCCGATGGCTGCATCAAATCCAGACATGGAGGGTTTGAAAATGGAAAAATATGTTCTATGTTTGTGTCCTAGGAGAAGGGGAGAGCAGTCAGATCCGAGAAATTTTAATTCAATGAATTGTGACTTTGACAAAACACATTCCTGTAGTTTTGTGTTGTTTGGAGCAGAATTTTCCTTTAGTCAGATTTTAAGTGGTTGCCTGCAAGTTCATTTAATATCTTGTTTGTTCTTGATAAAATTTTGTAGTTTGGGAAATCTCTTCCCAAGCATGAAATTTGGAACAATTTATTTTCTGCTGGCCAGTTATTTTAAGTCACTTAAAAAGAAGCCAGGCACTCTTGAAAGGTAATTATCTCCTGCTGGGTATCTGCCAGGAGCATGGAAACTACAAACCAGCCTCTCAACATTATCTGGAGGTTCATATGGAAACAAACAAACAAAAATGTAATATATTCCTTCTCTCTATTGTTTAAAATATGTTTTAAAAATATGAAGTTGAAATATTGGTATTTGTTTTAACTGGTTTTTTTACAATCTGTTACACATAACCATGCCTTTCCTATGGAGAGGATCTCAGGAGTAGTGGGACATGATGGCCGTAGAAAAAAACTAATATGGTTATCACCCATCTGTGGGCCAAGCTGGTTTCCCAGGGGATGTGGAAATCTCATTAAGCTGTGTAATGAAAGACAGTGTACATGGGTATTTGTGACTTTTTCAAGTGTGGGGTAATTCACACTGAGTCGCAGATGCACAGCCAGACTGTGGGTATGGAAAACAGCTTAATGCCATCAGCACCCGGGATGGTTTAACACTTTAGGATGCATATTGTTTGAAGACCATGACACTGTTAAATGCAATCAGAGCAATGAAACAAGCTCTACCTCACAGCTTATCTCACATTTACTCGATTAAATGGTCATTACGATTTCAAAAGCCACAGCAGATGAGCCAAGCCGCTCTCACGAGGCTACGGGCCATTTACAAGAAACGCATGTTAGGGACATTTTGAGAAATAAATCATAAACTAAACAGAGAAAATGTTAGTCATGGATTTTTCTGAGAAAACCACCACTTTTGTAGACAGCAGTTGAGACACCTGGATGGTAGGAGAAGAGGATGTCTTTAAGGCAGCCCCCACGACCTCAAGCCACCACAACCAGGGAAGTTAGACATGCTGTGCACGCATGAGACGTTTGAGTTCCCACCACCCAAAGTCATCCAAAACATAAGAGATTACAATGGGCAGATCTGATGCCTCATAGAAAGTAGCAGATGGAAAAGATTCCCTTGGTCTGCCAGTGTTTATTTCTCCAAAATCAATGCATGACTGTTCTTGGATTATGGTCATGTGAGAGACAGCGGTTTTAAGAAATGTCTATAATGCACAGGTGTAAAAGCTGTTAAAAAATGCATCCCTAAACTTTTTTTTTTTAAAATGCATGATCTGTTATTTAGTAAGCGTTTACTGAAACTGCTGATGTGAATTAAGTGCAAGGTCCCAACCACAGCACACTCCTGGGGCTGACTGAAAAAAGACGGGCAAAGTCAGCCAAAGAGAAAGCAGAACAAAACCAATAAAAACAGTGTTCCCAACCTCTCAGTAAACTCCATCTGCACGCAAACAGAACACTGCATAAATCTGTTTTCAAACTGTCCCCTTGACAAGCACCTTCCAGACTGGGTTTCCAGTAAAGGCCTTGTAGACATCTCTGCAGTTTCTGGATCAGCAGAATTTACGTTCACAAGTGAACAAAGATATAGAAGGCATTACTTGTGAAATATTGTCCTAGCTACACGGATAATAATTTTGGCGGTAGTTACCACCAATAATTCAGCTTGCAAAGTATTCTTTTTCAGATGAATGTTTTGAAAAAAGAAAGTCCCTATTTATCTTATTATTAAAAAAAGAGATTTTTTTTAAATTAGCCTTAAAAATAACATATAAACAAGAAGAGATAAAACAGCACAAAATGAAACTTGTGATGACGTCAATGAAACTTGTCTGCAATTTTCAGTTTTTGTTTTTTCACTAACAATACATTTGAACTTTCAGTAATTGTACTTTTAGTTTCTCCTCTCTTTTCCCAGATTCCCTCTCCAGGCTGCAGGCATACTGAAATGGAGTAAGCTGGGAAAAATCCTTAACTTCAACCTTAGCCAAGGCCTAAAAATAATAAATCTTTTTTAAAGGAAGCTCAACAAAAATAAAATTAATTTTGTGTTCTTTCTAGAGCCAAAGAAGATGTAAAAATAAGATGCAACTAGAATGCAGAATTCATTGTGTTTCATCTACAGGTCTTCCAGATTTTACAGGCTAGAAATAAATATCTGACCTTCTGTCATCTAAGACACAACAATTTCAACTACATACACTGAAATCTGAATTAAAAATCAATTTTTAAAATACTGCAGACTTCAAACTGTAATCTCACCTAGAAAAACCTTTGCTACACTTACACAAATACAATGCTATGAAATAATGCCTTAAGGAATGATAAAGAGATTTTAGTTATATATATAAAAATTATATATATACAAACCCATAAATATTTAAGATTATATATATTACATGAATTTTATTATAGACATTATAAAGATTATGCTACACACTTTAGCATATTTTGATATATTTATGCTAAAAGTAAAGCTTGTCTCAGAGGCATTTTGCTAAAACCAAACCTTTCAGGAGTAATTCATAATGCAAGCTTTCATATCTGCATGTGCAAAATCCTACCAAGTACAGTGATTCTATCAATATTCCTGTCAGTTTCCAAGTAAACTCTATTTGCCCAGACATTTATGGGGACCAGCAATGTTGAAAAGCCCATTAAAACACCCTTTGATCATTCTCTCTGAGCAGGGGTTAAAATCATGCCTTTACCTACATTTTCAACAATATCTGACATTTTTAAAATGTTCTTTCCCTTGATGAACTTCATCAACCATTTGGATTTGTTCAGCTGTTTATACTCCACAAGCGTGCTAATCACACAAGTGATAAATGCAGTCACTTGGGAACTTTGCGTTTTCAATTGACTCTCAATAACTCTTACAATTATAAACATTAGGTCATAGTCTCACAGCCAGTCTTTAAGGAGGCGATATATCCTGGAACACCATTTTGCTTGTGTGGTCTGAGCTCTGAAACACCACTGGCAAAATGTCAGCGAAAACGCAAGCAATTTAGGTTTCTATCCCACAGCCAGTATCATGTTGCTCCTGAAAACAGATCACTGTTAAGGCTTTGTGGGCGCTTCATGTAACCTCCTACCCACTCAGTTTTAATGCCAGATGCTGATATTAGAAGGAGCTGGCTCCCTTTATTAGGCATGTATAGGTTCTGGACTTGTTTCTTGAGAAATAGCGTCCTCAGTGAGATGCATCTCGTCTCCACTGTGCACCCTCATGGACAGCCCACAGCTCCTTCCCTTGGGAGGTGTGCGGAAGGATGCAGGAAGATGTGGGCTCTGCACAACTAGATCAGAGGTTGTATTTAGGGAGGCTCAGGACAATTTTCCTCAGACTACAAGTTACTGGCTCACAAGTGCCCTTCTTAGAGGATTTACAGCTTCCACAGCTTCCCTGGAATACGGAACACCAGTTGTAACCTCGGGGCCCCTGTAGTGCTTCATTTATTTCATCAGTGTTAGGTAACAGAAATTAAAATACCTGCCTAGTCTGGGGAAAAAAAATCCCAAACAACAAACCAACCCAACAAATGAATAAATGCCATATGAGTGTCTAAAAATCTTCTCCATGGACTAGACTGTGAGATGGTAAAAGTTAATCTCTATTGGAGGAAAAAGCAATTTTTATACAAGTCAGCAACAGTCATTTCTTCCCCCTCCCTCCCCCCCACCCCCAAACACTGTGTGGCTTGGGGTTATTAGAAAATGTACCTAGTTTCTATTTAAAGCACAGACTTTCCTGTGTTGATTTCACTCTGCAGCATTCATTGAGATCGCATTCAAGACAAGTGGAACAGAGAACCTAAAACATACCAAAATTATGGCTCTTTCCTCACTTTACCTGTTCTTAAAAATTATAGCAAGCTTACAGCTGCCACAGCTTAAAATACTGTTTCACATTTCCCTGTAATCCAGATATAAATGATGGATATCAGGCATTGTCAGAGCCTACAAAGTGCTTCCCAGCTCTGATTTTACCTCTGGATTTTAATTTTAGTTGGTAGATATAAGAGATCATATATTGCCTGAGAAAGCTTTACTTCTGCTACCTCTCTAGAGATTAGAGATAATTTGTGTTCTTCAAATCTCTCCCATAATATTTATTTTCCAAGAAAGTTAATGTTTCTTGAGGTCTCCACCCATTTTTGCTAAACTGTACCCCCTCTGGAGATCCCTGCCAAAACAACAGCGTGAGATACAGTTACTGGCTTTAGAACTGGAACTATATTTTCAAATTCTGAACTAGACACAGTAACTGCTCTTAGCCTGTAACAAGTAATTACAACAAAAATATCTGGCTTCTGTCTAGCTTCCTTTGGTAGGTGCCACTAGGGAAAAAAAGAAAACCCAACAAAAAAACAAGAAATCAAACCAAACAACAAAAAAAAAACAACAACAAAAAAAATCATATTCCTCTCTGTGATGGGGAAAAAAAAGAAAATGAAACCCCCCTCAACAAACACAACAAACAGAACCCCCCCCAAAAAAATCAAAACAAACAAAAACCCAACAAACCAAAAAAAACCTCACCAAACACATACATAAAAACCCATGTCCCCTCCCCTCCTCCTCCCCCCCACAAAGAAAACCCACCAGTAAAATTGGAGAAGGAGATAGGATACAATTGTGGGAAGTGTTTCCAGCCATCTGATCCATCTGAAAAGGTGGCTTGGCTCCTCAGTGGCACTGAAGTGTCAGCTGCTGCCTGCTGGTATCAAAAGTCAGGTGTGGGATCTGGTTTATTCCACATTGCATTTTGGAACACATTGGCCTACAGCAAGTAACTTCATCATGTGAGCATCCTCATTTTTTTTGAAAAAGAAACATGAAAACAAACAGACAAAAAACATGTTGAAGTTGACTACCTTACTTTTCTGTAAAATGTTTCATTTAGTTCATTTTACCTCCTGGTCTCAAACTTGTCAGGTTGTTAAATCAACACAGAGTATTACACTTCACTTTACGATTTCATCAGGATCTGGAAAAAGTCATCAGTATTGTTTATTTACTTGTACTTTTTCCATTCTGCTTGTTTGATATATGAAGTTACAGGACTATCACCATGTGGAATGTGCCAAAACCAAGTACCTGTGAGACTGCATTACTCTTTTAGTACTTTCCAGTACCCTGAACCCTCCTTGCAATTAGTTACCAGCTCATGTGGTGGCTTTTCCTAAAGAATTGTTCCTGTGTGTACCTAGAACTAAATGTGTCAGTAACTTACAAATATATAGCAAGCTTGGGCTTCTTTGTGTTAAACGATCATAATGCCTTTGGTGATGGTTTGTCACTGTAACTCATGATTGAGATGTCCTTCATTCATTTCCCAAGGACCTAAAAGGTAATAAAAAGGGCAGAATCTGCCCCCAAATCTCTGATATTTGTGGTAATGACTGTTACATACAGAAGGTCAGGAGAAAACAACTCTAAATGTTGGGTTGGAAGTTAAGTGGAAAGCTGAGACATGTTTGCATTGACTTCATCCTGTAATTCCTCATTCCATAGTAAGATCCTACTCATTTTAAAAATCATCTAGATGGAGCAATTTCTACAAATAGCAGAAAACAGAGCCTTAGCCTCACTCTTTCTGGCGATTGAGTCATTTCAGATCAGTAGAAACTATTTTTTCAAAGACTCTTTTGTCCTTCTTGGCTGACAAGTACACGGAGAAGTTCCACAAGGCAGAGAGCTCATTCTAATAATGTTAATGACCCTGTTTCAGATCCTAGTTTACAGTAGTATAGAAAGGATATATTTTGTCTCTATGTGGCCTTAAGCAAACCCGGGGTCTGACCTTGCAGCCTCTGAAACACAGTCACGACTGTTGGGGAGATAGTATCGCTCATGTCGCTCCTGTATCAGCTTTCTGCTGGCATTGGTTCAGTTCTTCTTAGAGCAACAATCTCCCTTTTCTTAGCCCGCAGCTAATTTTCAGCTTTTATTGGTGCAACTGCTGCTTTCTCAGTTATTCCAACTTCAAGGGTCACTGGAGAGTCAACCTTCAGATTAAGTCTTTGCTCTCTTACTATCTGGTAACAAGCAGCTCCGAAAATCACCTAAACAAGACAACCCACCTCTTCACTCTCCCAGTGAAGGGAAGTAAAGCAAAGCCAAACTATCCCAACCTGTGTACCTGCAGCCTCCACACTGGATTTGGGCAGGCATACAAAAAAGATCTCTTTTTACATGTGTCTTGAGATATTTAATCCCAAAACTGCCACTTGTAACAACTTCATAAAGAGCAAAAGTTCTGTTCTTTGAATGGCATTGTGGCTATTACCCAAAACTGTCTCTGGAGACACTGTGTGACTGATGCTTAGATCTGAGGATCAAATACTGAGAAAAGCATAATCAAACATTTCTCCCACCCTCAAAAATTAGTGCAATACCACACTGCTAACTACTTAAAAATCTAATTTTTCAGTAATTCAGATACTTTCATGACATTAAGGTTGTAACTCCATTTCAGGTTTTAAATAATTTTGTACAGAAGACTTGTTATAATTTAGCATCATGAAAGAGACTCTGACATTAAAAATACCCCATGTTATCCTGCTAAGATTCAAAAGGAAAAGTCAACATTCAGGGCTAGACAAAGCATGCTATGCTTTAAATGTGTATTGATAAGCTCCCTGGGAAAACCTTCAGTTTAAACACAATTCTGTTTTATAGCAAATATTTTCTATATTTCCTTGTTTTGCTTATTTCCAGGGATATTTGTTCCACGCTAACAATGACAAGGGAGATGTTCATAAAGAGACAACACCATCACAGGATGTTGAGCACAGCCATGGAAGTCATTCAGACAAGAGATAAGATTTCCCACATTCACCACTTTCAATAACAAAGCTAAAACCCTGCCAAAAAAAAGGCCAAAAAGGAAGGAGCACCCGATTTTAAGGCACCAGGCCATGATGTGTGAGTCTGAGGATTTCCATCCTGCTGAACTCATCAGTGGTAGAACCATGGGTTGTATGAACTCACCAGTTGTAGAACCAGTGCAAGTGTTAGGGGTAGAGCTGGTGGTGTCCCCAACACCCTTCTGGTACTGACAGAGACTCCAGGCTGCAGGAAACATGACCACAGCCTGGGGGCTCATGGTATCTTAGATGTGAGGGTGGCACTGGCACTTCCCATGTGAGCTGGGAATACATTGGCTCAGCTTGGCCACTAGACAGTCAGTTACATGATATATATAAGGAAGAAAACCACTCTGTTCACAGTTTTGCAGGCTAGTGAAAGCATGTGAGCTGTGCAGCACAGGGAAGAACACTCCAGGTCAGGTGTTTGCATATAGATGCCTACAAGGTGCCATCACCATGTCCAGAATTCACAGTGCAAACTAGCTGCAAATCCAGAAGCTGATTTTCACAAGAATATGGCACTACACCTAACCCATTAAGACCCATATCTTAAAGCTTGGTACTGATCATCAGTCAAACAGCTATATAACTTTTTAACTAGGACTGGCTTGTACCTTTCCAAGAGTGATGTTTCTTCTTTCTATCTCTAAACCACTTCCCTCTTCCCATCACATGGGCTGTCCCTGTTTCTGAAAGCCTTGTACCACGTATGTCGCCTTATCCTTACAAGTTAACAACCAGGATTGCTCAGGTTATTCCAGCTGAGGTCTTACCAAGAGTTTACACAGTAGTATGAAAAATTCCTCACCATTACTGAAAATACTTCACCACGTACACTGTGGCACCACACTTTTCCAGTTCCTGGTTGTCTAGTAACCATACCTTCCCTCCTGTGCCTTGGCCAGCTGATGAGCCTCTCACTTGCAGCACCATCTCCTGATAAAGACAATTGCCACAATACTCCCACTAGGCCAGATAAATTTGTTTTACCTACAATGAGCTGCCTCTTTAAAGGGTACATGGAACAGCAAAGGTTTTAGGTAATCCCTGTTGGGATCAATTCCTGCCAAGTTTAGACCACTATTTATTTTCTCTCATTCCCAGACATGTAAGTACCAGAGGCAATGATCCACCAAGTAAGAGTGTTAGAAAAGCACAAACATTCCAGCAATTGCATATATTCCTCTAGGAAAACTGGAGACCAGTGTGATATCTTTAAAGCAGACATAAAATGCAGTTTTCTCCCCTGAGATGCACATCCTTTGACTCTTCTTGGATGACATAACAAGAGGCACTGCAGAGCATCTCCTCACAGCTCTGGATGCCCTAGAGGAAAGGCTGCCTCTATTGCTTTCTGAATTCTAGCACAGATTTTGAACAGAGAATTAATCCATGATCATTTTTATTTTGGGGTATGGAGAGTTGGAAATGCAGAGATGCATCTCTTTGGACAACAAAGGGCTGAGGATAAACTTATGCTGATTTTGATGGGACAGGGCTAAAATACAGTGTCTTATTGTCTTTAGGTAAGATACATCAGTCCACTGAAGATTTCCAACTTTTTTTAAAAATTGCACATCATTTATTTATTTAGAAGCAGCCCAGAACTGCTGACTAGCCAAACAAATTATGCAAGAAAACTAGGTTTTGTTGGGCTTTTGTTGGGGCTTCTTTTCTTGCTGTTTTGGGGTTTTTTGTTGTTTTGTTTTTGTTTTGTTTTGTTTTGTTTTGTTTTAATCCTGGATAACCCACAATCAAAAATAACTTTAAAAATCTATGGTGAGGCAGAAGCGTGCTAAAAAAACCAAAATTCCTCCTACACAACAACTGCTGAGTTAGATGATTTCTTGTAAAATACAATCAAATTATTTCATCCTGATGGGAACTGGGAGACATTTCACAAAAGCCGAGCTCCAGGAGCTAAACCTTATTTTCACAATAATTATAAGCAGCATAAATCTAGGGAAGCTCAATCAAAGCCAATGCAGCTACATTCAATTTACACTGGTGATGCAAAAGACCAGTGTAGTTTTTGATTCTAGCTAATTTTTTTGTTCAGAGGGACTAAAAAAGAAGCACAAGGTATTCTTGCTGTCTTGGATAAGACAGCAATTTATGCAGCATTTTTAGATGTATATGCTGTCGTATTTTCTTCCAAGAGAATCCATGTTCTGCCATTACATACAGCTAAGAGATTGCCAGAACCTTTCTAACTTCAACAGCTGAGATGGTAAGTTTATAAATAATTTCCTTTTGTTATGATTTTCAGCTATATGCTGTGAAAGGAAAAACTAAGGGCTCCATGGCTAATCTTCTGTCTAAACATTGACTTTACGAAGGGAATGACTGACCATCCAACTGCAGTCCATCAACCACCTCAGAGCAGTTAACAGAAAAGTACATTGTGGAAACTTTACTTTTAAGAAGGAAATTTAAAATTAAAATAAAGTTATATCAAAAAAATCAGCATGGAAAAATTCAAACAAAAAACAGCGGGTGTCTGTGCCTCTCAAAGTCTTTCAAAGATTTGCATTTAGTCAGAGTAAAGCAGGCAAATAAGCTGTCATGCTCCACATCTGCTACCAAATAATAAGAAACATCTTGCATTTACTTGCAAAACTCATATTTTAGTAAGAAGGACTGCAAAAACCAAAATATATTCTGTCCAATAAACTAAGTTACATTCCATAAAAGTATCAGGAAAGATTTCAGGGAGTCTTTCAAATGGGGAATGTTTTCTTGCTATAGGGTAAAAGACGAAAAAGTATCTTCAAAGACAAACAATTTTCTCTAAAGGAATAAGGAAAAGCTTGAAATTATTTAAAGACTGCAATTTAGTCATTTTAAAAACAAAAACTATTTCTAATAGAACCTAGCATCTACTTCTGTATTTATCAAGAACCTGCTTCTTCAAAGAAACATTCCTTGTATAAAATGTGCTTAGGGACTACAGTTTTCCTACAAAAAAATCAGTGGTAAAGTAGCTTTTCAGTCAGATATTGATATCCAGCTGCAGAACACCAATTTTACACTTGACTTCCAAACCCATGTTTGACTTCTCTCTGCCATTATCACAGGGCATTTGGGACGATACAAGGATACAATGGTCTAGGTCTTCCCCATAGCAGCCCTGTTTAGCTGACAGGGCAATCAGGGATGGTGGTATTTGGTCAGGACCACTTCTGAAACTCGTGTGCTCAAGCATTTCCCATAAATACCAACCACATCCCTGCAGATCAAGACATTACACAGCCTCTTCCAGTTCTCCGTGGCTATGCAGCTCTTTTCCAGATGCATCCCATTGCAGCAGACAGGATATTGAATCTTTTGAAACAGTTAATCTTCTCACAACTGAGACTGGATTTCAGTAATAAACACTTGCTCTAATTTTTCATCCTCTGGGTCATTATATTTCCAAGAAGCAAGGTCAAGATGGCATTTAATAAAAGGGTTGCTAGATTTGTTTGGTTCTTTCTTCTAAAAGAGAAGCCCTACAGAGCAAGGCAACAAATGGGACAATATGGAATACAGCCAGAGTTTTAAGACCTAATACACAATTAAGAAGAATCTGAACACAGGAACGTTTCCCCTCTATTTCCATCCTGAAGATATATTTGTTCTGCATTCAATCTTTGTCAAGTCCTTAAGGAAAATTTCTTGGAAGAGTTTTCTTTTCATTGGAACTACTTATAACTGTAATGGCTGTAAGGTCAATGAAAATGTTTGAAGTCTACTTTTCCTGATGTTTAAAAATATCCAGCAGTCTATACTGCAAACAAGGATGTGTAAATAAATATATGTGTACATTAGCCGGTCTTGCTCCCGACTACTTGTTTTCTACTGCTCTTTTCACTCTGCCCCAGTTATTTTCACTGGAGATGTTCCAGTGATGTACCATAAGCTTACTCCCACTGTGGAAATACTCTGGATACTTTAGAAACATAAGAAAACATCACAAAAATCTAATTTGTCTCTTGGTGGATATGAAAAAATTTACTTTTAAAAATAAGCATTTTTTCCTTCTTATCTCAAACAGTAGTATTTTGTTGAACTGGAATGACAGCAAATCACCAAAGTAAACAAAGTCCAGCAAGTTGTTGGAACACTTGATTTACAGCAATCTTCTTTTCTGTAACAGGAATGCTACATCTTCAGAGTAAACTATCAAGTTCTTTGTTTTTCCCTGAGAGGCATAAATTAGGCTTTTTCCTCCATTTTATAGCTGGAGAGGTAGCTAATAGTGACATACTGCAGAAAATCTTAGAAGGTAACTGAAAGCAGAATTTGGCACGATACAGCTCCTTGAGGAGCACAGAAATTTACCCCTGGATCTAGAACTAAAACTGGCAAGTCCATCCTAAGGTTAAACCGCATCTCCTCTCTGGATCACAGTGCTCCCACTGATGTAAATCTGGAGGGGCATCATCCAGGACCCTTCCAAGCACAGTCAGTAAAACCACAGCTCAAGTGTGGGTCACTGTGAGGACAACAAACAGCACAAACAAGACTCTGGCCAAGAATCTCAGCCTGGAAAACCAGGCAGAGAACTTGTTTCATCGGTAGGATGCCTTCAATCTGCTTTAACATCTTTTTACATTCTTTTATTTCATGGAATGTTAAGAATAATTATGAAGAAGTCCCAAACTGACGCACTTTGGTGTAGGTCCAGGGAAGTCAGCAGAGCTACGGAAATGCAAACCTCTGCAAATCTTTTCATACAGCCTCTTTAGTGCCCATTCAGGGACCAAGAGAGCCCTCCTTTAACAGAGGTGAGCTTCTAACAGAAATCAAAAAGGACCAGTCCTGCAGACACATTCATGCCAGCAGTTTCCTGGGCCACACAGAGAAATTTATGGAGGAAAAAGACCTAATTTAATATGAAATACAAGGAGAAAGTTTGACTGCACTTTGAATCTACTTCAAGCCCAGAGAAGATTCCAGGAATGCAAGTCTGTCTTTATGAAACTTTTGTGGGTAAAGCTCTTTATTGAAGTCATATCACAGCAAAATTTCCATTTCTCTTTAAGAAGTTTTAAAACTAAGAGGAAACAGTACGTGTTAGCTCACTCTGAAGGGTAACTCTTTCCCGTTTTCCTCATTAACCACAGAGAGAGGAATCTGAGCCTGGACTCCTGAAGCCCACTCTTAAAAGAAATGTCTGAAAACTTGAAAGTGTCAGGTTGTCCCTGTGTTTCCCTCTGTCATCCCTAATTTTCTGATTTTGTTTGGAGGATATAAATGTGGTGAACTGATGTGTGACACTGAGCAGGGAAACACTCTCAGAAGTAACATTTAGTATCTTCTGTTCTGTTATTAGGCAAGCTAGAAGGCAAGTAGGATATAGAATAAAAATGCATCCCACGTTCTCCATTTCTAACCACATTCCATTTTCTGCTTCTTCATTCTAAAAGTAGAAAAGCCTGAAATGAGAATTTTTCCATGAAAACCCTAAAAAGAAAAAAAAAATAAATAAAAGAAAACAGCTATAGACTATAGGCTTCTCATCTCTGCAGACCCCAAGGGAGTAGGAAGCACAGTGGAATAGACATGTTTTCTTCAGTAAAAACAAACAAACAAACAAACAAAAGAAACAAATAAAAAAGTCTAATAAACTTTTAAAATCCAAATATATATCAAAACAACTTTTGTACATCTGCCTAAGCAAACATACTGTTTTCCATACAAGTAGCACATTAAGTAACATATCAAGGAGCCAACAAACGAGGCACCACAAGAGTCACAGTCTGAGGCAACAGTTGCCCATAGACTGTGCGGGTCATCGTGCAGAACAACAGCCTGACCACAGCTGGGTTCATCATGCAGCAGATTTCCAAGCAGCAGCCAGAAATCAGCCCACACTGCCAGCATTTCTGCCTGCCACTGCTGCCTGCTCCTGTCCTAAGAGGCTGCAGTTAAAAGCACATATTCCCAATAGGATTAAGCATTTACCAAACAGTAGCTCTACTGACTCCTGGTCCCTCAAGTCTCTTTCTCACTCTCCCCTTCTCAACCACTTAGATCTACCAAAGACTCTCAACCTCATTTTCACCTGGTTTTTTCTCTTCCCACAGATACTATTTTAAAGATTAAATAATTTTCCCTTTGGCTATTTTTGTTTAAATTAGAACTCATTTCAACTCTGAAAGGCAATAATCCCTAAACGAAGGGGTTTTGTCAGAATTCCAGAGGGCAATGTTTAGGAAACAACATCACTATTTTGGTGCAGCTATGATAATAAACTCTATAATGAAAATTGAGTATGATAATAACATCTTGTTGAATAGGCAAGATGTCAGATTTAAAACATACATTAAATGTGCTGAATGTGATCATAGGGTTCTTAACATAGCACTGGGACATTGGAGCTCCTGGCAGGAAGCTATTTACAGTGCAAAAAAAATGCATCCAAAGAAGTTATTTGCTCTCTCTTATAAATAGAATTCTGATACACTTTTTTGGGGTATTTTTACAAATTTCTTTATTTTCAGCATATACACCTTTCTCATGAAATATTATTATAATATTTAATGTCTTTCTTCATCCATTTTGCAGTCTGCACCATCTGAATTCCTGTACTTGCATGTCTTGTCATGGAGAATTAGGTGGTTGACCTTCTCCCTCGAGGGATGATAATGACACGATGAAGCCAACATGAACACTGCTGTTTTACACTGGAAGCTATGCACCAGTAATTTCTCCATAGAAAGACTATTGTCTGTAATACACTTGCTTGCTCAGATGAATACTGTCCTATATTTCTCAAAACTCTCACTGCAGCATAACTTGCCTTTGACCTATAATAAGCTTATTCATTTTTCAAGAACAATCCCTTTAAAACTCTGATTATAGCTTTGATTTTGCCTCTCTTTCCCACATACATACTCTGTATGCACCACTTTATCTCCCAGCCCAATTGAAAAGGATGCAGAAAAATTCTGTTTGATGTGTGCTTAATACTGAGTGGCTGCTAAAATTAATACGATGAATACAATCACTGTGTATTTCACCTTATTCAAATTCCAATACAGATCATCAATTAAAATGAATGTAGTTAGAACTTAAATTTAACAAAAAACTCAGAAGAACATATTTTTAATAGCTGGATATACGGTAAATGCTTGACAGTCTTGTACTTCATTTTTTGAACCAGGATCAACAATGAAATCAACACAACATCGTGGAAAACACTCTTTAAGTGAGAAGGATTTTCCAAACACAACTAAGATCTGAGATTATTGTCTAAAACAGAAATTGTTTTTCTCTTCAGCTGTTAAACAGTTACCCTTTAGGAGATGCAAACAAATTGCTTTCTTTCACTAGGCCAAGAAGAAATCAAGTCAACATTGCATGGATTCTGCTTTCCATTGTTTCTGCTTACAATTGGAACCACACAGAAGAAATGACAAAATAGAGCAGCAGAGTGACATTTGCTACTGTTAGTTTACAAAAGAAGCCACTACTAGTTTGAAAACTGAAACCAAGCAAACAGAAAATAGGCAACACAGAGAAAAAAATTCTGAGTAGACTTTGGGGCAAGGTTTGAGGTATTTTACAGTTAATCAAAGTCAACTTTGCTTGTTTTGATGGTAGGCACAATTAAAAAGAGGAATCCTGGAGTGACCCATATAGTTCTGTAGGAGACAAGAGCAACACAAGCAAAGGTCTCCAGAGCAGATCTTCTCTCTGCCACTGACTCACTACAAAGCCCTGTGCCATCCTGACAGCTCCAGCTGCAGTGACATGAGTATCAAACTCTCAGCAGTGACTGAGGGACAAGTCATCTCAGGACTTGGGGCACTATAGTGGAGGCAAACCCAGGAGATTATACTCAAGAATGTGAGAATTCAGCACAGTCTCAGTGACACCTAAAATCACAGGTGCCCCAAATGACCGGCACTGCACAAGAGCGAGTGCAATCTGAAATGAGATATATCCCAGGTGCAGTGTTACTGCACGTCTGTACATCAGTGGTACAGGCCACACCAGGCATCTCACACATACTCGCTTTGTGTGATCCTGTTCTGCACACACAGCAAGTTCTCTCCCAAACATGCAGTGACAGAAAAACAGATCAGCACAGCAGAGTTATCAGAAAACCTGTTGCCTACATGCTCTTTGTACGGGGAAACGGCTTTCACAGCAGGATATGGGCAACCCCATCTAACCTGGGATGTTTAGCAAGCTTGATCTACTTTTCCAAGAGTTGTTTAAATATTTCATGCTCAGCTACTTCCCAATAAGTCTATGACAAGGAGTGCAGGCAATCTGAACTGAGCAAAGACTGAATGGCCAATTTAAATATCTGCCTGTAAGTTGTCTCTCCTGCCCCTGCACAAACCCAAAGTTTACAGAGAGGGACAGAGAGGGGGAGAGATTTTCCAGACTGAGGAAGGAAGGAAGGGAGAGGCTGTCAAGGGAAGATGCATCAGCGTCTGTAGCTTAGCTCCAAATCTCCAAGTTGGGAGAACGGGAATCCTCCCTGGGGTGTGTGTGTATGGGTTTTTGTCTGATTTTGGCTGACGTTTTGTTTTCCTGGGTTCTGCTTAAATAGAAGCCTGGAAGCATTTTAATTATACTTTTCTGGGGAGTGATTACCTCCTTTCTGTCACACATGTATCTGTCACACAAACCACCAAGAAGATGGAATTTTTCTCTTTTTGTGGCTGTATTAATTCTTTTCTCTGCCTACTCCATACCCCTGGGTTTTTTTGTTCTCTCTTCTTTGTTACTCCATATTTTTATCCTTCCATTCCTGTCTTTTCTGTCTTGCCTATTTTGACTGCCATCACTACAGAACAACCCTGCTCAATGTGTCTCTATCACAATGGGAGCAGTAATAAAAGTATTAATAACATCCTCCTGTTACCAAGAGAGACCTCAATCACTTTTTTAAGGACAAAACAGCCTGACCTTAGGGAGCACATACAATACTTTGGATAATTACAAAAGTCATGTTCCCTTTGGCGGCCTATTTTTATTACATATTTCGTACCAGCCATGGGAGGCCCTGGGGCTACTATTTTGTTTGTCTGGAATCTCTGAACTAGACGACATGGCCAGGAAAGTCAGTTCATATTTAACCCTATATTCTGTAGATGAAAACTATAATGCAATGCACCTGGATTTCATTATCAATCAAACCACCAGGGAGGGCACTTATCATAAAGCTCTTGGCTTGCCAGTTTTAAAATTCTCCAAGTTGCTTTGATGTGAACATCAAAAACTTCTGGACTACGTGAACGACCACTTGCCTGACCTCATCCTTTAATTAGCACATCCTACCTGAAAGCACCACTCACAGGAATTATGCAACGTTCTTAGAGACCATTAATGACATCGTTTCATTTTGGAGTGAACTGGCAGTACAGAGTAGGCACTGCACAGGAAACCCAGAGGAGGACAGTGTTTTGCTGCGGGAGTCTCTGCTGCAGTCGGTAGCATCAACATCTGCTGAGACCTCAGATGTCCCTAACCTCTCACCGAAATTCAGTAATAATTAAGCTTCTTAGCCTTAGCACCTGAGACAGAGAAGAGATCCAGAAAGCCACGGCCCCCCAAATGCGGTACGGAAACCTACAGATACCTGTGTGGCATTGGTGTTACTCTTAACCAGCAGTTATTCACAATGTGTTTCAGTAGCTGTGAGCAATCTGTTCCTTTGGCAATCAGAGCAAAAGAAAACAAACAAACCTAAGGACTGACTGCAGTCAGAAGTATGAAACTGAAAATGCTAATTCCAAAGCAATATTGATTAAAAAAAAATCCAAACCATAACAAAACAAAAACAACTAGGAAAGCTAGGAAAAACTGTATGGTATCGTTGTAGCACACACTGTTTTTTTAAAAAGTAGTGCACTGAAGTAAAATTTTCTTTATTGATAGATAAAAAATTTTACCTGTGATGACAGTTTCCTGGAAGATTAAAAAAAAATACGTAAAAGACAAGAGAAACTTTTTAACTTGGGGAACACTTACATTACTGCATTTCTCCATAAACACCATGCTAGTGAATGACTTAGTAGAATTAGTGAGACTTGGACAGCAAGTCCAAGTGAGGCTTGGAGAGCACTTCCTTCCACAGATGTGCCACGTCACAGAGCTGCTGAACACATGGCTTTCATGGTGATGGTTTGATACAGAGTTAAAAAGGCCTAATACTATAAACACATTGACAGTCGTCTTCACAGGATGAATAATTTCTTAAGTTCTGACAATCTTTGTTTTCAAACAGATCGCCACGTGCCTGCAGCCCTTTCCAGTAGTGCTCACAGCCTACAAGGGCCTGTTTCAGATGCTGAGGTTGCCCTGAGTGATGCACAGAGATAGCAGCTCACATGGCATTTCACCACAAAGCTATGTACAAAAGAAGAGCTGCTTGTTTGTTGAAACGTAAAGAAACTCTTGGCAGATGTGGAATTACAGCTGTTGTATAATGTTTAGTCTTCTAAAACCAAAGCAAAATTTGAAATCATATTCTCTCTTAAATTTTCAGATAACTGGAGATAAAGCAGTACTTTGCTCTAATCAGGTAGGTTTCCTGTTTAACTGTTGTATTGTGGTATATCAACTGGGGCTCTTTCAGTGCTACTAAAACTGGAAGGATCAGCAGAACTTCAGAGAGGAAATGCAATGGGAACTATAAAAGAAAAATTTATTAAAAGTCACAAGATAAGACAACCAAATGTTATCCTTGCTCACTCCAGCTGAAAGCTCAAAAATTGTATACAGCAACTTTTTCTCATGTTGGAAAGCTCTGCAACATGCTTGTTGAGTATCCGGGAACCAGGAATTGCATATGGTCCCCAAGGGCATATTAGTGAAAGTGCTGCTCTTTGTGAAACAGCTACAATTCAACTTACTTGCAATTACTTTTATCTTTTAAGAATGTGCAAAATGATACAGTCTATAAAAATAGTAAGCTTCACTAGCAGTATCAGCATTCAAGAGGGTAAAACAAAATGCTTTTTGAGGCATGCAATCTCTAGTTAGCATCAGAACTAAGTATGGTATAAGTATACATGCATTCTCTTCCGCAGTACATTTGAATCGTCTTTTTTGTTATGAAGTGCAGAATGAATCTTTACAGCAGAACTTAAAACCTGAAATGCAGGAAAGGCCTCTGCAAAATACGTGTAGCTGCTAATTATCAGATGAAGAAGCTAACAACCTACATTGAAATGTGTTCATCGTATTTAAGAGACCTTTTGCTTGCAAAATACCACAAAAAAAAAAATAAAATTACTGATTAAGTTCTAAGCCAAGATTTAAGTCCCACAACATGGGGCTTATTTGCAGATATGATATGTAAAGATTTGCCTTATCTTTACAGAGATTTTACCATCATTAGCTAGGATTGTTCTGCCAAGTATCCCAATTGTAAACCTCCTACTTCCTACTGGTCCCACAGAAGGAAGGATCAGGAGCAGTTCTCCATTACTACACACACAGAATTAGTATATGATAAGTTCCTTGCACACTTAATTTTCAGCAAAAAATGCAGGAAGGAGGGAGTACTCACGGTGATGCCAAAGAAAGATGGATAATTTTTCTCACCATGTCAAGAGTCAACTTGGTTTTGTCAACTAATTTAAACTGACTAATAATTTCTTCTAAATAAAAGAAAAATCCCAAACCTTCCCTTTGCCCACAAAGGCAATGGCTAAAGTGTTCTTCCAGGCTATGCATATCCAGGTTCAAATTGTCATTTGCCTGATTCATGCATGGTTTGCTTAATTCAACACTTTATTTTTACAAAAATCTTCTGAAAAGGAGCAAAAAAAATTCTTTCAAGACAACTTGCAACAATATATAAATGTCTAGTAGATAAAGAGATCTGCACAGTGAGGGGATAAATATATTCACATTTTCCCATCTGTTTCAAACTTGAATCTTCTTAAAACTGGTGATGGGCAAAGAGCTTCCCACTAGCAAATGTTTCTGTTAAGTCTGTATATTACCTTTCTGAATAATTTTCAGTACACTCTCTGAATTCTAACTGAATATAGTATTTAGCTCTCCCAAACTGTTTTTTAAAAAGGAGCAACTCCAGTTAATAAATTGTACTGGATTAGGTGTTGATCCTCCTGAACTTGGAAGCAACATAACCACTACCATTCCTGCTATTCCCTTACGTGAACTCAGCTACACAATCAGGATGAAGAAAGGGGATGACAGTTCCAGATGCTGCTTTTCCTTCTGGACCACAGCAACAATGTACAGTAGCACTGTTTAAAATGAAAATGAAGGAAGGACTGTAATGAAAAGGACTGCTGCCAGGATGTACAAACTGAATTGTCACAGGCAAGTGATAACACAAGAAGCGGTGGAGAGAACTACAACATTCATGTAATTTTTCATGTCAACAAATTGTTAGAAGTCTGTCTGAGAGTGAAACAGGCTAACTTCACATCCAAATAGCTGGAGAAGACAGTAACAAGGGACTGGGCCCTCATAGTCTCATGCTACCCAAATTTCATCAAATTTGATCAATTTTTGCATTGTATAGTAGGAAACGAAGTCTACTGGACCATTCCATTATCAACAAATCTGCATAAATTCTTCTCTGTACCTACCTCATGAGGACACATATATTGGGTATTTTGTACAATTACATACAAAAGTTTAAATGAGATTTTCACTGAAAAGATTTTGTATAAGCTCCCACTGCTTTTTACACTTGTTCCTCTGTATTCTTATGAAAATAAATACAAGGGATATGTAAAAAAAGACAACTCAAACTAAACCAAGGGCCAGACAGCACACATTCAAAAAAAAAAAAAAAAAAAAACACAAAAACAAAAAACCATCTGATTGTGTACAAGGTTGCTATGACTGCAGGGAAAGATGCCAACACATTCTCAGTGTTTGGCCCCACTTTTGGCTTGGCCCTCCATTTGGCTCATCTTTATTCATAACTAAATCTAGTTAAAAAAAATAATCAAGAAATATTTTTTGTGATGAAAAGATGCTATTTTTATTGAAGTGCTCTGAAAACATGCTGATTTTCATGACAAATCCCAGCAGAAAGAATAAAAGGGTGAAATTGCTTTCTGTCAAGAATTTTGCTCAGGATTTCTGACGTCTGCCTTCATATGAGGTTGGGTTTTTTTTCATTTAACTAATTGCACAGCAAATCATCAGTAGTGGTGCATGTTGCCTTATGCCTGACATGTTATGACATGAGATAAATTTTGTGTAAGTTTGTTTAATTTCTACACAAAAGGTACTTTGACCTAGAGCGTATGCTAATAGTAAAGAGAAGCTGACATTAACTATCCTTTTATCTACCTCTAACAATGTATATAAATTACCTGACTATTGTAATTGTGAAATACTGTGAAATAAGCTGTCTAGGAAGACAAAAAAATGGAATGTTGTAAGAATAAATACTAGAACATCAAAATCAAGCTTATATGAAACCTGGAGCAAAAGCTCCTTAAAGCCACAGCTGAGTTTCTGTTGAGCTGAAGTTCTTTAAGTGTAAATTGTCATTCTAGAGATGAAAACTGAATCCTAAAGTTCCTAAATGTCTTACGAAACAAAATCTGCCTTGAGGCAGCACAGGATTAGTCAACACTTCAAGTTTCCTGTCATCTTGTTAACAGCCTCAACCTCAAAATATTAATGAATCTTACATTAAAATGTGTTCTGCCAAGACTAAACCCACGCACCTGCTGGAGGCACACCTTGCTACCAGGAGCAGTGGGGAAGCTGCTCTTCCCTGAGGTTCACCGTTATGGGTGGGTGACACTGCTGGTCCATGTCAGAGCATGGTACCAAGTCTGAGGGGCAGGACTGGCAACACATGGCAGCACAGGTATGTGCTCTGTGCAGGTATGTGCTCCGTGCAGAGCTCCTCTGTTGAGCCACACACCTCTGTTTCAGAGATGCTACCCTGAGCTTTTGCATATGGACATCATGAAAGAGAGCTCACAGGGTGGGGAATGAAGCCCTCACCTGACTCTGAAGGTTAGACCTTGAAAACACGTGAATATATGGAACTTGAATTTTTTCTTTTTTAAAGCAAGGCAGACTTAGAAATCATAGGTACAAAAAAGGTTTGAAAACATGAACTAAAACAACTGAGAGTTCAGTGCAGAAATTTGAAAGTGCTCATTCATGAACTGCACTGATTTCAGATGGTGGATATCACTCAGGATTGTGCAGAGGGAGAGCTGAGGAGGGAGGGAGGGCTCGGCAAAACTAGAGCCCAAAGGTCAGAAATACCTCAGCAAAGATGAAAGAAAGTACAAGGGGGACTTAGCAGCTGGACAGTCCTGCTTTCTTTGCATGGTGGTCTGCAGCAGTCAGTGGAGTCTCCTCATCCATCACACACAAAGCAGAACTACTATCCTCAGCTGGGTTTTGGGACATGCGGTAAGGGGCAGGATGGTCAGGTGTGTACTGCTTTATGCAGCTCCTACTCAGTCTTTTTCATAAACTAACTCCCCACTCAGCACAACCTCATCCACACCATGCTCTGCTCCCAAACCAGAGAAATGCTGCAGGTTCAATTAAGTACCCTCTTTCCCTGCAAATCTGACACACTGTCCCTCTCCAAAAAGTGTTGTGTGCTGCTGGGTACTACAGAGCTGCTTATGAGTGGGCTCTGCCTCACCTTCCCAGAGAGAGGAGAGAGATGATAAGGGAAACAGGGAAACGTGGTGTTCATTTTCTGCAGAGCCCTTCCCAGGGCCTGTGAGGAAGCAAATGCTGCTAAGAAATGGGCAGTGGCAGGACACCATTCCAGGTAGCTGTGGCTGCTTGTGGGCATGAACCAGCCCTGAGAGCATAAGAGAGGGACAAACAACATTGTTGCACTGTGCGTCTGCAGCTCCTTGGAGTTTATGCCAAACAGAAAACACATTGGGAAGAAATGGACAATCTCTGTAACACTTTTCACAAGCATTAATGTGCCTTGTCATATTTTGGTATACAGAAGTGGCTCCCTGCCACGTACAAGCATACACACACAGGCAGAGCACAGTTTCCTCCACAAAGCAACCTCTCACAGAAAGCAGCTTTCATGCATGACACATCTCATCTGCGGGGACAGGACTAACAAGACAGCATCAGTAAAGGGATACATGTGTGCTCATATTTTGTGTACATTTCTTCAAAAGCACATATACTGTCAGCTCTTCTGGACAGCTGTCATTATTGAATCAGATGATGTTCCTCAAACACACAGCAGAAAAATGAAAACTCAGAATTAAGATTTATTGCACTTAATTTGAGAGGCCTCTGCTGAATTCCTCCCCCAGAGCTGGTTGCTGAAGAAGCTGCTCATTCTGAGGGTATGATTCACCTATCTTAACTGAAAATGTCTTCTGTGTGGCACGAATCCAGTTGATCTCACTGATTATCTTGCAACTGATGTAGCTGTACGTCCAGCGTGCTCCTGGACACCCGAGTCAGAGGAAGTACCTCAGTGCATCAAAGACTGTCGGTGCCCGGGACACGGCAACCAGAACCACACGCGCCCTCTCCAGCGATGTCTTGGAGGTTACGTTTGCAGCGAGTTACTAAAACCTTTCACTGGGACAACCGTAGGACTCGCCAAGGGAGATGCCGAACGCGAGAGAGATGTGACGACGTTACCTGCTCCCTGGTGCACGGGGTGGTCGGAGCGCAGGGATGGGTTAGCACAAGCCGGGGGTAGGCAAACAGCTGCCACAGCTGCTGCCCCTGCCCTGACACCAACACGCGAGTGTCCCCTGCTGCCTTCCCCGAGGGCAGTGAGCCCCCAGCCGCGGACACGCGTGTGCCCCGCGCCCCCTTTCCCCGCCGCCCTCCGCGGCCGCGGCGCTCACCTGAAACAGGTGGTGAGCTCGCCCGAGGGCTTCAGGCAGGGGTAGCGGGTGGTGGCGATTTTGTTCTCGGAGCAAACCTCCCTGCAAGGCGTAAAGTCGTAGCATTAGGGGGAAAAAAACAAATTGGAAGGAAAAAGAGAAAAAGAAGGTGGTGGATGGGGAGGGAACGCACAGAAGCAGCCGCACTGTCGCGACACCCACCTGTCGCCGTCCTGCGGCTCCTCCCGGTAGGTCCAGGCGTGCCCCAGCGCCAGGAGCAGCAGCAGCCGGAGCGGGGCCAGGCTGCCGGCCGG
>NW_020884875.1:269594-373973 GCF_003945725.1 Corapipo altera
CTGCCCGCCCCGGCCGGCGGCGGGGCTGCGCCGACCCGCCGCTCCTCCCGCCCCGCCGCGGGGCCGCCCCCCGCCGCCGCCAGATGTGCCCGCGGGGAGGGGCCGCTCCCGCCCAGATGTGCCGGCAGATGCTGCCCCGCAGCGGGGCGGCGGCCAGATGTGGCAGGGGCGCGGCAGATGTGCGGTAGGAGTGAGGGGGCATCAACATTTCCCCCCACATACCCCGGTCCCCTGCCGGCCGCCCCGGCTGCAGGGAGCACGGGGAAAGCAGGAGAGGAGGGTGCGGAAAGTGGTGGAAAGACCCGAAGCGGTGGGGGTGATCAGCGGCTCTCGGTGCACCATCACTGATGCTTTCCAGATTCGGCTTTATCTCAAATCTCTTCCACAAAGGAACAGAACAGTTCAAAGCATCTCTGCTGTGACGGCTGTTTATCCTTGTGTACGGCTGCCACTTCCCCACCATTCATAAAGAAGGAGATAAACGACAACGGACTGTGATAAAGGAGTGCATCAGGTCTGGCCCGTTGTACCATATCCTGTTTTCACGGTTAAACTGCCTGGGACCAGGGGAGCAAACCCCCAAAACGACCGTGCCTTTGCAAAGTGCTTGGTCGATGCATTGGCTTTGATCACCACGTAACTTCCTATGAGTACAAAAAGCTCCAGGGAAACGAGGGTGTGCAAATCAGCCTTTACTACCACTTTCACCTGCAGTACAAATGACCTCATTTTGCAGCCAGAAAAATCAGGGAAGTGTGAGCAACAGATTGTACTCATTTATTAATACAGCCAGAAAAGGGATATACAAGTTAAAAACTGCAACTCCTCTGTTAAGCCAGCACAGAAGTAATAAAGGGGTGTGAGAAGACTTGAGCAACACACTTTTATTTTTTGCCTCACCACAGGCAGCATTTAATCAAGTCACTCGACCATTCCGTGCCTCAGTTTCCCACGTCTCTCACAGGAAGACCCTAATAGCAAAATAAATAAATAGACAATGCAGATCCCCATATATGAATCAGCTATGATTAAGCTGTTAATCCTTTTGGTATGTTGTCCGGTACCCAGAAGAAGGCTAATGATAGACAGACTCTTGGGAAACCCTGGGACTTGCCAGAAATTTTCCCTGAGTTGCACAGCATCTGCTGTGAACTGCCAGCTTCAAGGAATTTCTATCCTCCAGGTAACCCTGTATATTGTCTCTATTCTCATGTTCAGTTAAACAAAGGAGTGATGCATGGCAAAAGATTTTCCTCCCTTCTTTTGGCTTTTGCTCTTGAGAGGATGTTTCAGATGTTTATTCTGTCATAATTACTTCTCTTTTCCTTTATACAAATAATGAGTAAGCAAAGACAGGACTTGTATCTTGAAGCCAGAAAAACTGTAGGTTTTTCTTGCAGGGCTAAGCCCTCATCTCTCCCAGACAGCTTTTCCTGATTTGGAGATAACAGGAACAAAAGCAGGACCTGGGTTCTTGGACCCAAGAGCTCAGGAGACACCTGTCTCCACGTCATGTTCCTTACCCTCCTGCTCCAAGCAGAAAGTATCCAGTGACAAGGTCTGAAATGAAGAGAGGTTTGCACTGCTGTAACCCCTCTGATGTCTGTCTATAGATAACAAAGGATTTAATTTACCACATTCCAGAAGTGGTCACAGGCCCTCCCCAAAAGCTCCACTTTTTAAAGAAATTGGATCATACTCGAGCACAGAGCCGAAATCCTTTGGATGATTTCCAGCCCAGACCCAAGTGTCATGACTTCAGAAGGACTTTGGTTTTAAAAGGATCCCTATATAGGCCTGGCGTAAGCATGCTTCCGAGATAGTGGGTTTTTTTTCCAGAACTTTTGCCACTCAGTACAGATCTGATTCTCCACCTGAATTGCTTAACTCATCTCCCTGTCTTTGCTTTAATGCCTGCCACCCACACAGCACTGCATCAACACACTGCTATCTTTTTAATTAAAAATATTATATCAGCTTACATATGTATTTATTTAACCCATGCAAACAGCCTCCTTAATTTAAAAAAGGTAACCTGCAAATGAAGCTAATCCTGTACTCAACTCTTCGCCAAAGCAGGGCCCAAAGTTTTATATACAAAAGGATTTCAGTGTGACCCATAATTGGCAGAAAAGAGAGGTTAAACAACACCATACTTTTCAGTTGGTAACTCTATTGCAGCTGAATACATTAAAGTTGAGGGTTTGGTCATTTTGCTTCATCAGCTTCATCTCAGCTTTAATGACCATGCAGCCAGGGTCACCCTGAGAACAAGGCTTGCATCCTGGAAAGTGTTGAAGGGTGACGGTGGTTAAGGAAACATGGAAATGTTCCTGTTGCCTCGGGGAAGGAATGATTGGGACTGTTCTCACATATAGTAAATAAGCAGAATGTGATTTCTCGTGCGAGGGATGCTTCTCTTTGTGCAGGGTCATGTTAGTTTTGACTTGCCCAAGTCAAGCATGTATGAAGTTGATTAAGCTGCACACTAAATTTTGGAATGCTCTCAAAGAAAAGAATGAGGAATTCCATGTAGTAAAGTGCTTATCAGAAGTTTTATTTATACTGTTTATACAGGAAGAAAATGTATTGTTTCCTGTAGTTCATTCATAATGATGTTGTTAAATTAATACTGAAAATTCAAGTTTCTTTTCTGGATATTGCTGGTAGCTGGGATAGCCTAGATGCAGATTTTGATCACTGCCCAGATCTGAAGATGCTCTTTCCATAGTGGAAAGGCAACAACCTCAGCACACTGCAGAACAGAAGAAGGGGGTACACGGCTCCCCCGAGTCTTTAGAAATACACTGAGGTTGTTTGCATCCATTAAGATCTTGAACAGTTATTAATTATCCTACTATTCACTGACCTTCATCAGAGATGTTGTATTAGGGTCAGTACAAATGCATACAGAGGTTTGAAAGTTTAATAATGATCCCGAACATAGAAGATTATTTTTCTCTACTTCTTATTCCCATCTTTTAAAGAACTCTGACCATGAGGTCTGGGGAGAAAGGGGGTGGGGGGCGTGCTGGGTTGGGGTTTTTTTTGTTGGTTGTTTTTCTTAGCTGTTTCAATGCAGTTTTCAGAAGTATGCTCTGTGATTATTCTTAATCTGTTTATAAATGACATTTTCATCAATGCATTTTCCATCTGGTTCAAATATAAAGCAAGTAACCGGTTACTGTAAATAATCTTAATTCCACTGCAGCATTGTGTTTGCATCAAGTGCCAGGTCTCCAGCTGTCAGCGTTGACATGTTCAGGGAGATCAGACCAGGACTGAAGGTGTAAATAAACAGAAAACAGAGGTTTTCAAGAACATCTTGGGCCCAGGATGCTTTACAGATTTGAAAGGCCTCATGATGGTCATTCATGGGCTAGGTTCCCTTCCAGGTGAATGCCTAAACTGAACCTGTCTAGATGTAGACTTCTACTTTCAAGGAATATTGCACAGTCCAAGCCTAGCTGCTAAACACTCACCCAGGCTTGGGCAGGATAAAGACTTCCCAAGCCATTGTAACTCCAGGAGGCATCTAGGGCAGTGTCCCATCTCAGAAAAAAAGCCAGAACCAGACAGTAGAGAGACAAAAAAGTCTTAAATAATAATGTATAGCTCCCTAGAGAGAGGTGGAATTTCTTTCCAACCTCTCCATAATCAACATCAACAACCAGAGTTACCTGGTCTGTAAAAAGGCTGCATGAAGCATGGAATAAATAGGCAGAGCAAAGGCTAGGAGCAAATGCAAAAACTCTTGAAACGATCCACTAGCAGCAACTGTGGGACAGGAAGGAAGAGAAATAAAGTACAGAAAAAAATAATGAGGGAAACCTGGGAAGATAAAGGAGCTGAAGAAACATCAGGGAACCATAAGGTATGCCCAGGTCTAAACAGGTATTACATCCTGAAAGAGGATGGTAGAGCAAAGTATCTCTCAGAGCAGGGAAAAGGTAGAGAGGGGTGCTGAGAACACAATGGCACCAAGTTATATCTCACAGAATCACAGAATATTTTGTGCTGGAAGGGACCCACAAGGATCATCAAGTTCAACTCTTAAATGAATCAAACCCACAGCCTTGGTGTTATTAGCACCATGCTCTATTTGGATGGCAAAGAGCAGAGGATGATGTGAAGAAGGACTAAAAACTGAGAGAAGGGGGTTATTTCTTACCTCTTTGTCCCTGCCATCCTTCTGTAACTTGAAAAGATAGGAAATTGTGAAAGTGAAATATTTTATTTATTTTATTTTTTTGGCCTATTAAGTACCAGGAGGCCAGCATCTGGAGCCCAACCTGTGAAACACCCAAAAACCCACATTAAATAAAAATATTGGGGCAGAGAAAAGATACTTCTCACCACAAACACTAGAATGGCACTTAATCCAACTAGGAGACAAAAAGTCTCTGCTTTCTGACAGAGATATTTTTGGTAAAACATGTTAATGGAGGACCAAGGAAGTTGAAATGTGATGCAACTGTTTGCAAAATAAAGCCATGGAAAAAGACACATCAGAAAACATGAAATGGTGACCATGAGGCATTGCCTCCAGAGAGCATCAGAGCTACAGAAAGGAATTGCCCCAGACTCTTTCTTCCATTTCACAGATAATTACAGGGCTCATCTTAGGTTAGCAGCAAAAATAAACACCTTTTGAAAGTATCAGCTAAAACAATAGCACTGCTGACCAAGAATTAAATACGTAAGAGAGAGCACTAATCCAGCAAAAACAAACCCTGATGGATACACGGGACATGGCATGACATTAACCAGGGCTGCCTTATTTCTTCTAGGGTTAGGTTTGAATTCCATTTTGTTATAAGAGATTAGAACTGAAGAATGCAAAATCTTCCATGGCATCCCAGCTATCAAACTCATCGACCTCTGTGGCGTGTATGTGCTCCCTGTCAGTCCGGGCTCCTTTGACAAGGCTCGGGACACTGCTCTAAGTGCACAGGCAGCAAGATAAACAGATTCCTTCTATCCAACCTTTGTAACACTCGGAATGAAGGCCCTGTGCTTCTGAAGTTTACAAGGTTATTCACCTAAATTGCTCCTGTGATGAGCATCCCATAGCAGTGTCATGTTCTAGAAGCTCTGGGTGGTGAGGAGGAAGGCCACTGACTGAGAAATCGTTTTTTAACAACAGGCAGTTCCCACATGGGCGTAGAAGAAACTGAATAGGTGGGAAAACAGATCTGATGATACGAATTGAACTAAAATTTGAGCACTTGTTCTTTTGTCTGCAAATGCACACATGATGGCAGCAGAGGGGAAGATGCTCCTAGGAAGTATTCCTTCTTTTCCCTAAACCAACTTGGTACCCTTTGATTAAAAAAGCTCTGGGACTCCTGTTTTAGCATGTAAGTTGCTGGCAAAGAAAATACAATACTCCAGGTTGCACACCCATGCCACAAAAACTGCTTGTAACTGGCTAGATTCTGACACTCACAAGCCATTTTGGATTATGATGGATCCCCAGAAAGCTAGCAGTGTCGATTTTGCAAACTGCAACCTGAATAGTGCAGAGACTAGACACTGAGGTATGAGCAAGAGGAGACCTTAGAGAAACATCCGTGCTTACTTAAAATTTACAGCTGAAGGGTGGGGGTTGTTTGTTTGTTTGTTTGTTTGTTTGTTTGTTTGTTTGTTTTAATTACATTTGGTAAATTCACAAGCCTTTATTTTGGAATACGGAATATTGCTTGCAGAAGAAAAAAATTTCTGTCAATGGTTTGCGAATGCTAGGAAAGACGTTCCAGTGACTAAGGCATCAAGCCACATATATGGAAGACAACAAAAGAGAAAGGATGAGGCAACCATGCAAAAATATGCTTTTCAACATGCTAACACACACATGTAATTCCCATGCATACAAACAGGCAAAACGGTGGAGAAAATGCTTTCAGCTACTTGCTGTGCCTCACATTGCTTGAGTGACCTTGGCTAAATGACGTAGGCCCAGACCTTCCACAGCCTAAATACCTCTGAGCATGTGACCCAAATATCTGAAGCTCAGCATGTTGTTTACAACATGATCTAATCTCTTCTTTTCCACCTCCAGCCAGGTTTGCTTATGTAAAGTTCAAGGTATTTATCTGAGGAGTAAAATTTGATCCTGATGACGGTATCAAATTAATAAAATACATATCTTTAAAAGTGCAAAATACACTGATTATTTATAGAAATTGTATTTCACACTACAGAATATCTTACTATAGTTTCCTACATGTTCCCAGTGCAGATTTCCTCAAGGAGTGTTGCACACTGTTCTTTCAGAGCTGCTAAACCAAAATTTGTCCATTATAGACCCGTCCACAGCAAGTTGCAGAAATCTCAGTTATCTGCCACAGTGCGGTCCCTGCACACAGAGCCTCCTGCAGAGCAGGAAAGATTATCCCATGGGCTGTGCACCTGGTTTGCAGCTATGGCCTGACACAGCTCAAGGCAGCTCAAGTAGCTGTTGTTACACCTGTGAAAAATGTGCTTTTCCATAGCTCACCTTAGCATTTCTCCAAAGTACTCCCATGCTCGGAGTTAAGCAGTGAAGTTGAGGAAGATCTGTGACACAGCGGAAAGCAAAGCAGCCCTCATGCTGCTCTGCTCATGGCAATCCTTGGAGCCTGTGCCAAAGCAAATGCAGCCTGGAGACTTTACACGTGTCCCTGCTGTGGCATCTCCCCCCAGCTGTGTTTTCTTTGGCTCAAGCTCGTGCGGAGCTGTGGGCACTCTCCACTGGCAGATGCACTTACACAGACACAAGTGGACAGAAACTCCAAAGTTTTTGAGCCCTCTTGGGGAGCACAGATTCCTTGTTCATATAGCTATGGATTCCTCGTTCTTGTAGTTATGGGCAAATCCAGGTGCAGGGAGGCTTGAGAGATGCATCGGTATGCCACAGACTTTGAAATCTGTCTCTCCTGGGGTGCTGGCTGCACCTGCCCTCCTTGGAAAAGCCAGATCACACATGCATGCAAGCACAACCCTCCGACCCCTTTACCTCTAAATCTACTGAGGAAGGAATGTTTTAACTTTCATGTAATTTATAAGTGGGAAAATGAAGTTTACCCAAACATAAAACCCCCACACTCATAGACTCGGTCAGGTTATTTAAACTGAAAATCAACCTGTCATGACAGCAGAAGCAACAGCTTTGCACTGACAGTGCAATTTTCCCTGACATGAAAATGATAGTATGTTCCATACTTTTCATCTCCCGCATGTTGGTTTTGTTGCCTTACTAGTAGTGATATATTTTTTTCCCTCTAGTTTCCTTCTAAATGAGGCCGCTTTTACAGGAGTTTCACTCTACCCTTTGGAGCAACACATGTAACCCATCACAGAAGTGGGCTCGATTCAGACCAGTCACCCATCTCATTGAAGTTAATCTGGCAAAACACAAGCAAAAAAAAAAAAGAAGAATACGACCTTCACTCCACAGCTTGTGACAGCTCACTCACTGCTTATTTATTCTGCACTCCTTGCAAAAACACTCCACACATTCAATCACATCTCAAAGAAAGGGGTCAAAAGGCAAGTGTTTTTAAACTGTCTCAGTTAAAGAGTCCCTTCCCATTAAAGCCATGCTGGTTGTGTCAGAGATAAAAGACTGTTTTCTATGAGGACTGACCACTTTGACAAATCAACAATAAATTACTCAGAAATAGGCTCTGGCACATTCATTGCAGGAAAATGAATCTCCAGGCATCTTCCATGATAAGCAGCAAACACTTTGTAATTCTGCACATGGCTGTGTGAAAAGTGCATGAAATTACTTAAAACTTTGAGTGTTTATTTCATGATCAATGATACTGCTTCTGACCTTATCTGTGGATGACCAAAGACAAAGAAGAGTAAGGCAGTTGTATGGGACACTCGTGGGGAAGAAAATCAGTGATGGAAAAAAATTTTAAAAATCTATTATTTTGAGCTTGTAAAGTGATGACTTTCACTTTTCAGTGATGCATGTGGGAGATTTCAGAGTCTGTCAAGCGCAGGCAGGAAGCAAACTGAACAGGTTGGGAAAGATAATTTTCCTGCCAGAAAAGGGGAAAATCCACATTCAGATGTCCATTTACTGAGGTGTTAATTGTTAAGATAAATACAGAATTTTGCCTTGAGAAGCACCTTTCTCTCCAAAACAAGCAATTTACATCTGGTTTGACTTCAGGCTAAAAGTGTCCTAATCCTCATCTGTCACTAGAAGGTTGATTGGCCTCAATGAGAAATTGTGCGTGCTTTATGCCAATTATTCTGAGATACATTCTTTCACATTTACTCCTTTGCATGTCCTTTAATACCAAAAGCAGTCAGGCCTTGATCCTCTGCATCTGGCAAGGAGATCTTTCAGAACTCACTGCCCTAACTCTTGTGTACTCAAGAGTGTACCCAAGCCCCAACCCTGCCTTTTGTCATCTGGCTTCTGCTCCTCCTGTTGCCTGCACCAATTGCACAACCTTACAGCAACCAATGGATTAAATGGAGGAGAAGAATTGCTTCTTCACAGCTGGTGGGTGAGACACTGGGGTGCACACCCCCAAAGGCACAGAGGCTCTGTGTTGCCAGGGAACACAGCAGGGATTAGACATGTCAAGGCTTTCTAGGACTTGGGCCTAAGTCCCTTCATGCCCCCCTGTATCAGATCCCACAGGATTCTGACAGTGCCCAGTGATTCATGATGTACAGTTCCCAGGTGTCTTCAAGGAAATACACAGCGAGGTCTCTGAGGTCTCAGGACACTGTGATAACATGTATCTAAGTTCTTGCAAAAGACAAAATAAGTCAATCAGCTCTATTAAAGTGCTTAACGATGTTCAGCATCTCCAACAGAGCTCTGGAAGGACCAAAACACTGGAGAATTAAGTTACTTTGTTCTTGTAATTCCACACGGTCTTTCGCAGCCAGAAAACTGTACTTCTCTATTTTGTTATGTATCAAGTAATAGTTTTTCCAGGTCTGTTATTCAGGGGAAAAAGAAAAGAAAAAAAAAGGCCAGACACGCAGAGAAAACACGTATCTGTGGTATTATATTTAGTTTATATTGAGTTTGTTTTCTCATCAGGTGAGAGGATTTCAATACTCCACAAAATGAGATGTTTTTATATTATGCTTCTGCAGGTATTACTTTCCTAAGTTAGGTCAGCTATTTTTCTGTCTAAAAAGTATAATGATCAGAAAAAAAGAGCAAACAAAGGAATAATCACAATAGTAACTCCTTACTATTGAACAACAGGGGAAATTAGCAATGCATATCTTGGCACTTAGCTGAACCAATCTGCTTTTCCTTACTGATTCCTCCTTTAGGTATCATGTCCAAATATTTCCTTGGAATACGTTCCTGGTGTGTGCAGGAGCTATTTATAATCTACGACACTTATTTTTGGATTAAGTACATGTAGGTGGCTAGTTGCCATGAGAGCAAAGGGGATTCAATGAACTACAGGAATGTGTATAAAATATTACACTTGGGATAATGCCTTTCCAAGCTGAGCAGCCTGTACAAGCAATCAGGCTGTCAGAAGTGGTGTCAGAGCAGGCCCAGCACAGAAACTGGCTGAGTGGTGCATGAGCATGGCCTCACTCCACTTGTGTCTTCTGCCTGTTTTGGTGAGGCACCCCTCCAGATCCTGTTCCAGGTTTCAGGCCAGTACTAAGGAGCAGCCAAGGAGCAGCTCAGAAGGGCTCCTGTTTATTCAGTACCTGCCCTGATTTTAGACAGTGTGTCCCTTGGCTGAAGTCCGTCCCATCACCAGCCAACTGCCCCTGCAGAGAATAAGAAATGTTTGAGGAGTGTCCTTCCAACACCTCTGTCAGATGCTGAAATCTCCCAACTTCTCTTACAGGTTTGGTTCATAGAAGATAACCCTGGCCTCTATGCCATTTGTTGCAGGCTTGCTGCCTTCTCCTCCAGGCATTTTTCCTCTCTGTCTTTCCATCCACCCGCACATCTCAGAATTCCTACCCTCTTCCTGAGTTAGCATCAGTGCCTCCTTGCCCCCAGCAGCATTGGCTTCAAGCTGGGGTGACAATCATCCAGCACAGCACTGGAGCCCTGATGTGGGCAGAGCCTCCCAGGGACTGACAGCATCAGCCACTCCACTGCCTACAGGATTAGTATACAACTACAACAGCACCTTCCCCCACTAGCAATTCAGACTGAACAGAAGGGAAAACATTCGTTAGCTAATGGTTAGATGCACCAGCTGTGCTACTTATGCTGCTCTGTAACTAAAGATGGGTAATCATTAATAGCACAACGCTCTGGTAAACTAGTTCATACATAGTTATTCTTCAGTCAATCCTGATTTACTGCAGTCTTTACCAACCTCAGTAACATAACTTGGACTACATTCAGCATGTACCAAGGAACCCTAGCTTGTGCTGAGAAAGCCTGTGGCATATGTAACATCCAGATGTTACAAAACCCTGGTGAGCCCTTCCCAACTGAAATAGAAAGTGGTAGATTGCCTTTCCTGATAGCAAATCCTTTCACTTCCTAAACTTGACACTGGTGATGAGTCATATATATATTGCTATGTATTCTCCTGGCCCATTTATAATCACTGCTCTGAACATTCCAGTCTGTTCCAATATGGAGTTTTCACAAGAATTGGGTCTCTTTCTGTTCTATGAACAGTTACCTGCAAGCTGGCACTTAGTGGAAGGTTTGGGCCAACCTTAGGACCTAAAGGTACTTGGTTGTGTGGATGTCACAGAAATATACTGTATCTCGTACAAAACAGTCACCATTAGTGCAGCAAGATAGCTAGAATTCCTAAGTATGAATAAGGTAGACCTGGTTCAATATCACTTTTCTGCCTCTGTATTTATATGTTCAAAGAAAATAATTTTCTTGATGGGGCAACATCACACCAGTGACAGCCTAAACCTCTGTTTAGGTTGCTCACAACAAAGCCAGGAAGACTGAAGGGAGGGGTAAGACAAAAGGAGGACTTCCCAGCTACAGGTTCAACTATATAATAAAGTAAAGTATGACAACCTACTCTTGTGGGAGGATTGCTTTGCAAGAACAACCAGATTGACACTGCAGCAATGTTTTATAGCATTAATTTGTGAGCAAATTAAAAGAACACGTAACCCAAGGCTTTCTTATTCAAAATATTTGTGTCCAAGCAAATGCCTAGGATGTACGTATCTGACTGAGATGCAGAGAGTGCAGCCAGAGCAGAGGAGAGAAAGTGAGATACCAGAAATGAGTGTATGACAAAATTTCTGCATAAGGATGAAACATTCACACTTAAATGGTCACAATAGCAGTGGAAAACTGCTCATTGTATTCCAGCATCTGTGAGGACAATTAACAATGTAAGCTGAAGAAAATATACTTGTTTTCAAAGTCTCTTCTGTCATCCCAACAAAAAAAACCCCTGGAATCTGAGTCAAAAGCAATAAATTAAGACTGAATACAATATGAAAATGTCAGTTTAACAACTGTAAATTCTTGAGGTACATCCTACCAGCATTCTGCCCACTCCTGTGGGACTACAAGTATGAAAATCTCTGTGGCAATTTCACCCTTTCTTTTGTCCCTTCAGCCGTGGGATGGGTGTTGCCAACAACCTGCGGGTGGCATCTGCCCTCATGTGCAAGTTGAGCCCCAGGGGAAGGGAGCATCTGCTCAGGCCTGCAAGAGATGCTGCTGTGCAGCCTCACAGCAAAGAAACCACCAGATGGAAAACAATCTCCTCTAGAGTATCTCCTCCCCTGCTCCAAAGCAGTTGCTTGTGACTGGGGAAAAGAAATGGGAATAACCTCCTACTCCCCACGACTCATTCCATACCAGTGTACCCCAGTAGCTCAGCTTTCTACCCAAGCCCCCTTTCACTTCCTAACCCATCCTGATAAACACTGCAATCCTCAAACTGCGGTGGTGGGAAGGAGAGCTCTGCTTTCAGCAGCATTCACAGCCCATCAGATTCAGACAAAGACCAAAACTGAACCAAAAGTTCTGCCAACTTTCTGACCCAGCTTGCTTTCTGGCTGTGAGATGTGGCTGGCTCTGCTTCAGAAAGGCTCCAGTGACAAAAATCACAAGGTCTTTCCCACAGTGCCTCTCTTACACCCAGAAGCATCCCAGGTTTCGCAGAAGTTCTCGTTTTTCTTCACACTCATAGTCTTTTACTGACCTGCCCCACTAGTGCACTGCTGTTCAGGACCAGCTGCCAGAAACAAACAGCTGAGAAAAAGCCGATGATTTAATTTCGTCACACGTGGATTTTAATAGCATTCCTGTCTGTAAATGCAATGGAAAGCGATGATATGGAGAGATGAAGACCCTCTCACAGAGACTCCAGCCACAAGTCGCCATGTACAAGTAGCTCAGATAATGTAAAGAACATGGTCAAAATAAGGTGAAAAGCAGATGGGCTGTATGAATAAATTTCTTTCCAAAAGGGACACAGAGGTTAAGGCAATGTGAGCTTAGCTTTCACCTGGCCGCCTAAGGAAGGTCACTTTCCATGCCAAGAACAGCCGAGGGCTATGCTTGGGACACCAACCTAGTGAAACAGTCCCTTTTATAGTTCATTCATCAGCTCAGAGAACCAGTACTGTAAGATTTAGCAAGTGCCCATGCTATTGCTGACATTTCTGTGTGGGTGTGGGTGAGAACCAAGCACACAGGATGCGGTAAGAGCCAGCGGCTGCGTGTGTCTCTGAAAGTGGCTGTTGAGATCTGATCGTTTCAGGTGGTAAGCAAAGGTTTGGATGACTTTTACTGAATGGAGATTTTCCTGTGCATTTTTAATGTTCCCTTTCTTCAGAAAGGGCTGCTGTCTGCAGCGACTCTCATACATCCCACATCTGTTGAGTGAGAAAGTGGATTTATGTGTGAGAGGCAGCACTACGTCTAATCTCAGGAGAGGTTTTTGCATCACCCCAGGAAAGGCACAGTTGTGTAGGAAGAGCAAATACACCAAGGGAACAACAACATTCACAGGTAGGAAAATAAAGAGTTTCTAACCCCATTGCATTAAATTAGGATTGGGCTCAAATCCATCAATCCAAAGCTAGCTACACATGAGCTGTTAAACTGTGAAAAGGGGCAGGTTTTACCAGATAGCATTGTGTTTTGTGTATTTGAGATGAAGATTTCCAAAATAATTCCCACTGCCGTATCTCTGCAATGGAAACAGAAAAGCTGTTTCTCCGGTCTTTCGTTGTCTCGTCAATACTTTTGTGTACTTGCACAAAACATTGCTCTTCCTCCTGAACTACCTTACCATCTCACTAACTGCTGCTGTGCTGTACAAACCCTTTAGGGCAGACTTAAACAAAATAATTACTAAAACAGCTAGCACATTTGAACAGCAACATTGTGCTTGCTGAAATCAGCTCAGAGGCAGACAAACCTAAAAGCAATTTAAGATCCTGTTTTAAAGTTCATCTTGGGCCAAATGCATTAAACCCTAACTGATAGCTTCCTTTACAATCAGTTTAAATTACTTCCTTTGACCTCCTGTTGGCAACTGACATTTCATTCAAAATGATCAAAGTTATGTGAGATTTAACAGAACTTCATCCCCAGTGGAATTTCGGTGCCCAAGTGAAAAATTGAATTTCTCAGTTGTGCTCACACCATCTGACACTGGGACAGAGAGCTTGTTTGGGAGTAGGGGGATAAATCACTCTTAAAAAAACACTGTGACCATTGGGTATGCAGGGCCTAAGCCAAAGTGACCTTGGGTGCAAATCAGTTAGGACCAGGGCTGATTCTAGGCCAGGATTACCCAACTGCAAGCTTGAAGAAGCTGTAAAGAAGCATGTATGTGCAATATGCCAGAAACCTCTTGTCCTGAGGTTCAGTGTAGGGTTTAGGCACGTAGGCTGGTAGGAAGAGGTCATGCCTGAGTTCGAGCTCACTCTTTGCTGGAAACCTTGCACATACTGACAAACTCCAGTCTGTGCTTTTGCTCATTGGTCCTGTTACTGCAGAGAAGAAAAACTTTCCTTTTGAACCATAACCATTTTGTACGTGTCTTCCCTAAGGCAGAGAATAGTTTTCTTTACTATATATAACTTCCTTGTGCATATTTCCAGAGTGAATTTTTTACTACCAGCAGTTATTTCTTTGAAGGCTGTGCAGGATTTCCTTCCCCCAGAGGAATAAGTCCATAGGTCTGATCAGTCCTGGGTCTACAGCATCAAGCAGGGACTCACTCTATTGAACACTGACAGAATGATCTTTGTATGCTCACTAGAGTTTCCATTAGACTCATGTGCACTCACAGAGGCCATCCTCATGCATAGTTTACTTTAGCACAACGTTGTGGATTTCCTTTAAAGAAAAATATTTGAATAAATGGATGGAGTTTTTATATCCGAGAATGTGAATTTGAATGTGAATTTAACTTTTCAAGATCTTAAGGGAATTAAGCAATTTAATCTCATAGCTAGACCATTTACCCAGTTGGGCTGCTTCAAACATGCCTATTTCTGTAACTATCGCATTTTTATGCAGTCATACCCTTCCCACACCCACTCCCCCTTAACTTAAGCTTGAGATGTGAACCTTAATAGATGAGTTACACATGTGTTTTAAAAAGAATCTTCAATTTATGGGTTCTGGATATCAGATATGTACGTAGGATTGCAACTGACAAATGCAGCAGGAAAGGGAAGCTACCATTCCCCACTCCTCCTGGGGCCATCAAGGGAAGGACAACATGATTAAGAAGCTGCAAACTGACTGGACAACTGCACTGTGCCATGCACGTCCTACTCCACAGGGTTGCTGAGTGGTGCTTCAAGGAGAGGGATTAGCAAATGACCATCATTTTAAATTGATCATGGAACAATTCAAAAAGTGGAGTCATTCTCTGAGAGGTGCAAAGTTGATGAAAAAACCCTCTGGAGCACCACTTCAGCAGCAGGGCTTCTTCCACCCTAAGATCTCACTTTGTGCGCAGCCAACCAACACAGTTGACAGTCCCTGTGTCCCTTGGATGCTCCCGGGATGGTGCAGCACCATCAGGTTACATCCAGATCATGGCTCGGGTCAGGTACACATGGACAAGCACTGAGCAGAAAGAGGTCAGGGAACCAAATACGGGTCCAGTGAGAGAAACAGGGTATGCATGTATGTTCAGGGGAGCTTCACAAGGTGCTAGCTGGTGTAGGAATACAGCCACTGTTGGGGTTACAGTGGCAAGGAAGACACTTCACACCGTTAATCATTGACCATTTTTCCTGATCATCTACAGAAGCAACAATCCCTCTCGTGTACAAAGCTCAGGTAGAATCATGGTGTCCTTTCTGTGGGATTTCCCATGCAGGGTCCCAAAGGGACCTGCACCAGCTGTTTTGCTGACCCTGGCCAGCAGCTCGTGGTTGTTCAGGCTCAGACTTCAACATGACTAAATCATTGGCAGTAAAAAGAAATTTGTTTGCTCAGTAGAAGTATTCAAAGACTTGCTGGGAGTGGGTATTGCTTCCTCAGAAGAAATCATGGCAAAATGCATCAGGAAGGGTGTCTAGGAGGGGGTTCTCAGCAGAGGACGTGAGAGATCATTCTGACAAACTCCTCCTCTTTTTCAGAGTGCAACAGGCTGTGTTCATTTATTCACTTTTACCACTAGAAGTGGTCAAGCTACAGCCAGAGAAAGACCTCTTTAAAACTGGAATGTAAAAGTCTTGAACTTCTGTTTTAAGAAGCACCATTAAGTTTAATGACACAGACTCAAGAATGCTTTGAGTTATATGTCAGTAAAATACAAATGTATCCTGTTATTTACTTAATGACTCCTATGTCAGACCAGAGCAGGGATATGAAAGACTGCAGCACCTCAAATAGTCAAAAAAGAGCCAATCTGCACATATTCTCTCCAGCAATGTACTTTAAATACACTTTGTGACATTGCAACTGAAAAGCTTTTAGCTTCTTCCTGAATGTAGTGGGAGTCAAGCTTACTCTTACTTTTCCTTTACTGTCAACAAAGCCGTTAGATGGCAGTACATCCCAAATTATTCTTAGCAATGCCACGGTATTCTAGTGGTGCAACAAGTAAATATATTTCACCACGTGTTGACAGTGTAATTATGAATATCATAAAGATTTAGCATGAAACATATGTTCCATCTGTCCAGATAACTGAAAATAGAATGTGAATGAGAAAAAAACCCTGACAAGCAAAACAAAAACAACCAGCAAAACGCACAAAGAAAGGAGAGAGCGAACACCAAGTATTTGGTCAACACAGAATAGCCCCGATGTCAGAGATGTTTATTCCTATTGACACAGAGTCTTTGAGAACCAGTTACATATTAGGATACTTGTTGAACAAAGGGATTTTCTAGCAGAGGATCAGGAGATAGGCAAGCAGGAGTGGGTCCTGTCCCACAACCAGAGTCAGAGCGGTGCAGGCGGCGCCTCAGCACTGCTCCCACGGACTCTGATGGGATGACTGCATTGTACATATCTGTGCTTCAGGCACATTTCACCACCAGCTATTTCATTGCAGATTACAAAAATGTTTATTGCATTGCGGGAAGGAAGCATTTGACCAGCAGATTTATACCACGGAGGGCTATGCTATCATAATTCTGTGGGAGGTCACCACAAGTTAAGCAGTCTGGCTTCTTAACCTATCCTTACAAAATGTACAGTGGCATTCATCACGTTTTATGTCCACAAAAATCCCCCAAGGAGAAACTAATCATGGTAAAAATGTTCCCATCCTGCCAGGCTATGAAAAATCATCACTAAATGTAGATTTCAGAGGGTTTAGGACTCCCAGAATCCATTAAAAAAAAAAAAAAAAGAGTGTGTTCCTGGTGCCGCTGACTCTGGGGTCAATTGCAAAACTATTAATGTCAGAGAGGGAAAGGACATGGGAGAGAGGATTGGGTCTTTCTGCAACTTTCCAACAGGATGCACACAGGTATTTCCTTGACGAGTTGTTTTGTCACTCAAAATTGTAGTTTTAATCCATTTGGAATGATTCCTAAGTTTAAGCTGAATTTGCCAAACAATTCATATGTACAGATATAAAAAAAGAAAAAAATAATAATACTCTAGGCATCAATATTGAAAACACAACCTACTGAAATTAACCAAGCTAAAGAAAGAATACTTCTCAGTGGGAGACTGGAGTCCTTGTTTCATAAACTTCATCCCTGCTTTTATTAAAAATGCCTTCCTTGTCCCATATCCCAGCTTCAGACTAAGCAGCTATTCACTTCTAAAACCTACTTATAGAGTACCAATTGTTTATCATATCTCTACTTATATTAAACCAAAGGGAGACTGGAAAGCTATCTTGTGCCAGCTGACACACCAGTGTCTTATCAACAGACCAGCCACCAGTGAGAGGACGTGACCCAAGGCTTTTACTGTCACTGCGTGATAGCAAAATTTTCAGTACAAGTTGTCCCTTTCAGTTCTTCCCTAGGTGCACAGCAGATAGGCCATGCTCCCACACACACACAAGAATACATCAGTGTGAATATTGCTTAGACATGTTAAATCACAAGGTCTGTACAGTTTGTTATTGTTTTATCATTACTTTAATTACTACAAGAATGTAGGAATGCATTTCAGACCACATCTAACAACACACTAGCAAACAATGTGTCATATGTACTAGAATCTCTATTATTATAAAGGTATTGGTCATATAAAATACAGAAGGCATTTAATAATGTTCTCCCTTGCTATTATTTCATCAAGATTTTGGAAAGCCCCTCTACTCAGTGTCATTCCATAACCCTTACATACAGAGCTACATTCATCCATGTCAGTTGGGACTTTTATCACCATGTCCTTTTATTCAGCCTTTCCTTGCCATTTTTAAATAACAAATCTGTTTCAAGGATCTCTGAGCAAAAGCTACGTGACAAGCATCTTGAGATGCAATGTAGAAGCCAGGAAAGTCTCCATATTGAACTGGCTTCTCGGGGTAGATGCACTGAAAGCCGGATTTCACAGAGACAAAGCAAAGCGTCTGCTTACACTTTGATCCTTTCATACTTGGAACTGTGCCCTATTTTAAACTTAACCTCATTAATTAACCTTTGAAGGGGTGAAAACTCTCAGGGACTAAGAGAGAACGCAGGGATTCAGGCGCAGAGACTGTGCCAGAGATGCAAGACAAGACCTATGCATGAAACAGACTTTTAAAAGAGATAAATAGATTTAAAAAAAATAAAATTAAAAGAGTGATGGTTGGAAGGAACAGCTGATGAGAGGGGGGTTTCTGAATCTTGTGAAACCTCTGAAGTTCAATGTAATTTTTGTGGTGTTGTTTCTGGGCTGTAGAAAGCAGAGAGCTCTCCTTTGAGCTCTTGCGAAGGGAACTGCAGTGACTAATGCCTTACAGGAGGGGAACAGACCTCACTGTAAGAGGCCCCCCCAAGAGATGCTCTCAGCATCCCACCTGGCAGTTCCAAACTGAGCTCCATCCTCCAGGAGGATTAGCACCAAAGGATGTTGGGAGGTTTCCCCCCAACACCTGACCTTATGTTACACCCCCACCACAGCCAGGACAAAGGAGGATTGTATGCCTGGCTGCTGCTGAATCACAGGGCTGAAATCCAGTCTCGTTTGTTGTCCCATGGGTTCTGTATGCCAGGCATAACCTGGAACTCCACAGTAGCAGGCCAGAATGTAAAAAATTTAGTAAAGCAAACACTGCAAGATCAGACTTATTTTTATGTCTTAAGCCATCTCCAAACAAACAGCAATAGCAGGAAGCCGGAGGGATTTACATTTCCCATGCTAGATTCCCTCCTCTTCTTCCAGCACAGCATTTTACATGTGAGGATGACAGACCTTAACCCCTGTGCCAGTCCTGGGTGGAGCAGCAACAAGAGCATGCATTTTCCCAGCAGACTCCTGAAACATCCACATCAACTGAAATGTTATTGGCTAAAAATCTGGGAGCCCAGTGCACAGAAAGGAAGAGCCACCATTTGGTTTTTTACCCAAACAGGAATACATTTAATTCTGAGATTGAAGGTAATCTGGATGGGCAGTTTGTCGCTGCTCTGCCTGCAGCCCATATAGCCTTAAGCCATTATGGTATCAATGATGAACTCACCCTGTCAACACAGTCTCCTTGTAGCAACACCACCAAGAGCCATATTCATGTTTGGGCTTGTGACAAAAGCTGCTCAAACAGCACAAGTGGCAAAACTGCTTGTTGGAGAAATAATTGGTTTTCCTTTACTGTTCACCACACAAGGTAGACGACCCTGCCTGCCCTCCTTCTGTTTGTTACCCTACACAAATGCACACAGGATGGATAACAAACAGGAGGACCTGGAGGTCACTGTACAGCAGGAAAGCCATGATGTTGTCAGAGAAATGTGATGGGATGACTTGGAGTGCCGGAATGGATGGCTACAAGCTCTCCAGAAGGGACAAGTGAGGAAGAAGAGGTAATGAGGTGGCTCTGTACACTGGGGATTGTTTTGACAGTATACAGCTCAAGGATAGTGAAGATAAAGTTGAGTGCCCATGGGTAGGAATTAGGGGAAGGTCGACAAGGCAGATATCCTGGTGGGAGTTTATTATGGACCACCCAACCAGGATGAAGAGCCAGATCAAGTATTCTTTAAGCAACTGGCAGATGTTTCACTATTGCTAGCCCTTTTTCTTGTGGGAGACCTTAACTTGCTGGATGTCTCCTGGAAACTCAACACAACAGAGAGGAGGAAGTCTAGGAGGTTACTGGAGTGTGTGAAAGAGAATTTCCTATCACAGCTGATAAGTGAGCCTGCCAGAGAGGGTGCCATTCTGGACCTGCTGTTTACAAACAGAGAAGGGCTAGTGGGTGATGTGGTGGTAAAAGTTATCATGAGCGCAGAGACCACGAAATGACGATTTTTGATTCTTGGTGAAGTAATGAAGGGGATCTACAAAACCTCTACCTTGGACTTCCAGAGGGTGGACTTGGGCCTGCTCAGGACACCGGTTTGGAGAGTTTCTTGGGAAACAGTCTCTAATAACAAAGGGGTTCAGGAAGGCTGGACATCCTTAAAGAAAGAACTCCTAAAGTTGCAGGAGCAGGCTGTCCCTATGTGCTGAAAGATGAGCCATCAGGGAAGAAGACCAGCCTGACTGGGCAGGGAGATTTTGCAGCAACTTGGGGAAAAAAAGAAGGTTTATGAACTTTGGAAAAAGGGACGGGCAACTCAGGAAGAGTACAATGCTGTCATTAGGTCATATAGGAAGAAAATTAGTCAAAAGCTCAACTAGAACTCAATCTGGCATCTGCTATATAAGATTACATTACCAACAAAAGGAGGGCCAAGGAAAATCTCCATTTTTTTTGGATATGGAGGGCCAACATTTTGATTAAGGATAAGGAAAAGGCTGAGGTACTTAATGCTTTCTTTGTTTCAGTCTTTAACAGAAAGACTAGCTATCATCAGGGTAATCAGTCTTTTGAGCTGGTAGACAGAGATGTGTAATCCAGAAGGAATTAGTCAGCAACCTTCCTTGCCACTTAGGCAATCACAAGCCTATGGGACTGGATGGGATTCATCCAAGGGTACGAGGGCAGCTGGTGCAAGAGCTCAAAAAGCCACCCTCCATTGTTTATTGTCAGTCCTGGCTAACCAAGGAGGGTTTGAAGCAAAGTCTGATGAGAAGCAGCTGAGGGAGCTGGGTTTGTTGAGCTTGGAGAAGAAGAGGCTCAGAGGGGACTTTATAACTCGCTGCAACTACCTGAAAGGAGTAGTCAGAGTTGGTCTCTTCTCCCAGGCAACTAACGGCAGGACAAGAGGACATAGACTTTAGCTGTGCCAAAGGAGGTTCAGGTTGGACATCAGGAGGAATTTTTTATCAGAAAGGATTGTTAAACATTGGAATGGACTGTCCAGGCAGGTGGTGGAGTTGCCATCCCTGGAGATGTTCAAGAAAGGACTAGACGTGGCACTTAGTGCCGTGGTCTATTTGACACGGTGGTGTTCAGGCAGAGATTGGACTTGATGGTCTCAGAGGTCTTTTCCAAACTAATTGATTCTGTGATTCTGTAAACTGCCTTCTCCTCAATCCTGCCCTCCAGGAATTGTGTGTGTCCAAAACAATCCCAGGATGTTGTTCCCATTTCACAACCCTGTGCACGAGATGTAGCCAGTTGGCTCATTTTCTGATCTACTGACATCCACTGCAGAGCAGGAGGGAAGTCAGAGCCTATGCTGCAAAAGTAGGAACATGTTTCATACCCTGCCCAGCCACAGCTTTGCCCCATGACTCCTCTCGAATCAGGCAATGGGGTCCAACTCTCTTCCAGAAAAAAGGCAGTGCTGAGACCTGCCACAGAGCCTTGACATCTTGAAAATGCTGATACTGGTGAAGAGGCCTAGGATGCTTGATTTTGGCATCTTCCCTGATCAAGTACTGCCAAGAATGCTTCTAAGGACTTTCTGCTGGCAATTAAAACTGCTAATTCACACTCAGGAACTACCTGTGGAAGTATGGCATAAAGCCCATCTTTTCCTGAAAGTAAATCTCCAGTCTAGCAAGGGTCTTCTTGGCAAAAGCAGATACTGTTGACATACAGGGAATGAAGCCAGGCTTGGAATGAAGCACTTTTTTTTTATTATTATTAAGTAATAATAGTAGCATTTCAAGTATTTTCATTCATTCAAAAAGTTTTAAGCTTAACACACACTGCTCAGGTTTCTGAGATATCTATGTGTGGCCACTCAGGACAAAGTCAGACCTTATGAACAGTGTTGACATGGATCCCTGTAATATCATGTACCAGGTGACAGCTTACAGTACCAAGACAAAGGGCATGAGTTGTTTTAGTTTTTAGTGAGCTTGTTCCCGACCTTGCCTAATATTTTTGAAACAAGATGAAACTCACTGTTTCCCTTGCATTGAAGGCAACAGTGATTATATGTTCCCTTATTTATTGCCAGGAAGTATCTGAATAACAAGTATGTAGAAACTATGCGTGAAAAAGCAAATACAGCATTAATAGCTATCAGCTTATTATTTGAGAATGGACAAAAGGATATCCAGTCGCAATACCTTCCAATAATAACATAAATCTGAGGTCAAGATTTTTGGATCTCAACTATATTGGCATTTGTTCCTACAAGGGAGAGGAAAAAAAAAGTTAAGTGAGGTTCCCACAGACCTTAAAAAGGAGAAACATCTGTTGCTGCTAAGAACAGTTCGGATGCTGAGTTCAGCAAGAGAAAGTCCAGCAGCTAGGCCAGGTCTCTGCTTACCACCACATGCCTCTGTGCTCAATGGGAAATGATCAGAGACAGTTTCAAGGGACATATCAATAATTCAAAGCAGCCAAAACTAGCATAAACAAGTTAGAATTAGTGCTCTCTTCTTTCTTCTGCCAGCAAGACTGGAAGATGTTACTGATGCCTTAAATGTGCAGTCTCAAGCAATGTTGTGAGAGCTGTTCCCAGCTGATGAGTTGCTCCACATTGCGCATTTGTTTCATTTTGTTAACAAACAGGTTTGAGCTGAAACACTGAGCAGAAATTCCAAAGAAGTGAGTCTTGTTCTCAGCAATACAATCTTCTGTGGAGTTGGGGAAAATGGCAAGTTCTCATGGATTCAGATATTCTCTTTGAGAAATTAATCCCCATTTCAGTGATCCACTGTTCGCTCCTTTCCAAATAGTTCTTCACGCTTTGGGTTTGTGATTTTTTAGCTTATATATTAAACATATTTTCTAACATTAGGTGACACGCAGATGTCAGACATGCTGTTTTGTCAGTGTATTGATTCAAACTGTGCTCCATAATACTCCTTCTATCAGAACCTCTTTTCTAAGCAAAACCTTTTGGCAAACAGCTCTCAGCAATTGCCCAGCAAGTAGCATGGGTAAATATTCCCAAAGAAATTCCTGCTTCTACTTGGAAAACATCAAACTGCATCCAGGCTGTAGCAATCATGAGTGCAGAAGGAAAATGTTGATGACTTGGCATTTTGTACTGCCTAATCTCCTAAATATTGCATGTGGAATCCTCACAGGAGTAGAGTCCTGTCAAAGGAAAGAACCTCTGTATGCCAGATTTGCATGTAAAAACAGATTCCCAAATACATCGCCTTATTTTGCTTCACATTCTTGTACCAAAAAAACCTTCCAGTGCTATGCAGAGCTCAAAAGCAAAGGGAAATGAAACAAGACCTCTGGACTTGAAGGAGTGAATCTTGGCCCTGCTTTCTCCTCAGTCATGTGCTGGCATCATCTTGGAGTTCTGCCTCCTTGCAACTAGCAGCTCAAGGAGACGCTAGCCCAATTTTCAGGGAGAAGGAACCAAGGAGTCTGGAAAAGGCAGGGATTAAAGAAGCACAGCCTTTGGAGTGAGGATTTGTTCCTTAAAAATATACTGGGCTGTAAGCAGACAGATTTTTTATTTTATTAACACATTGAAGGAATGGACTTAAAGATAAGAATACAATGACCTGCAGTTTAGACCCATGCAATAGTATTTTTGAAGACATGGGGTTAAAGACAAATATGACGAGAAATAGCACTACCAGATGTGCAGTTTGACACATATTTCTTTTGGCAGCAATGACATTGTAAGAAACACCCCCTTTTTCCTTCACCCCTCTTTTTATTTTCTAACTCTAGCTCACACACATCACAACATGCAGCAGCTGGTGTGGTATAACACAGGACAAGTATATCTAAGGGCGTCAGAGATCAGACCCAAGGAGGCAACAGAAGGCAAGGGCTGGCTCAGACACTGTTGCTGAAAATCCAGGTTCGTAAAAATTGGTTGGGGCTTCACTTTTAGGTCTTCTCCAGAAAGAAACTTCTGTGTTATACTGACTCTGAGGCAATTTAAAGAAAACATGTCCTATTCCTGCCTGCAGACATCATCCCCTAAGAGCACCATCTCTTGCAGGACCCTCCACCTCTGTCTGGTCCAAACCTGAGGAACAAAGGGTGTGTTCACTTTTGCAGAACAGCTGCAAAGAGAGCAACTCCAAGAGAGCCACCTGCGCTCCTGTGCTCAGCACTGTTTGACAACTCTGTCTTTGCACAGCTTCGAAAGCAAGTGAAGACTTACAGTCTCTGCCAAGTGGTCTGGAGGCACTTATGTTCACACAGCTTGGGGCTAGCCGTCTCTGAAGCAGATTGGCATGCTGATTTCAGAACAGTTGCCCTCCTTTCGGAAACATACGGTGTTCCCCTTGCCCTCAACCAACTGGTTGCAGTAGTTGGAGTGGGAAGAGGAAGAGGGATAGAAAGGAGGATCACTTAAGCACCTGAATTGATGTCGGGGCTGTGTCATAGCCCACCAGTGTGCTGTTTGTGCTGTAAGGTTACATATTATTACATATCATTAGGGTTATTAGGGTTACACATTGCATGCATATCCATCAGTATTGAGTCAGCAGTGTGTCCTGGCAGCCAAGAGGGGCAACCATGTCCAGGGGGACATCAAGCACAGTATCACTGGCTGGTTGAGGAAGGGGATTGCCCTGCTCTGCTTTGCACTGGTATGGCCTCACCTCAAGTCCAGTGTGCACTTTTGGATACCACGATATAAAAAAGATATAAAGTTATTAAGAGAACATCTAAAGGAGGACTACAAGGATGATGAGGGACCTGGATGGGAAGCTGTGTGAGAATTGGCTGAGGCCACATGATTTCTTCATCCTGGAGAAGAGGAGGCTGAGGGGAGACCTCATTGTGGTCTACAACCTCCTTGTGAGGGGAAGAGGAGGGGCAGGCACTGATCTCTCTGGTGAATGGTGGCAGAACCTGAGAGAATGGCATGAAGTTGTGCCAGGGGAGGTTTAGGTTGGACGTTAGGAAAGGTTCTTCTCCCAGAGAGAGGCTGGGCACTGGAACAGACTCCCAGGTAAGCGGTCACAGCACCAAGACTGACAGAGTTCAAGAAGCATTTGGACAATGGTCTCAGGCACGTGGTTCTTGGGAAATCCTGTGCAAGGCCAGGACAGCCCCATAATAATCAACCTAAACTTCCTCTGACACAGCTTCATGTTGTAAATGTAACATTTTCTTTACACATATGTACCAATCCTGGAACAGAGTTGACTGAGAAATGAGAGGCCACTGCTTAGAGATCTCAGCCCAGTATCAACACAAAGTTGCCAGGAAACAACTCTATTCTAGGATAAAACTTCAACTGGAGACCAAAGTGGAAAGCAAAGCTCTCCTGCCCTTTCCCCAACTCCCATTGCACCAAGGAGCCATACCTCGTCCAAAATTAGCAACACACAGAGTCAGAAATCCTGGGTAAGTTAGGAGTCTTTACTTGGTGTGATATAGATATACTGACAGTGGCCTGTTTTGAGGTGGTCTCTGCAGTCTGATCAATACAGTGTCTTCTATCCTTTCCCTTTCAGTGGGGAACGGAGACATAGAGGTGTAGGGTACTTCCACCTCTTAGTTCCTTAATACATGGACAACTGTCACATTTGCAGGCTACTATAGCCTCCTTATGGGTACAAGTGAACAGGGAGAACTTTGCCAAACAAGAGGGGGAAAAAAAAAGGAACAAAATAAAAAAAGGAAAGAAAACAGAAGAAGCAAAAGCAAACAAACACAACAGAAGTGGCATCTTAACTGTTTGTGAGTTGGTCATATGAGAATTATTGCAGTCCAGCTGTTAAAATGAAGGCTGCAGATTAACCAGCTGTAGATCTAAGAGATGGAACTTAAAGAGCTTCTCAGTACTGCATCACTCAGCGCTGCCAACTTTCATATTATCTTGCCAGGCTTACCAATTTAGTGTTTCTCAAAGTCCCACCTCCTGAAGGCAAACAATTTGAAATGAGAAGGATGAATCGCCCTAAAATATTACATCTGTTTTAGTTTCAGAGAGATATTGTGATCTGAGCACTACTTTAGAGATGGGACCTCTCTAAAAAAAGTACTTTTTTTTTCCTTTGGGAAATGCTGACTTGTTAAAATTTAAACCCATCACAGAACTCTAACAGTTTTGACAAAAGTTCTCAGATCCAGACTAGAATCATTTGTCATCAGATAAAAGGGATTCCAAAAGAAGGTAACTTGGAAAAATTGCTTCGAGGTATGCATCTATGGGTACGTGTTTACACAACCAATAAGGCCAAGATCTATCAGGATATGTTGTTTACTTGAGTTCATCAGAAAAGGCAAAGGAAGAAGTCTAACCTGTTCATCTTTCTGGGTTGAGGCTATTTTTCTATCTCAGGCTTTGTGGAAGTCTGAAGCTAGCAGATATTATTTACTAAGAGTTGGACTTGATGATTCTTGTCGGTCCCTTCTAACTCAGCATATTCTATGTTTTCTGTGATTCTGTGATTTTTGAACAGAGCATAACACACTGGGGCTGTGGCTGGAACTCAACAGGAGAGAAATAAATTTATCATGGGCACCTTTACATAACTAGTTTCAGTTTAAAAACCACTTCTATAATTTCCCTCCTTGACTTCCTCTAAAGTTCTGCCAAAATTTCTTGTTTCTGGGAAGTGCCAAAGCATTTTGCAGGCAAACTTCCTGACATATGAATTGCACTCCATTTTTAATTCTTCTTGTTTCAATATAGATGATTCTCACTTGATCTAGATGTCTTTCTTTAGCTAATTTTTTCCCCTATGAAAATGCGTATCCTGGCTTTCTCTGTCAGAACAAAGATCACTGGAAAAGAGGTGAAAAAATTGAAAAAAAGAAAAAAAGAAAAAAAAGTCTTCACAGAAATTATTCATCTTCCATCATTTAACACACACAGCCTTGCCAAGCCAGAAAATGACCAAAGATTAGAAGACGGGCAGAAGACAGAAAAGGGATATTCCTTCCCCATTTTGGGCTATATTTTCTAACACCAGTATGATTCAGTAGTCTAATCCTTACTGGTTAGCAGAATCACTCAGAGCAGTAATGTTGCAGGAATGTGTTGAAACATCATTCTTTAAAGTTTTATAATTTGCCAAATAATGGGGAGAGAGATGTTTCTGTAGTAGAAAGTAGTATTGGGCATCCCATTCTTGAACAGACTGTAATTAACGTCTGTGTGGTGGTTGGTATCTCAGATATGGAAGTAGTCATTTTGGTGGAAAAAAATTCCCTAATAAGTCCCAGCCTGCCAAAACCGAGACAACATGTGAACACCACTGGGAGAGCACACACTCCCACATGACAGTTGTGAGCAGCAGTCAGCACTTTTATAGCACTGGTCTCCAGACCACTTATAGGACACAAGTAGTCTAGCATCGACTTGAATAGCATCAGCATTATTCTGCCATCGAGTATTGCTTAGAAAACCCATATAAAAACCATGATGTAATGACTGGAATATAAACTGACATTTGAAATTTTTGTGAGTAGTTAAAGTGGAATGAAAGAAAATAAGAATTGCCTTGGGTTTTTGGGGTTTTTTTATGTGCTGAAAGGATTTGGACAAAAAAGGTGGCTCTCACAAGTTCAGCATCTATTTAGTGTAGAGTCATGCCTTTTTGGCCAACTGAAACAATTAATAATGCTGTATTTGTGCTGAACAGCCATGAGAAAGCCTCAGAGAATGGAAAGTGCTGGTACAAAGGAATTGGGTAGACACAGCAAGGAATACTTGGCTACAGAAATTCTAAGGAGTTTTTATGGATGTGGAAAGAAAGGAGCCAAAAATAAAGTAGACATGCACTCACAGTTTTATGGAATCAGTACAGAAAATGCTCATCTCCCACCGCCCCAAAAAAGGAAACTTTTCTGGGGACTGGCATAAAGATCTCCAGAAGATCTTTATTCACTGAACAAACTTCAAGCATACAACACACACATAGTTGCAACTCCACAGTCAGTCATACAAGTCATTTAAATCTACAGCACCTAAAATAAATCAGTCTACTTAAAAATAAGCTGTTATACCCCTGAGACACTGCCAAAGTCATACAGCTGCCATGGGAGTGCTCTTGCCTTGCAAGCAAAGCAGATCTCATTTCATTTTCATGCATTTGATTTTTACATGAAAATAGCTTCTACATATACACATGCAGAACTCTGAACAGTTTCGTATTGATTTCTTGTCTTAAACAAATTTGTTCTGTACTCCTACAGCAGAAGGGCTACTGTACTTTTTCCAGTTATTGTGAAAGCTTTCAACATCAGCTATGTTCATCCATAACATACGCTATGCAGGCTGCCACTGATAAATCAGACATTAGAATCAAACATTTTACCCACATAAATGTGGCAATTACTGCCATGGAGATGGCATATATAGTGAAGGAGACAGATGCCACTCATCACACACACTTCTTTTCACAGCACTTCATTATTGTTTTGTATGCTGCAGAGAAGTTTGGCAACATTTCCCACTCAATGTGGTTTGCCCATGCCCAAAAACTGGGAGAAATTTGTTATTGCAGATTATCTCATTATGTAGATCTGTAACCTCAGAACAAAAATAACTCTTAGGATAGAACTGCTACTCCATATGGGAAAGATTTGTCAATACAAATCCATTACAATTTTCCCTTCTTGCTCCCTGGGCTTCGTTCTTATCTCAGGCACTAAAGCTTGCTCGATGCCCAAGCTACAGGGCAGTTCCAAAAGATGGAATCAAAACTGACTCACTCCTGACTGCAAGTCAATCTTTGACTCTGTCTCCCAGCACAAAAGGGTGCAGACATCATTTAAGTTATACTATGAACAACCACCTTAACCTTGACAGGCTCTTCCCTTTTATGGCTGGATCAAATCACTCCAAGAACTTTCCTTCTGCGATTGATTGTGCTTGTAATGACCATCAAATCAACTTCAAACTGCTCAACAGTGACTGCAAGTCAATCTTTGGTGCTATCTCCCAACATGAATTAATAACAATAATATTGAAAAAAGTCCAACACCTATTGGAGGGGGAATAGCAAAGTCTGGCTTTTGGTAGTGTAGAATCCAACTGCTTCTCTCCTACAGCTACATATATATAATTTACCATCACAATCACTTGATGAAGCAACGAATTACTAGTGTTTTTCTTCGGAGGTGTAAATTAGAAAAAATGATTAAATGATTCAACCAGTGCCATACCAAGATGCTTTGGCAAAGACAGATAGTGGATATACTTAAAGCCCTTATGCAGGATCATAAAATTATTTCTGAAGAAGAAAAAACATTGTGAAGACTCAACACATCCCACTGAGTTTTTGAGAACTTCTTGGATTTCAAAGCATCAAGAAAAATTCTTACAAATCCAGATTATGGTACACAGGAGAGTTGCTTTGGATTTGAATACACTTAAGATCTAAGATACTACTTTTGGAGGAGATATTGAAGAGTAGAGGTATTTAACACAAAGGGAGTTGTCCATAGGCAGGGGACAGAAGAAAAGTTACACCTTTTCATGGAGAAGCCACATTGCAAAGGGCTGAAAATGTTACATCACATAAAGGAAAGACACTCCACTCCCCCCCATCAGTTTTACAGGTTTCTTCTTTTTTCCTTATGCTTTTCATGGTAACTCAGGTTTAAATCAGACATCAGGCTTTTTGTTTGCTTCTTAGTTGAAAAATAAAATTATCAGAATAATACTCTCATACTTTTTTAATTACAAAGTGGTGAAAGACCTTGTGAAAAACAAAGTGGGAACTTTATGTCTCTGGAAGCTCCTGTTCTCCCACTCAGGGTACTCATATCCAAAGTTCAGGTTCCCCACTGAGTGAACAAGAGTACGGGACGGCATGGTCAGGGAGCACCCATGATATCTTGAAGGCAAAGGTTCACTGTCAGTCACCCCTATCTGAAAAAGAGCAAACACCCCTTTGCATATTGTGCATAATAAGCCACAGGCATCAGTGGCTGGAGATGCTTCAAATCCATGACACAGTCCACGGAAAGGCCTCCGACAGCACCCCTTACAGTCATTCATATGGATATTCAGAATATCCTTCAGGTGGATGAGAAAACTACCAGTGTCCAGCTCTTAGTGAGAAAGTTTGCAGTGAAATACTCCCTGTCCTTCCGAAGCACTGTACAGGCTGGATGATTTGTCACCACATCCTGACACACAGAAAGCAGCTTGCATGAAAATGACAGTTTCCACATCTCTCTCTTTCACTCACGAACAGACACATCTGTAGGCTGCTGGTTAACTGAAGAGGTCAATGCCTCTACGTTCCAGATGTGCATTTAGAAACACAGCCCGACCTGCCAGCCCTGGCTCTATAAGTGTTTGATACAGAGTCTTTTGGAAGCTATTTATTGTACTTGTGAAAGCATGAGAAGACAGTGTGGGAACTACTCAGAAACTCAGATTTATTACAGCTTGATATCTCCCAGTCAGAGAGTATCCTGTAGTAAACACACATGTTCCTCTCTTATGTTCACCAAGGCCTCCTACACAAGCAGAAATAAAGGCAGAACATCCCAATCTGCTTTCTACTGAAGCCACAATATGTGTTACCACAAATACAACCTCTAGTTGAATTCTCTGTCATGATTTCCTCAAAAGAATTACAGCAACACCAAGAAAAAAGCATGGATCATTAAATTCCACACATTTATGCACAGCCTACAAGACCATCTCCCTCTCTTTCTGGGAGACAAGCTCTGATGCAGGCTAATATTATCCTCTAGAAACCACATTCTTCTTCATCCTCATCAACTACACTCTACAGAAACAGAATGAACGTTTAAAAAAAAAAAAAAAGAAAGAAAGAAAGAAAAGAAGACCATCACATTCACTCATATCCATCTACTAGTTCAACGAATGACCCAAGATCAACCTTCTGAAAGAGCCACACAAATGCACACAAAATGCTCCCCCCGCAAAAATGTGCTTGAAATGAAAACATGTGGTGGAAGAGTCATTAAACCTGAATAAACTGACCCAGAGTTCAATAAACAAGCTTTAAGACATTGATGATAAGAAGTGAAAACATCCAGTACAAACATGAATATCACTGCACAGCAAGAACCCTGAGCTACATGCACTCAACTCCCCAGCACACAGAAACAGAGCAACTGTTCTTCCAAATATTTGCTGTTTATTCCCACTTATCTCTTGTTCAGGTACAACACACTTATGTCATAGGCATAGTCTGACACATTCATTTAGTGTTTGGCATGTTTCTGATTACAAAGATTTTGATTACAGACCTATGCTGCTGCACTCCAATCTAGGCCTCTGATTAACTCATGTTGGTATTAATCAGAACTGTAGATCCTTAAGTAGAGACCAAATATAGTTCATTTCCAATTCTTATCTCCTGAGGAAACACAAGTTTTTATAGCATCTGCTTTCTAGGTCTAACAGTTGAGATCATGTTGAGCAGTGTCTGGGGTTCAGGCTCTAAATGCCAAGAGAGGCATCAGGACACAAGACCACCAAATCACAACTAGTGGCAGAGCTAAGGCAGAGCATTTCCAGGGAAACCTGGGTCCTGGGAGTCCCCATTCAGGCTCCTGGTGGTATGTTTTTAACCATTCACACTTCTGCTTGTCCTTTGTCATACATTGCTCCTCACACACTTATTTTTCCTTATCTTTGGAAGGGAAAAAGGTCCTGAAGGGTGAGCTGCAAGAATCAGCAATGTTTCTGCTCAAAAGCACGAGCCCAAGTTGAACAACATAGCAGGCACTTACACCTGCTGCCATTAATCTGCAACCACAAAAATTAGGTGTGGGTGGTGTCTTGCACAGTTTAGCTCATTCCTGAGCGATGTCTCCAATTCATTTAACAAATTGCCTGTTGCAGTCATTCATTAAGGCTTGTAGTCACAGGGAGAGCGGAGAAACATCATTTCAGACTCCGCTTTGTGGGTTTTCACAGTAGGGCTGTACCTGTGACCTAGAAGAGTGAGAAGGAAGAGGATAGAGAATGCCATGCCTGATACCTCAGATGGTCAGTGCAGCATCTCATGGCCAGACAGTAATGGTGGTAGAGTTTGGCTGTCTTGATGTTTCCTCAAGTGGTAGAGTTTGGCTGTCTTGATGTTTCCTCAAGTGACTTGATACAGCAACTTCCCTAAAGCCAAGGCTGTGCACTGAACTTCACACTGAACTCCCACTGCTTTCCTACTTACTTTTGAGGACCTTTAATGCTTCCACTTCCTTATTTACATTTAAGTCAGGTAGCAGCTGTGTGTCTGACTCCTCACAGAGCGCGTGATGGGCTTTATGCCCTGCAGAGCCCAGCCCAGCATCAGCTGCCACCTCTCTCCAATCTCACTTTCTGTCTTATGCCTTGTAAGGAAATCCGGTGATTTCCTTCCTCTTTTTCTTCCTTCTCCTCCCTCCAGGTGCATATTTTTGTTTTGTGTTTTATCTCTTTCCTGGACTCTACCCATCAGCACCAGTTGTCCTGTAAATTGAGATAGCCCTGGAGCATTGCATCACCTGGAAAAAGCAGGGAGGGCCCTGAGATCTCACTCTGCTCCCTAGCTGATTCACATCACTGAAGAGATTGAGATCCACTTTTTTCTCCTCTTTCTTGTAGTAACAGCACCACCTTTTGGCTCTCGGCACAATGCTGTGATTTCACATCAGCAGCTGAGCCATGTCTCTGCAGAGCGTTGACATATTCCCAAACAAGACCTTCTGTGCCTTAACTGTGCTCATGTTTCATTTGCAGTACTGTTGCCTGGAGAAAAGAGGATCCCACAAGCCACTGAAGTGAGAAGTCATCCCCTCACCCAACCACACATCACCTGAGTATTTCTTCTCCTAACTCAATGGCTTTTCAGATAAGATAAAGGTTAGCAGAGAATTCCATCTCCACCCAGCTCTGCACTCAGCATTCAGCAAAGCAGGTAGTAGCATAGCTCACAACACACAGTCATTTTCAGCTCTGAACGTGCATAAACATACCAACCCTTTGACCCTTCCCTAATTGGCCTCCAAACATGAAATAATCAAATGCAAAACAACGGTGCTCATAAACCCAACTCTTGGAAACAATCAAGACCCAGTCATTTGTCTGGGGCTGGTGGTGCAGCTAGGAGAAAAACAGAAACTGAGGAGTTTTTTCGGGCAAGGCAGTATGAATCTGACACATGAGAAGAGAAACGACAACACATACATATTTAAAAGCTCTATCTCAGTGTTCAGTCATGCTTGAAAAAGGCCTGAAACCTTGGGTGTTCACCTCCTTTATTTGTGACATCAGTCCTACAGCTACAACACAAAAATAGACATGGTTTAGAGCAACTACTGTAACACAGACTTTATTAACCCACAATATTTGCCTTTCCCTTCCAGTTCTGATAAATTAACCTGACTTTATTGATATGATTCCCACCAGCTTGGCTCTGATACTTCTGCCTGTCTCTGGGGTTAGCAACACCAGCAGAGGTGAGGCTCTACGAATCAGGGACAAAGCAGAACAGATGCATCTCTTTATTTGTGCAAATTCAATCCAGTTCTGGAAAGAAAAGTGTTTTGCTCAGAATTCAGCAGAATTTGATTTTTTGGGAGGGATTAACCATTCTTTTACCATCCCTGGTAAATCCCTTTTGACAACGTCTGTAACACCAGAACTAAACCACTTCTTAAAGGTCAGTAAATAAATGAACCTGCAGATGTCTGAAGATGCAGAGCAGATTACTACTGTCCCTGAAGTCTGAGGTTAAAAACAATTACAGGTTGACTCATATTTCCTTGAAATATGACTGTATGTCTTGACCTCTATAGCGGTAGAAAAAGGACTAGTCAGGTATACTTAAAGATGCACCCACAGGTAGCTGCATTCTGATTAACAAGGTGTTCAAGTAACTTTGAAATTACATCTAGCATTTTAAATCAAATTAACAGTCATTTGCAACACCTTTCAAAATCTAAGCATAACTAGGCAGCAGCTTTCCTTAACTACTTCTCATCCGCCTCTAAATGACCTTGATATCCATTATTGTGTGTTACTTTTTACTTACAAAGGCCAGAAACCTAGCTCTACTGGAGTTACACTGAGGATAAAACACCAGGGGACACAGACACCATCACAAATTGATGTCTCCCTCGCCTGGACTCAGATGCTGTCAATCTCAAAAAAACTGGTTTAAAAGTAGGCAAAATGTCTCATAAAGTTTTATCTTTCTCAGTTCAGTCCTTCAGGGGTTTTTTAGGGTCATAGTTGGGCTAATCAGCAGCCATCTCTGGAATGAAAACTTGGCTGAAATGAGCATATTAGCCTTCCTGTCACTGTATCTAATCTGCATCCAAATGAAAAACAAATATCCAAAGTCTGGAACAATGTTTATCTGTTAAAACAATCTAGATGAGCACAACATGGGAAAGAAATAGCAAAGCATTCAGGTATAAATAATAAAGTTGAACACAGGCTTTGAGGCAGTTTTTTACAGTCTCTCCTGCCCACACATAGCTGTACCTAGACAGGACATTTCAAAATATCCAGCATTGCTCAACAGCTGCTTCTGAAGAAATGAACAGAATTTTTGCAAAGGCCATTACTAACTGCAGTCAAAAGTTTTCCTTTTACTTCATTTACAGGCTGAATCCAAACTCATCAAGCTCACAGAAAGAGTCTCATTGACTGCTTTAGGCTTTCATATGGATGCAAGCCCTAGTTTTCAAATGGCTCAAAAAAGAGGAGTAAAGCAACTTGTCCTTCATTTAGGCACCTGATGATGTGTTTGAGTCTTGATCATAAAATCACAGAATGGTTTGGGTTGGAAGGGACCCTAAAGATCATCTCGTTCCAACCTCCCTGACATGGGCAGGGACACATTCCACTAGATCAGGTTGATCACAGCCCCATCCAACCTGACCTTGAACACTTCCAGGGATGGGGCATTCACAACTTCTTGACAAACAGCTCATTGAGGTTTGTCTTGACAAACACAAGCTTTGTTGGACTTCAGACCAGATGGCTTTTCCTGGGGTAAGTTTAACGCACTTGATAATCTCTTGTGCTCACTGACCTCTCAGTTGTTGCAGCTGGAGCTTGCAGAGACCATCCAGCCCCAAAGCTGTTTAACGTATATTGTCCTCTTAATTTATTGAATCGAGTTCACTTAAAGCAGCCCTAAAATACTGATTGTTCTAATTCACCCACAGTAGGTGTGAGGCTAACGAAACAACCCACTTCAAATGCCCTGGAGGTACCTTTGATAAGACAGCTGCCAGCACACAGTCATCAGTAGTTTATACTCAACCTAGTGCAGTGAGAAGCACAACGTGACTATGAGAAAGGAAAGAAATCACTAAACGGAAACTGAAAACCAGCAAGGATAATAAGGAAACCAGCATGAAAATGTTAATATATAGACTAATGATCCACTAGGAGCAGAGAACTCCCTCAGCAATAAGTAGTGTAAATTTACATTCTTCTTTAATTTTATATTAAGCTGTTGTTTTAGCAGTAGAGAAAGAAAAAAAAAAAGATCTTCCCATATGACACTGGAAGTGTGAGTCTCCTAATAAACAAACTGGGTTATGAATGTTGACAGCGATCTCCCTGGCCCCTACCCCAGCACTGCTAGCTCTGGTGAAGCTGCTGAGGGGTTGGACACCACCAGGAGAAATACAGCGAGTGAGTAACAGCTTGGCATATTTTGACACCGCATTTCCTCTAATTTTTTTTTTTCTTAAAACCACTCCTTTGATTTCCCTTGAAAGCCCATCCTAATCCTCCTCTCACAGACCAGCTCACACACACAGCAGAGGGAGCCAAGCCACCAGAAAACTGAGAAACCGGGTATAACACAGTCAATTCACAGCCCTAAATCTCTTGTTACTCACTACTGAAGTTCAACTCAGTAGGTGAGGTCCTCTCTTCCATCCCAAACACCTCCTGAATACACAGCTGATGATCAGCAATGCATATGCGGTGCTTCTGACTGCATCTCTTTCATTTTTCAGAGATTTTTTTCTAAAGGATTTTTTTTCCCTACAATTTGCCTTTTACTGGCATGTTTTGTTCTATGTGTCGAATATAAATCCTGGTATTTTAAGGCACTGCAGAAACATTCAAAACTTTTCCTTTCTGTGTTTGCTTTAATCCAGCTCCAAATTCCCATTACCTGCCAGCAAGCTGTGGAACTCTTGTGAACCTGTCCTCACTTGGTGCTGACGCTGATCCTATCCTAGCCTTGGCCAAACCAATCAGAGAAGAGAATTTCACATCAGAAACCCACAATTACTTCTCACAGTAACTACACTGCTTCCATCTATGAAGCACTAGTACTCATGGGGCCGATTTATAGATGATTTGTAGATGATTTGTAGAACAGCCTTACTAATGCTGCACTGAGTTGCAGAATAATCTTGCAGCAGAGAAAAACTGCACAATGAATTCGTGTTTAATTAAAGACAGGTAACTATGAAGCAGTAGACATGTTGGGGAAAAAAACCCATCAGAAAAAATTCTGCCTCAGATGGCCAAGCTTATTCCCCAGCTGAATATCCTGTATGAGAATTGCCAGTCCAAAGGCCACCCTACAGCAGGACATCACCTTTGTGACTTGCTACTTTGGGGCCTCAGAATCAACATTTTTCAGCATAAAGAAATAAAATTTATTCACTCTATGTCAAATCAAATTGGTTTTGTATCAGAATAGTTCCGGATGATGAACTTTTTTCTGCTAGTATGAGAAAAGACATCCTGCCTTTTGCACTTCCATCTCTTAAATTTGAGTCCACAGAGAATCATAGAATTACAGCATCATAGAGAAGTTTAGGTTGAAAGGAAAATTTAAAGGTCATGATCAGGGCCATTTTCAACTCCATTGCATTGAACAGAGCCCCATCCATCATGACCTTCATGGGCCATTTACCACCTCTGAGCAACCTGTTCCATTTGGTGTTTCACCACCCTCATAGTAAAAAATTTCTTCCTTACAATAATCTGAATCTACCCTCTTTTAGTTTAAAACCATCATACCTTGTCCTATCACAACAGATCCTGTTAAAAAATCTGTTCCTATGTTTCTTATTAAATATTAATAATTGAAAGGCCACAATAAGTTCTTCCTGGAGCTTTCTCTTCTCCAGACTGAACAATCCCAACTCACTTAGCCTTTTCTTAGAAGAGAGATGCTCCAGCCCCCTAATCATCTTTGTGGCCTCTGCTGGACTTACTCTAACAGGACCCTCCTGTGCTGGGAACCCCAGGGCTGGATGCAGTGCTCCCAGAGTCTCATCAGAGCAGAACAGAGGGGTAGAATCCCCTCCCTAACCTGCTGCCCACCCTGCTTTGGATGCAGCCAGGACAGGATTGGTTTCTGGGCTGTGAGAGCACATGGCTGGGTCATGTCCAGACTCTCACCCATCAGCACACCCAAGTCCTTCTCAGCAGGGTTGCTCTTGATCTGTTCATCCCCCAGCCTGTGTTGGTACCGGGGGTTGCCCTGACCCAGGTGGAGCACCTTGCCCTTTGCCTTGCTGAACCTTATGATTTTCCCACAGGCCCACTCCTTTGGCTTGTCCAGGTCCCTCTGGATGGCATCCTGTCCTTCACGTGTGTCAACAGCATCTCTCCTCTTGGTGTCGTTTGCAAACTTTTCTGAGGGTGCACTCAATGCCACTGTCTGTGCCACTGATGAATAGTCCTGGTCTCAGTACAGACCCCTAAGGAATACCACTCATCACTGATCTCCATCCAGACATTTAGCCATTGACCATTACCCTCTGGATGCAATCAACCAGACAATTTCTTATCCACCAAATAGCCCATCAATCAAATCCTTCTCTCTCGAATTTGGAGGGAAGGATATTGTCAGGGCACACGTCAGAGGCTTTACAGAAGTCCAGATAAATGACATCTGTAACCCTTCCCTTGTCCACTGATGTAGTCACCTCATCACAAAAGGCCACTGAGTTGGTCTGGCAGAACTTGCCCCTGGTGAAGCCATGCTAGTTTTCTCAAATCACCTTCCAGTTCTCCATGTACCTTAGCAGAGCTTCTAGGGGACCTGTACCATGATCTTCCAGGCACAGAGGAGAGGCTGGTAGGTTGGTAGCTCCCAAGCTATCCCTTTCTATCCTTCTTAAAATGCTTGCCATAAGCATGAAATATGGAGTTTTAAACAATAAGGAGTTTTAGTCATTCTTCAGCTCTAAAATACAATTCAGGGAGTAAACAATGTGGTCTTGATGTAGCAGGGAAGAAACCATGGGACTTCCACAATTTATGGGCAAGGGAACTGAATCACAGAAACAGTGCAATATTTTCCTGATAAACGTTAGTGTTGCCCTTAGATGTCCTGAATTTGAACTCACTTTGTATAAATATAACAACAATGCCCAACAATCCTATTAGAGGACAGAAGTACTTAGACTCTCAAGTCCCCAAAATAGCCCAGTAATTGTAGCCATCTGCTTTAAAAGACCAGTATTTTTAGATTTAGACAGCTCTCAGAGATCGTACCCAAATGTGTCCAGTAGGTGTCATTTTTGCCCACCCTTACTTTCTTTACTACAGGTTAATGAGAATAGCAAGAAGACATTTTCCTTGAAAAGTCAGAGATATCATTGCTTTCCTGTTTTGGAGAAGAAAGTATGGCATGGGCAGAAATAACGTGTTTGACCAGCAATCCCTCTAGGCTGAACATCAATGTTCAGAACTAGTTTGATGCCTGATTATTTCTGGATTGAACTAAAGACCTGGACAGGCAGGTCCAGATTTTCCTTTAAGTCCAGTTCTGCAGGGTTTGGCACTCTGAAATAAGGGCTGTCCTCTATGACCCTGTCCTTTCCACTTCTACATATCCTCAGCCACATTAAGTCTCAGCAAACCCTCTTGGTACCTTCCCTGTACTGCTGAGATATGAGGCATACAGACCACCCATGGACACTTCTGGTGAAAAATTTCTTACCTCATTCCCTTGCTACACAGCAAACCAGAAAATACTGAAAAATAAACTTCTGCAGAGGAAAGTCAGCAGCCATGGCTGCTGGCATTGGAGTGAAACCAGCCAAAGATTGTTTCCTGTCTGGCAAGTATGCCATTTCTGCATTGCACAAACCTCTGGAGCAGGACTTCAAGCACCTACCTCCAGCCCCAGCCAACATCAAATCAACATTATGTCTTACTGTGGGAAAGTGTAAGACATTTTATTGATTTTCTGATTCTTTTATCTTAATAAAATTAATAAAAATTGTCCCCTTTGTCCCAGTACAGGGAACTTCAACTTGAAAGGAGAGCAAGTTTGAAGGAAACACATACTTCTCCAGGGACAGTTTAGAGCCAAATCTGGCATCAGCTGCCCTCAAAAACTTCCTAGACTGAGAGACTGCACATTGGCTGGAGGTGCCAGAGCTCCAGCCAGACATGAGCCTACCTTTGCCAGTTTGGCAGATGTGATTGTAAGCTTGCTGCTCCCTGGTCGCAAGGGAGAAGTGGACATGCTAATGAACACCCACATGCAGAAGAACTTCTCACAGGTTTTCCAAGAGGCTCGCAGGTGGCACGAAGCCCAGATACAAAATTAAATTGGTACCAGCCGCAGAGCTGCAGCTGCCTGTGCGATGCCAGGGGAGCTGAACCCATCTCCTTCTTGTGGGTGGCTGGGGCCAGAGCTGTGGGTTTGGCTCCCACGTGGACTGTGCCCATGCACAGGTGCCACGGATGTTCCTCCTCTCAGTCCCTGGCCTGCTTTGAACAGCTATGGAAACTTCATCTTGATGTTGTGAATGGCGCAAATGAGGCCAAGTGACCCTAAAAAGGGCATTTTGCCTCTACCATCCTTTCTGTTGAAGGCAGAAAATTCATCCTTGACCGAGTGAGCTGCAAACTACAACCACACATCTAAAATTTCCACTCATGCACCTTCATGACATTGAAGCAGAACTAGCAGCAGTGTTGCTTTCATGCGAAACAAAACCAGCTGTCTCCAGCTCCCCACAGCTGTCCCCAGCTTCTCTACAAAGATGTGGCATCAGAAGCAAAAATTTCATCTGGTATTCCCCAAAACCTGAAATTATTTTTGTTGTTAAAGACTACTTGACTAAAATTAACTCCCTCTTCCATGAACCCACACTAGCCACAAGTGATCAGCGGAGGCTAATCAGCAAATATAATTTTGATAGAGTTAGGTAGTTTCTCTGGTCAAGAACTATCCCTAAACACAACGTTCTATTCCCAAAACGATTTTTCAACTTCAAATAATTAGAGCCTGTTGTTGCTCCTTTCTTCTCTTGCAGAGACAACTTGCAGCTGTTTGAAAACAGCTGACAGGAATTTTTGGTCGCCTGTCTAATAGCACGGTATTGAGCCTGCCTCCAAACTGAAGGAATTTATGCTACAGTGTGAATGTCAAAAATGCAATATCAAATTATCTATTGGGAAATACTTCTGTGAAGGGGTGAGCCGTGTCTGAAGGCCTCACACAGTCACACTGGAACTCGGTTTCCCAGGGTGGGATGCAGCCCCCCAAGTCGTGTTGCCCAGACTCCAAGAAACATCCTCAGTTTCTGGATGAACCTACTTTCTCATAAGTGGCTTGTAGCCCTTTCTTTCAGAGCACTTTTTCTCTCAGTAACAGCCATTAAGTGAAAGCATGGGCCTTGAGTCAGGAAAATGGGATCACCTCACTTTCAGATGATCATTGCCTTTTCAACCCGCCAGCAACAACAAAGCAAGATAAGAGGCACTTGAAGAAGTCCAGGTAAACTGCAGTGCTTCATTCAGCCAGATAAACTCCTGACAGCTGCACAGATGAAGGTCTTAATCAGACAACGCTATCTTTGATTACACCACATAGTAACAGTGGAAAGGAACTGCTCAGCCCACTGTGCCCAAAGGGATCTGTTACTGTAGCTGGTCAGAGAAAACAGCTTTATCGTCAGTCAGACAGGGCTGAACTACAAGGTGAAGAAAAGCTCAAGCATCAACAATCACATTTAAATCAAAACCATACATACTCTGAGAAGACTTCGAGGTGAGGTCTGAGGTTTTTCAGAAAGTTATAAATAGGAAAGATTAATGCACTGGGCTTTGGGGACCTTTCAATATATATATTTACAGAAGCAGGACAAAACCAGGGTGACTGATTTCATTGTGTTTCAAAGCAGGGACTTTTTCAGGATTAAGCTTTTCAACAAGCAAATAATGTCTGAAAGGCTTGTCATAGAGTCCAAGAATTTAAATATTTATTTTCTCCCAGACTTGAAAGGGTGATTTTCTGTGGTTTTTGAAACAGTAACTTGAGGTTTGACTGCATACACAACTCCAGCAAAGCTGGAAAATGGATGGGAACTTTACTGGTTTGAGGGCTGCCTCAGGGGATGACTCACAGCTCTGCTGGGTGACTTCTGGCCGGAGGTGATGTGCCCAGTCATGAGGAATAATAAATTAACCCTCTGTTGAAATTACGCAATACCTGTATTCTAGGAGGCTTCACAGTCTCCCTCTGAATTATCTCCTGCAAAACCTCAATTTTAAAACAATTTTCTGAGTGCTCAGGCCTTTGTTTCCTTTTCCTCTCTGCAGAACAGCTCTATGTTTCCACTCCAAAAGCACAAACCAGCCCTTTCCTGAGAATTAGCCTGGGAAAATCTTTGGTAACAGCTTCCTGCACTGAGGTCCATGCATCTCCTATAGGTTTTGCTTTACCAGCTTTAAAACAGTGAGATACTACTCAGGTTTTCAGGGTTTTGTTACTGCTTCCATGGCCACTTGACCTCAGCACATGTAAACATCACACTTTTACCCTTTATCATCTCCTGAACTCTTCCTTTCACTCCTTGTCCTTTCCTCCTTCATCCCAAAACAGCTAAAAGGCTCTGGAGACTTCAAAACTTCCCCCACCTCACCCTTCCCTTCTTCCATGGCATCTTCACATCTAAGTCCCCAGCATATCTGTATGGGCAGCATAGCAGTGGAGATGCTGCATTGCAAAGCCACGGGTTTCTCAGGATTGAACTGAAGAACACCCTCAGTGAGCACCCAATCTCCATCTCTTTTGAAAGCTGGAAAGGTGTTTTGGAGGCTTATGCTTCAAAAAAAGAGGAACCTCTTGACTCCCTTCTTCCGTTTACAGACTATATGAAGGTGTCACAAACATAAAGGCTGTGTTTGGAAACTTGTTGCACAGCCACTATATCTGTCTGTGCCAAGTCTGGGCATCTTACCATGAAAATCAAGCTGTTTTCTGTATCTTGTTCATTCCCCTTTTTTAAAAATAAACCCTTTTATGTAAGCGTGACTGATCATTATTATGACCTGGCTAATACAAGGAAGGAAATTGGTTAAATTAATTTTACCATGCAGAGGAAAAAAACAGAGTCTTTTAAAGCAGTTTTCAAAGTGCTTTTTACTCTGACAGCACCTTTGCTGCCACGGATCAAACTGTTGAACAGGGTGTTCACAGTCATGAGGTCATCTTCTTCAAACATGGGGTCAAATATGGACTGTGTGTAATTTCAGGTCCTCTTTGAGGAAACCTGAATATCAGGCTTTTCAGGCCACCCCAGTGAGCAAACACATGAAATCCTGCCAAAAGCTGTCATCTGCAGTTCCCCCATCCTGGGGCACAATACAGATTTTTTTTTTTTTTTCAGATATCTGAGCAATCCTGCAATGCAAAATGCTGAGTTTTAAGAAGGTAGGAGGTAGTGCACAAATATGTTGTCTCCCAAAAGAGGAGAAAAATAGAGAAAGGGAAAAAAAGTAAATAAAAAGAGAGAATGAGAAAAGGGAGGGAGGAAGGAAGGAAGAAAAAAGGGGCAAAGAAAAGAAGAAATCAGTCTCTCTAGTAAGTCTTGACTGGGAGCTCATGAAACTGCAATGCAGACAGTCAGACACCACTGAGAGTTCCTGTGATTATTTTGCTTTCCTGTGGGCCAGAAACTTACACTGACACACAGTGGGTGGCAGAAGCCACAGCAGAGGGGGAATCCACTTCTCTGAGCAAGTGGCAGTGACTGGCACCCACTCCTCTGGGCAGAAGAGGGGTGGCACCTTTTAGTGCATCTTCAATCCAATGCCCATTATCCCAGAAGTCAGGATGGGGATTTGAGGGCTCTGCAAGCCAAGCTAACAGCAGAGGAGGAGGAGATGTTGCAAGAGGGGTACATTTCTATCTGTGCTGCTGTGGTCATATGGGTGACCCACTGGAGCAGCTTTTTGAGGATATGCAGTAATATTTTAAGTCAAGGGGAAAGGATAGCATTGAATTGATCAAAGTGTTAAATTGAGTAATTGAGTTTGTTACACTGAGATAACAAATGAGATGATGATGTATCCCACCCCCTGCTCATGCACACTTGCTGCAATGCCATGAGCCTGGCTCAGTTCCCAGCTCTATGGGCCAGAGATAAGAACTTAGGGAAGGGGTACAAGTATTTATCTAAAGATTATGTCCTTCCCTGGCTGGCCTCTCCTTCAATCTTTGTCCTCTGCTGGAAATGGCTTGAAAAAAAGGAGTAACTTCCATGTAGCTTTTGTACGATAAATATCAAAGGAATAATGGAAAAAGAAAATATTACCTATTGGGGATTTCCATTGAGAAGCTGTGGTTAGGCTAAAACTCCATGACACAATGGAGACTAGAAAGGATCAACATTAAGTGAAGACTAAGCATTCAGCACACTATTTAGCAATTTAATCATGAGCAGAGTTTCTGACCTCACAATAAGAAGTGGCTACTTCTCTAATCTCTGTAGGAGGGAGAGAGGCAAATATATTGATTCCCATAAGGAGTAATTGGAGTCTTTTATTTTTCTTTTCCCTTCATTTTCCTAGGTTTTGCATTTTCAGACTCTTAGAGAACAAAGTTTAATGGTCTTAACTGAGCCCAGCTTTCCCCACAGTCCTGTTCATACATATGCTTCATTAGCTGGAAGTACATAAAGACTGTCACCAATCTAAGACTTCTAAACATTATCCTTTTAAAAGGACCCCTATTCCCCATCATTAACATTATTCTACACTCATATCTTTATGTAGAGGCAAGAATTCCTCATAATTCAGTGCTAAACAATCAGAGAAACATTGTAAAAATGGATTGTAGAGAGGTTTCTTGTTCTCCTTTCTCTACCAGAGATTACTGTGCCGTGGAAACATCAATTAAGGCCAAAGCAAAGAGACATGAAGATAGATTATTATGGTGCTGGGTATTGGCTGAAGCATATTTTAAACATGTAGCTTAAAGTTTTCCATTTCCTCTGTTTCAGTAAATACAAGAATTTGTATAGCCCATAATTACATAGACAAGTTTTGATGACTGCTTCCTCCTTCGCAAAAAGTTTGCCTCAGTTTTGTTTTTGAAGAGACTCTCTCATCAGCTGATTTTCTGTGCCAACATACATTAAATAGACTAACCAGACATCCTCAGGGACAGAACAGGCTTGGCCTAGGTTTATTTTTGTGAACATGTGTCATCATTTCTGGATTTCTGAAGTTTACTACAGTTATCCAGTTCAAGTGTCTTGCAAATTATGCAAATTAGGAATGAGTCATACTGGCAGAGCTAGCAGAAAAACAATTAGATGACAATTTAGAGCTATGATAACCAGTCTGCAGGTTGGTACCTCCTGTGTGGAATTTAGCCACACTGCCAAAAAGTACTGTCCCTGTCAAAAGTGAAATGGGTTCAGAAGAAAACCTATTCTTGCAGGATTTAATGTAGTTATTTGTATTTAATAGGAAAACGTGCTGATCCAGCTATCCCAGAGAACACAGTGACTTTGATCCTCCATTCCAGTAACATTTCTGTCAAATACTCCTCGACTCACACTGAGAATTTTCTTCCATCACTGTCACAGAATCACAGAATCACAGAATGGGTCAGGTTGGAAGAGATGACAGTGGGTGGATCTGGTGCAACTTCTCTGCTCAAGCTGGGCCATCCTAGAACACATTGCACAGGATTGCATCCAGATGGTTCTTGAATATCTGCAGTGAGGGAGACCCCACAACCTCTCTGGACAATCTATTCCACTGCAGAGTCACCCACACAGAAAAGAAGCTCTTCCTCACTTTCAGGTGGAACTTTCTGTGCATCAGTTTCTGCCCATTAGCCTCTTGTCCTGTTGCTCAGCACCACCCAGCAGAGCCTGGGTTTGTCTTCCCTTCAAATACTTACAGACATGGATGAGGCTCCCTCTCAGTCATCTCTACTCAAGGCTCAACAGGCCCAGCTCCCTCAGCCTTTCCTCATAAGAGAGGTTCTCCAGTCCCTTAATGATCTTTGCAGCCCTTCACTGGACCCACTACAGGAGCTCCATGTCTCTCTTGTACTGAGGAGGCCAGAACCGGACACAGCACTTCAGATGTGGCCTCACCAGGGCTGAGCATAGGGGCAGGATCAACTCCCTTGACCTGCTGGCAATGCTCTTTCTAATGCACCCCACAATTCCATTGGCCCTCTTGGCCACAACAGCACACCACTGGCTCAGGGACAACTTGTTTTCTACCAGGACCCCCAGGTCCTTCTCTGCAGAGCTGCTTTCCAGCAGGTCAGCCCCCAGCCTGTACTGGTTCTTGGGGTTATTCTTCCCTACGTGCAGGATCCTGCACTTGCCTTTGTTGAACTTCAGACAGTTCTTTACTACCTAGGAAGAAGAACCATCTCTTCAGCCTCTCAAGATCCTTCCAAAGGGCTGCACAGCCCTCTGGAGTATTGGCCACTCCTCCCAGTTTTGTGTCATCAGTGAAATTGCTGAGGGGGCATTCATCCAAGTTGCTAAGCAGTAAGCTAAACAATACCGGGCCCAGTATTGAACCTTGAGGGACACCACTAGTGACAGGCCTACAACTAGACCCTGTGCCACCAACTATGACCCTCTGATATCCACACTCAGCCACCTCACTGTCCACTCATCCAGTCCCCACTTCCTGAGTTTGCCTATGAAGGCGCTGCGAGAGATCATGTCAAAGGTTGACTCTGGGTGTGACCATCCACTGGTGGGCATGGAAGAGCAGCCAGATGCATCCAGCTGGAATGACCTTAGCTATTAAGAGAACAAGCACGAAAAAAGTCTCTCTCTTCATGGCTGAGCGCACAGCATTTCTTCAGCAGCAGGCTGCCTTGAGCACTCCTGCCAGAAAGGTCTGCTCTCCAACATGCCTTAGCAACAAACCCCTGGTGTGCAAAGGAGAGGGAAATAGTGAAAAATTAATAACAGGTAAAACCCACCTTTTTATGCCACAACTGCAATGCCTCTAAGTTCCGCTTTTATGAAAACTGCCCTTTTCCTCACTCCACAAACAATACTCCATATTCCACTCCTGAGAGAAGTCTGTAACCACCAACGTCTCTGTATCATTGGAGGTCACTGAGCAGGCTCCATTTCCTGGCTCCCAACAGCTTGCTTTCTTAGCTTGCAATTTTTTTTCCCCATTCACACAGAAACCAGGTTTACAGCTTGTTTGATTTGTAGGATCTTGTTCTGTTGAGTCGATACAAAAAAATAACTGAAAAAAAAAGAAATAGAATCATAGCATGGTTTGGGTTGGAAGGGACCTTAAAGATTGTCTTGTTCCAAATCTCTTGCCTTGGGCAGGGACAACTTTCACTCCACCAGGTCACTCAAAGCCCCATCCAACCTGGCCTTGAAAAGTTCCAGGGATAGGGCACCCACAGCTTCTCTGGGCAACCTGTTCCATTGCCTCACCACACTCAGAGTAAAGAATTTGTTCCTAAAACCTAATCTAATCTGACTTCTTCTCTGCCAGTTTAAAGCAATCTCCCCTTGTCGTGTCACTACATGCTTTTGTAAAAAGTCCCTCTCCATGTTTCTTGTAGCCCCTTTAGGTATCAGAAGGAGCTATAACGTCTCCCCAGAGCCTTCTCTTCTCCAGGTAGAATAAACCCAAATCTCTCAGTCTGTCCTCATAGGAGAGGTGTTGCAGCCCTGTGATTGTTTTGTGACTCCTGTGTTTGTTCCAACAGGTCCATATCCTTATTATGATTGGGGCCCCAGAACTGGATGCAGCACTCCGGGTGGAGTCACATTAGATTTAATATAGGAAATCAGGGTTAAGGATATTTACAGTCTTTCTCTAGTAATGAACCCTGCAAACATACTAATAAAAGAGATGTAATACTGTGGCTTCAGTGCTAGAGGGGAAGCTGTGACAGATTTTCAGTTTACAGTACACTTTGCCTATGCATCTGTGAAAGAATGGGATTTTCCTTTAAACTCTCATAAGTATCAGATGAAATGTATAATTTTGGTGTTTGCTGTAATCACGTCTCCCTCACAATTCCAACCATTCTATAAGTTATCTGTAAATTAATAGTGTAATTTGATCACACATTAACGAAGTCAATAACACTGTCAATTCAGTATCATGCACCAATAACCCTTACCTCAAATATCTTACAACCTAGGATAACTAGATCGAAAAATAGCTAAAAAAAATTAAGAAAAAAAAAGAACAGTATGGTTACTGTTTACCAAGTCTGCTTCAATGTTATTTTTTTCTTTAATTTAGGGATGTGGTCGGTTGGTAGGACATCATTTAGAAGGAAGGGACAAACTCGTTTCAAACCCAGAAGCATTACAACTTTAAAAAAAAGGAAACAAGGGAAAACTGGGGACAGGAAGAAGATCTGAAACAGGCATTACAAAGAATAGCATGGATAGATTTGCCAATACAAGATTCTGTACATTGCTTATTGTACATAATTTGTCATTTGGGGCATAAATTCATAAAGATTCTCCCTCATCCACTGCAACCGTACCCAGAACTACAATGAGTCATTGATAGCTCTCATGACTCTGATTTCACACGTATGACACAAAGAATTTTCTAACTGAGCCTCTAAAAAGCCTGACAAGGTATTTTACTTGTTGTTTTTGCAGATGATGTAATTTTCTGAGTTTGGCAATTGCTGAGATACCACAAAGAAAGGTGGTTTTCATAGTGGTTCAGCCCTGAGCCAAAACTGAAAGATGACGTTATTGTCTTTGACTAAGCATCCAAACTTCTGTGAGTTTCTCTGATCTAGAGCCTTCTGGGGTTTTAGACTTGACAGAATCACTGCCAAATTTATTGGTCAAATGTGCAGTTCTGTGAGACTTTGAATTCCTGAGCTGGAGACTCAGATGCCACCACTGCTGGATATACCATGACTTCTGCCTGATGTGGCTGTGGTCTCTGCTGGACAGTGGGAACCTGAAGCTCAGGGTGCAATGATTGCACTGACAGTCCTGAGGCCAGCTGGTCCCAAAATCTGTGCCTCTGCATGACTTCCCAGGTCACACACCATAGAAAGCACATTCTCACCACATGAGGAACGCATGCCATGGAGTCAGCAAGGACACCTCAGCAACCACAGGGTAAACAAGGATGGCTGGGGTAGCAGAACCAGACAGCCACTCTACCCCCAGCAAGAGGGGAACCCCACCAGTGGGGTGCAAAACACTGACTCCTGAGGTGTCCTTTCAGGGTGTGAGGGGGGTGTTTTCTGGGGTGCTCTGCTCCCAGTGTCCCACAGAGGGGGCTGATAGCTTTCTCATCCTCTCTGCCACATTTAGTGGGACCCTATAACACTATTGGCATGGGACATCATACCCTGCATCTGCTCCCTGGTGCACATCCTGGGTCACCTGTTCCTCAGGGCACTCTGATATTCTGGTGAGCACTTCAGAGCACCTTCGTCTGACACCCCAGCCAGCAGCACTGCAGTCCAGACAGGAAAAGTACCCATGACACATTACAGGCTTATCACTGCACAGGATCTTGACTAATTTCTCAGGGTTCTGCTGCCTCCATGTTGCAAAGCTGTCACCAGCCTCCCTCAGAGCTGCAAGGAAGTGGTCAGTAGCTGATGACTGTCCAGGTAGGCTTCTCCACCTCTCATCCCTTCCCCAACCCTGTTGGAGGTCATCTGTCACCTCCTTATTCAGCACGGCATTCCCCTCCCCTCTCCCTGCCCACCACCATGCTCTGCCATAACTGCAGACACAGCCTGGTCAGTCCAGCTATCCCCTGCCAGACTCCTGACAGCACCTGACAATTAGTTTGCCTTATGTTAAAATAAAAACAAAAGACAAAATGAAGAAACAAATGAAAAAAAACCCAAGAAAATCCCTAAAAAACCCAAACAAGCAAACAAAAAACAACAGAAACAAAAAACCACCAACCCTGACTTCCTGTGTCTTTGCATATTGAGAGCTTCTTCTAGATTCTAGGAGCCTGTGTGCACCTTCCCCCAGTTCCACGTCGTTGCCCACCACAGGATGATGAAACAGGCAGGAAGGATGGCATCATGACCACAAAATATGGTGCAAATCAAGATGCTGTCACGTGAAGTCAGCTCCTACACCTGTGCCTGTGGGATGCAATCCACATCCTTCCTCATCATGACCCCCTCTCTTTCCTCCCTCTGGGTATCTGTGCTCCTCCACTTCTCTCCTGCACAAGTGGAGCAGGTAGGGATGGTGACAGCCTTGCTGAGGGGCACAGGACACACACACACCCCAGACTGACAAGGGAGGCATGGAGCAGCTGACACTCGGACTTTCCCATAGCACATAGAGTCCAGAGTACAGAAATAGGTTGTAAAGTGCCAAAAACACTTTGTTGTTAAGTACAACCCCCTTTTTCTTGTTTCCCTTATTTACTTCTCCTTTATACTCCTTGGAGTCAGCCAGTGCATCTGCAGAAAGGTCACTGGTGAGGAAGAACAAGGTGTCCTCATCCTTGAAAGGAGACTTCTTATTTTTCACTTTTTTATTTGAGCTCTTAATGCTGAAGGTCACTGCCAGAGCTTTCCCTCACACATCAGTATCCAACACCCCCAGCAGCACACCCACAGCCAAAAGTGTGGGTACTGAGGGCAAAGAAACACACCTCCCCCAACACATAATTATGGATGCATGGAAGAAGCTTGCCAGCGTTGACACCAAACACCTGCTCTGTGCTGGTTTGGTGTTCCCTGAAGTTACCTGGAAACAAACAAAGCAAGATCTCAAATGTGAGGTTCACTTAGCAAAGGAGGGGTTATAAGCTGCAGCTGGTGGTGATACTACATGGAGCTGCTCCCCATAGAAGGGACCTCCTGAAGTCAAGAAGTGGATGGATCCAGCTGTCAGGTCAGCAGGGTAATAGAGAGGCACTCAGGGAGGACAGCACTCCTGTCTGCATCTGACCATCCTTTACAACCACTTTCATCATCCCCTCCTCTTCTCTATGAGCTGCTTACATTCATGGAGAAAAGACCCCAAAGACAGTCCTTTTTGGCAAGAAGGGACAAGCTTCCTTCCATTTCTGTGCAAAGTCATTACCACCAACACATTTTTTCTTGCAGTCCTTCGTGCCTGAAGCTCCTGCAGCTTATCTGCAGAGCAGCTGTGGGGGACTTTCCATTTCCAGGGAGGCTTTTGTCTCCCATTTAGAAAAAGCAGTAAAAGTCACACCCTCCTCCCTCTCTGTGTGTTTCTGCAACTGAAAAATAAAACAAAAAAGGAAATTAGCTCATTTCAGTGCAATCAGATGCAAAGACTTAAAGTGAAACTACCTCAAAACACGGGATGTTGTCAGCACTCTGATACTAAATCTGTTGTCAAACAAGTGATGAGTCAAGTGGTCCCTCTACCTTCACAGTCCATGCCACCCTGACAGCTTTCACACAGACACAATTTCAGCTTGTCCTACTTCTCAGACAGTAAAGCCCACACGGGGACCTTTTGCGTAGAGAGGAAGGGCATATTGCAGGTTTCACACTGCCATGATGCAGCATGCAGATCCTGAAATGGAAACGGCCCAGCCTCCCCCAGCAATGTTCTGGTGGTTCAAGTCTGCTGGAACTCACCAGATCCTAAATTGGAAGTGTGTGTGTGTATGCACATCCTGCTCCCATACTCCTGCCAGCTCCTGAGTTCTGGACTGTGATGATCTACTCACAATATAGTCTCATACTTTTGTGCCCCTTTTTTCCTAAGCAGACATTTTGAAATGAAACCTAAATCATATTCTCATTTCTATTTTTTATAGCAAAGAAGATCCCTAATCAAACACACCTAATTGCTCATTCATACAAATCACTGCCAATTCAAATTGTAGAGGAGGTCCTATACTTATAATATTGAACATACTGCCTGCCTTTTTCAAATATATAGTTCCAATATTTACAGTGAATAAAACACTAAAACACTTTTTTAAACCTTAAAAATTTCAAGGGAGAAGGTTTCACAGAAGATACTGCATTCCACCTTGTTTCAGTTCCTGTTTTCTCTTATTAAACCTTTTGCCCTAAGTTTGTAGAATCATGGAATCATAGAATCATAGAATGGTTTGGGTTGGAAGGGACCTTAAAGATCGTATTGTTCCAATCCCCCTGCCATGGACAGGGACCTTCCACTAGACCAGGTTGCTCAGTACCCCATCCAGCCTGGCCTTGAACATCTCCAGGGATGGGGCATCCACAGCTTCCCCGGGCAACCTGTGCCACACCAACCTCACAATAAAGATTTTTTCCCCCTAATATCTAATCTAAACCTACTTTCTTTCAGTTTGAAGCCATTAACCGTTGCTCTGTCACTACATGTCCTTCTAAATATTCTCTCTCCATGTATTTTGTAGGCTCCCTTCAGGTACTGGAAGGCTGCAATTAGGTCACCCTTAAGCCTTCTCTTTTCCAAACTGAACAATCCCTCAGCCTTTCCTCATAGGAGAGGTGTTCCATTTAAAATGTTTTAGTCTTTAACTCTGTTTTGTGGGGTTTAGGAGCACTAAATTCTTTATCCAAACAGAGGTTGTTCAAACAAGGCACTTCCAAAACCCAACTCAGAGAAATTATTATACACAATAGTCTGAAAATTCTCTTCCCATACAAAATAGTTCCTGTCACAACTGGAGAGCATCGCAAAGGTACAGGACAGACACTGCAGCACTGAGTCGCTGGCTTAGTGCCAGATTAGGAATTCCAGGTGACCATGCCAGCATCCAGAAAAGTTTGACTGGATTCTCTAATTCTCCTGGTAGACTTCAATGATTCACAGTAAGTCACTGATAATGAGCCCTGTGTGGGTTACCAGGTTGCTGGCTCAGCTGCAAGGCAGCAGCGTGCCAGGAAAGCAGCAACGGTCTCACACATGGGATTTCCCGTTTTTTTTTCAATCCCACACCTGCTGCATTGACTATACACAAAAATTATGACAAAGTGCAGAGGAGGTGCAGGAAACAAGGGAACCAGGAAACAAGAGAGCCAGAACCAGAAAAAGATCTGGCAGACCAGCAAGCAATGAAGAATTCCAGAAATGGAGCACATTCACATTCTGAACGAAGATAGCAAGACAGAAAATAACCATAGTCACCATTCAAGGGAGGACCTCTGCAAGAACCTTGCAGTAATGGTGCAGCTGTGCTAACACTATGCTTGGCGTTTGCAAAGACACCTACGCACATGCACAAGAGCTCTTCAGCAAATACCAGCCTGATAAACAGCGATCGACGCCAATATTTACTTGACTAATACCTACTTTTGGATAGCAGTTGCAAAGACTGGCCTTTACAAGGATGTCATCACCTTCACAGGTGCCAAAACCCACTTAGCAAACTACCTAGTACATCTTTCCATTTCTTACAACCTCCTTTTCTCTCTGGGAAGTTTTTGGTGACTACCAAGGGGCTGAATTGGGAATGACCTGCAGGATCTCTGCTTTCTGCTTTCACAGAAAATTCAGCTCACCAAACAACTTGCTCCAGTCAATTTTGAATTGACCATATAACAAACCTAAGACCAGGAAAATCCTGTCAATTAAGGTTCCTCACAATTACTCCTTGATTAAAGTGCACACAGTCAATATAAACTCTGTTACAAAGAGGGGTTCTGCCACTCAATCCCATCCTCAGACAAATGTTCTTGCTCTTGGCAGGAAAATTGCTTGGCCCAAAATGGTGGGCAACAAATCAGACTCCCATGAGTCATCTTTCAGTAGCATTTTGCATGTAATGAGTTAGTGCTGCCTGCTTAGCTCAGAGGTGGTCGCAGAGGAAAAAGTGGGGGTTAATCCCTTTGCCAGTGACAGAGTATGTAATATATAAGCAACCATGCAGTTTACCTTTCGCTAAGAAAATTATTTGTTTAAGCTTTCAAGGAAAGCAGGCAAGAAAAAACAGAACAGGAGGAAGAGTCTAAGAATTAATGATAGGCATTAGGTAATATTCAAACAGCAGATGAGATCTGTACAAGTGTGGTTACATCCCAGCAGTGGACAGGAAGCTCTGCTTAGTTTCTTTTCCTGAGTAGTGCTGAATCGAATCATATCATCAAATCGAAGTCAAATTAGCTGGCATATTTCACTTATCTGCTTAAAGCTGCATCAACCTTTACCCTTGCCATAGTGGAGTGTCGGCAGCACAGCGGTAGCTGCTGGAAGCTGAAGTTTTACTGCAGTTGCCACCGGAATATTGCTAATACAGAACAAAGCCATTTCCTTGAAAAGTAAGGTTGAGATTAATGTTTCAGGCTGGAGGATTAAGGAAGCTTTACTTGTAATAGTGAGAGAGATCCCTGGAGGGAAGCTGACAGAGAAGAGAAAACCAGAAAATTAGAGTGCCTTAAGAAAAATAATGATAATCAATAAAACAAAATAAAATAAAACCTAACAAAACACAACCAACCAAACAGAAAACCCCAGCCAAACCAAGAAAACCTATTCAAGGCTATCATCACACTCTCTCAGTGTGGCCGCACCCTGCTGCACTTTCCTGAAAGGACCTTGCTTTTTGGTCCTGACAATAGAGTCAAGTTTCCTGCTCGGATGCACAGACCTGCAAGGATCAACAAGAACTGCCGACTCTGTGGTCTGCAGAAACAGGAAAAGAGAGGGAGAAAAACAAACAGCTTCTGAGTTAACACAAGAGCTGTCAACACCAGGCAGCCTTGGGAAGATGAGAAGATAAACTCCAATGATGAAACAGTACCAGAGATTTGTTTAAGATCTTACAGGGAGGTACAGAAACAGCTTGAAAATGATTCAGCACAAATAACTGAGTTCAGAGAAAAAACAGCTAGTTTCCTTTTTCTCCCACTCTTGATTTCATTTCTTCAGATTTTGATTTCCTTTCAACAAGCCTGCCCGCTAGTGTTATGTGTACTGAGAATATGTCACATGTTGGCTTTCAATGACATGTTCCTGGTAAAACCACATCACCCAACCACATCACCCAGACACCGGTGAAGCTTGGGCACATTATCTCAACACGGTTCTCTCTTCTCAGATGTGCAATTGCAATAACTGTGAATGGTGTTAAACAGAAAAAACCTGGAAGGCTGCTCCAAGTGGGCGGTGCTCCTTGGGCTGTTGCTCTGCTCCCTGCCATGGCTGTGCCCACCTGGGGACCTGTGGTCCTGCTCGGTGCAGCCATGGCAAGAAAGAGGTTTTGTGGCTGCTGTGGCAGAGCACCTTCCCAGGGGGCTATGCTTCCCACAGACACACCACTTTATTTAGGGGAATCGAAACAAGAAAACGACAGAGCTCGCTGGTGGCTTGAAACCACAGTGGACTTATTTTCGCTTTACCCCTATTGCACAATCCTGTAATTGGCAGCAGCCCCATGGTGTGCTGTTCCTGCCATAACGGGCTGTGATTACACACCAGTAAGTCCCTCACACACCAGTAAAATCCTGCAGGGATGTGGGCCAGATCTGGAGCTGGAGTAAGCTCCCCTCTCAACAGTGGTGGGTCTCCCCACATTGCACCAGTGCACTCAGACACACGGCTCTGCCTGCAGCAACCCAGGAGCTGAGCACTTCTGCCTGCAGCAACCCAGGAGCTGAGCACTTTCGGGTACTCTGGCTCACAGGCAGATCTATTAACCCATTTTGTACACTAAAGTTTCATCTCTCCCTTTGTCCCCACACCCTTTCTCCCACGTCCTTTCCCCCCTCCCCTTCTTCCCCTTAAGGGCTGTTATTACCCTTAGTACTATTTTAAAATAAAACAAAGAGAATAAATTGATGCCTGTGACTTCACTATCCCATCAGCTGCCCTGATAGGAGAGAATCTCCTCTCCCATATATGCCCAAAAGAAGGGTCCACCTCTTTGTGTGACTGCAGGAATACAGAGAGAAGTTGCCTCTAAAGCTCATCTGCCTTCAGGGTGAGGAAGTGTTCCTGAGCAGCACAGGATCGAGGTTAATTTGGTTTTGGCTTCACTGGAGGAAGAGTCATTTAAATAATTTGTCCAAATATTTGATCTGTCTCCAAATTCACAAAGAAGACAAAGCTGCAGGTCATACCTGGCTCTGTCTAAACAAGCAAAATGAATGAGCAAAGTAACACAGGTGCCACCAGTGCAAAGGACCAGTGTATCCCCATGGCTTGACTTTGTGGCACCTTCTGTGCATTGGGGACTTCTGAGCACTGAGAGAAGAAGGGGCACGTGGGGTCTTGGTAAGGGCCCTGGCCCCATGTGCTGACATTTTAGAGGGGCTGCTGTGATTTGTGGAGCAGCCGTCAGGCTGTGGCTGTGAGATGCAGCGCTGAGCATCACGTGCTGCAGACACACACTTCTACCACGAGGGACGACACGTCACGCAGACATGCTCCTGAACTGTGTACCTGCCTTCCCATCATCTAAAACCCAACAAATATTTTTGGAAGAACTAATTTCTTATGTAACAGGAATGACGTGGCTGGGTTACTAACAGGGGTGTTCATGCAGCTGAAAAGAGACCCTGAACACATTAAGTCAAGCTGATACGCCTCTATGTCATTTAGGTTAAATACCAGATGAGAGGTGAAGGCAATACATTCTCAAAAACATCAGAAATTCCTCCGTGGCCAACCTAAGATGCCCTGACACCAGACAGAGTGCATTGCGTGATGCTGACAGTGCCCAGCTACCGTCTTGGGAGTGCCCTTGCAAAAGCCTCATCCAGCTGTATCCTTCTTTTAGACATCTCACCCTGAAAACTGCCCTGTGAGCTGGCACCACTGCCTCTTCCACATGCCAGTTATGCAGCTGCCTTCTGCCAGGTACAAACAGGGCTGAGGTTTTCTACACAGGGAGAGAAATCAGTCATATTTCAGATGTGCCATCATTTCTGGGAAATAGGCAGGGAAAAGGGTATCTGAACTGAGCTGGTGAATGATTCCCCTTCTAATGGACTTCAAAATCATCAGTATTTCTAGACACTTAAATTGAGAGGCTCCTGTCCCATAGAAAGGAGATTCTCGACATCCCCTTGAGGGTCTGTATTACACTGTGCCATCTTTTCCTTTGTGAAGCTGTGTTTTGATGGGAGAGGTAATAGTTTACTGTCTTTCAGCCACAAATGAGTCCTTTGTTATGTCTGACTCATCTGTGCTTTCTTTACCTCAAGCTATTTTCATTTTCCCCTAAAAACAGAAGTCCATCCCGTAAGTCAGTGCACCAAATATCAACTCTCCCGGACACAGGAGGCCAATGAGTGATCCATATATCACTGGCAACTCTCCCAACATTGTGCAAGAATCGCAAAGACACGAGGGTGACTTTGTTTCAGCTCTTGTTTCTTGCAAAAAGCACCATCTAAAATTATAGCAAGCACAGGCAAGTGTGCCCCGGCATGTGTCAGCCAGCACCATGCAGGGTAGAGCAGTGCTAGGGTGGCCCTTAGTTGCAAGTAGCACAGGAATTTGGGCCAGCTTGTTTCTCTGTTTAGTTTGAGGGCAAGGTCACCATCACCTTGAACAGAAAGAAGGTTTAGACAACTGGGATTGCTCAGCCTGGAGAAAAGAAGGCTCTGGGGAGACTTTATTGCAGCCTTTCAGCACTTGGAAGGGGCTTATAAGAAAGATATGCCTTTTGCAATAGAACAAAGGGTAATGGTTTTAAAACAGGTTTTAAACTGAAGGAGCGTTTAGTTTAGATTAGCTATAAGGAAGAAGTTTTTTACAACGACTGTGGTAAAACACTGCCACTGGTTGCCAAGAGAGGTGATCGAAGTCCCATCCCTGGAAACATCCAAGGTCAGGTCTGATGGGGCTCGGAGTAAACTGACCTAGTTGAGATCTTCCTGTCCTTGGAAGGGAGGTTGGACTAGCTGACTTTTAAAAGGTCCCTTCCAACTCAAACTATTCTATGATTCTGTGATAATAACAGACCACATCTCTTGCTTCTACTTGCCAAAGCACACTCTATCTCTCCACCTTTTTCCTCATCATGGTCACAACCCTGTCCAGCTCTCCTGGACCACCACCACAAGCACAGCCCACCCTCCCATCTCTCTTTCCCTAGCACAAGCCTACCCCACCTCTCTGCCTCTTCTTGCCGGATGATGCAAACCCTCCCACTCCACCTCCCCTGGCCACCCACGCCTCCATCCCCTCTTCACTAAGCACACTCCATCCCTCCATCCCGTCTCCCCAACGCACGCCCCATCCTCCCATCTCCTTCCGTCCGGCACACCGCATCCCGCCGGGCTTTTTGTGACCGGGAGCGGAGGCGTTCTCCCTGCCCGGTCCCGCTCCGCCCGGGCACGCCGCCTCCTGCCCGCCCGGCGCGGGGGGGCGGGATTCCCGCGCGTTTTCCACACGTCAGGACTCGGGGAAACCCCCGGCGAGCCGAGCTGTAAGCACCGCGCTCCGCCCCTGTGCCCACAGTCCGCTGCCGCCGTCGAGCCGTGAGGACCTGGGACGTAACTGCTCCGCACCGAGCCCAGCCGAGCCGAACTTGGGCGGTCAGTGTCCTGCCGATCCGAGCCCGGACAGTCCGTGCCGAGCCGAGCCTGAAGAGTCCGTGCCCCGCCGAGCCGAGCCTGGACGGTCCGAGCCCCACCGCCGCGATGCTGCCTGGCAAGACCCTGCGGAAAACTACGCCACCAGCCTCTCCTGCAGGTACCGGAGTGTGAAGTGAGAGGGTGGGGGGAACAGGATGGGACTGGACAGGACGGGGACACACGGTTCTGCTGCTCGCCCCACTCCAGCACCGGGAGCGGGGGCAGCGCCCGGAGCGACTGCGGTCTCTCTTGTGTGGAGGCGAGGGCGGTACAGCCACTGCTCTTAGTGTGTGTGTGGAGGGGGGGAGGGGGGGAAGGCGGAGAGATGTGTTTCATGTTGAGAAAAGAAGTAAAAAATTGAACAAACTTGTGGGGATTCCTTTAAAACGGAAACCACGCTTGGTGTCTGACGGCCGCGTGTGTCCGCAGGGCGGGAGGAGGCGGCGGCCGAGTGCGCCCAGGAGCTGCTCCGCATCGGCGACAGGTGGGACCTGCGGCAGAGGATCCTGAACCTGCTCAGCAAGCTGTTCTGCCCGGAGATTTGGGCTGCCCGCGGGCATGGCGCGCGAAACGGCAGGGGATGATGACCTTGGCTTTATGGTTTGGAACAAGAGGCTTCACAGACACTGGGAGATGAAGAAACCTCGGAAATCTCGTTGCGTTGTATTTAGCTGCCTGTAGCCGTCTGAGGATGGCTATCACATGATTTCTCTGAAGAATGTTACAGCAATATTTGCGTGTGAATGCCAGATGGGAAAAAAAATAGTGATGGGCAGAGCCCCTCACCTTGCAGTGGTGAACTGGGGGGAGATGGTGACGTGGGGAGACTTGGGACAAGACTGAACTTGCCTTTCACCATGGTCTGAGGAGCCTTCCAGGAACCTGGCTTCCCCAGTTGCCCTCTGGTCCTCATATCCCACAGCCATGTTTCACCGAGGAGCTTGGACCATCTTCAGGATGAAACCAAAAAAAGTGGCAGTGTCTTGGAACTTGGGATCATGAATTCCACAGCAAAAGCCAGTTGCTGGGTTTTTGACTGCTGTCCTTTTCTAAAGCCTGGATCCTGCTGGACAGGGATCTGGTGATAGGATTATATAATTCATTCAAGAAAACCACTATCTTTGTTGAATGTTTTTTTGTCGCAGGATTTTGCTTTGCAGACTAAGAGTTAAAGTTCTATGAATTAACACAATGTTGCATATTTCTAGCCTATATTATAAATATATAGTATGCATACATAAAATATAAATATCTGCACCACAAGTGTGTGAAACAGGTATTTCACGGAGCTATTCATTGAATGGTGTTTGGGCTCAAACACAGTTTGAAAAAATGTTCAATACATGGTATAAAACTCAGTATAAAAATACATTACATAAACTAAAAAGAAGTTTGACAATAAAGGAAATAAATCACATTAGCATCATATAAGATATATCTGAATATATATTACAAACATACAGGTATTGAGGTAATTGTGGTGGAAGAATTCTTTCAATATTACAAAGAATTTCTTGACAACAGTACAATTCTGCTGTGTCTTTATAAGTAATGAAATAACTTCAATAGAAGTAGATCTTAAAGTCTAATCTCAAGTTTTCTTGAGAATGTTATTTATTCAAAGAAAGTAACTACCTCTCTTTGAAGAAATAATATCAATATAATTGAATGTTATAGACAGCACAGTAACCTTAGATTTTTGAATGTTTAATTATATATACTTATAAGCAAAAGTTCTTCCTGTGTACTTTATTTCCATTTCATTTCATGGCAACCTCATTTCAGTTCCAGAATGGAACATCCAGTGGATAGTGATACACTGTGCCTATCTCACCGAGGTGTTATTACCCTTGGCTGGCTTCAGAGGAGCTGAATTAAACCTGCTGATCCCTGTCAAGGCAAATAGTAACTGTGCCAGTCCATTCTTGTCAAACTCAATCCTAAACAGTACTTTTTTCATGGGATTTCATGGCTGAAGTGATCCTGTTTCATAGCCACCTCTAAGGTCAATGGTCAGAGTTCCTTCCCTTAACTAACCTTGTATGTGAGTACATTTGCATGTTATTAGGCTGTATAATTGCACTTTCTGATATTTGTGTCTATTTGAAGTATTTTCCTGCCTTGTAGTGAATTTTTGTTTGTATTTATAATTTATTCTTTGGTTAGCTTTTCTGAATCTGCCTTTCCAAAACTGTCATTACATATCTCTGGTCACTCTCACAACAAACCATGTGTGCTATGTATTGACACTGATTTCTGTCACTGAGCAGAAGCTGACTGACTTTGACTACTTTCCACATGGAAAATTTAACCCCATCCCAGTGGTGTTACCGGGAGCCTTGCTGTTGGCTTGAGCCACGTGCATGGTTCCCTCCTCCTCTAAGCTAGCTAACACCTTTTGAGTGAGAACAGAATGTTTCAGGAATAGTTGTTATTTATCTTAGTACTGCAAAGAAGTGTGTTTTGTGTACACGTACCCAGGTCAGTTTTTCAGGTACTAAAAAGAAAATGCAAAGAGTTTCAGTTCAGCTGAACACCAGCTCCCAGGCTAGCACTGCACACAGCTTGGCAAACTGTTCATCGAAGGCAGCTCCAACTCCAAGAAGTATGGTTGCTGTTGTATGTCTTACACTGGTGGAGTCTTGGACTCTTCATTGAGGACACTAAACTATGACCATGCCTGCCTGGAACTCTCAGGAAAATTCAGCATTAGCATTTGTATTACTAGCTAAAATGTACTTGAATAAAAGTGTTCTCAATGTATGCTGCTTTGAAATTCAATAGGAAATGAGGTGTGGGTTTTATACAGCCAACCCACTCCTTCAGGCTCTAGCCTGAAAACTGTGAAATACTATGGAAAAAAGTATACTCATAAATGCATTGTCATGGGGATATCCAATTTAAGTATTGGCACATTATTTTTCTGTCTAGATATGTATGCAAAGACTATTTGCTTTTTTTGAAACTTTTTATATATTTCTGAGCATGGTTAAGACTGCTACCATTCACCAGGAACTCAAGAAGGAGACCTAGATTCAAGAGACCAGTGCCAGTATGTGAGCAAGCACTTGTTGATGTCTGTCCTAGGTTCTTTTTGTTACTTCTGCAAAGGATCTGCTTTATGACTTTTATCAATATGAGTTTGTTTTTCTTAAAGCCTATTCTGGATGCGGGCCAGATGTGTTGCTGTATGCCTCATGCACGTATGTCTTGAATCCATGCTAAGATAATAAATACGAAGTGTTTACGAGAAAAATGAGTCACTGTTGTTACAACTCCGGTTTTCTTTTGTGTGTTTTGAATGCATGATTGTATTATGCAAATTCCTTTCATACTTCCACGTCAGCAGGCACACACTGGGGCAAAAGCAGAGTGCCAGCAGGTATGCTTTAGGAAATTAGGCTTTGACTTCTGCCTTCAAGAGGAAAAAGGTGTACTCGTAACCTTGAACTTCAAAGAGACACCTATTCTAATATTTTCTAGTAACTACTGCCTGCAGAATAGTTGGGTGGTGTCAGGGAGTCCATTACTTCTACCAGAGGTGCTGCAGCTTTGAAAAAGAGTGTCCCTGAGGATCAGTGAAGGATAGACATCCAAGTTAAGGGTTTTGTCTCAGATCCGGGCAGAAAGGCATTTTGTCAAAGTCAGATTTTTACTTTCTCCAAAGTTTGAAGCTGGAGCTTTGGAAGAGGGGGAAATAATACTGCTTACCACAAAGGAATAGCAAAAGGATAGTGCAGAGAAAATTCTTCACTAAAGCTGGGACCCAAAGATGTGTCTGTGGACAGGAGAGCCTTAGATCCTCACCTGCTATGCCATGCACTGACTCACTGTGCTGCTGCCCCCCAGCTTCACAGGCAGAGAGCATCATGCCTGTGGCATGTATTCCCAGTGCTAGTAGGACTGAGAGCTTCCAGGCCAAAGGCTCTGTTTTCTAATAAGCAGGAAAAAAAAATAAAGAGGAGCAATTCCCTGTCCTCTCCCAGTTAGTCACCAGCAGAGGCCTGAAAATGCTTTACTTCAGGGGGCATCAGTGAGGTGGCCTTGAGAAGGACCACCTAGTAAAAAGTGCTACCATAGGTACTGCACAGAGGTCTGGTTTTGCAAAGCTTCACCAGCAAATTAGACTTATACGACTCATTAGACTTGTGAAAATATCCAGACACCTTCACCTGCTGCCTGCTAGAGCCTGGGCCCTCTCCAGCAAAGTCACCTCCAGAGCACTGTTCCTCCCTAAAAGGCGGGGGGGGGAAAATCCTATCACTGGGGCATGACATTGCCTTCTAAATGCACTTGACTCACCCATAAGCACCTGATATCAAAAACCCAAAACAAACCCACCTGTCCAAGCAAACTGACAGAACTGCCACCCTGTAATGCTCTTCATTAACTGGGCACAGCGCCTGCCCAGGTAACAAGTGCAGCCCCACACTTGCACTGTGCTTCCCTGGGTGAAAACCATCCCGGTGCCCTTGGCCAGCTCATGCCTTCACACCTGAGACTGAATGCACAAGTGGTATTTCCTAAACAAATTGCTAGACAAGGAGACACCTCCTTCTTCCCCTCATGGGATGCTTTTATAAATCAACTGAAAAACAATGTCTCATGTGCTGCTCGTTATTTTTAGCACATGCTGTTGGATGGGACTATATTTTATCACTTTCCTCCCATTGACACGAGAGGGTGTGCATCCATAGAGGCGTAAGGAGGCTGGACAGGAAGGGCTGGGGATGTGAGGTGCTGACATTCAGTCTGGCAGGGTTTTCCACGAAGCAGGTGACTGTCTGATGCTGGGGCTGTCAGTGAGCAATAGTTTCAAAAGCTGTTACAGCTGTAAACAAGGGTCCTCACCCAAGTGCGTCAGGACATTGTCTGGCCCGTGTAAGAAACGGGCCACACCAAGGCTGCCCTGCCTTCTCACGCATGGTCTCTTTGCAATGCAATTCTCACCACTTCGCAAACCCTCTCAAAGTGTGAAGGCTGGTGTCACTCCTTTAGCAACAGGAGATATCCCATGAGATGGCAGGAACCACAAATAAAACTGCTTCAGCCACTTAATCTTACAGGGGCTTTGGTGTCACTCTCTCGTGCCCACGAAAGGATGGTAGGAGCACCACTACGCTCGGTTCCTCTGTGCCACTGTCACTGCTTGAAGGGACAAGTCACTTTCTGGAGTGGGCAGGCCAGCTTTCAAATCTCGAGAAAACCAGTTACTTTCAGCAGCACTGAATAAGGCCAATAATAGGATGCCAACACCTTCTCCCTCAGCTCCTGGGTCCTAGCTGGGATCACAGTTCCCTACTATCTGGGGGCAACTAAGGGCAGAATTCTGCTAGCACCTTCCGCTTCATGCTCCTGAGTGGGATGTGACAAAAGCTGTGACAAAGGCAGGAGGTCACATCCATGTCCACCCGGCCCCAGATCAGTAATTAGAGAGGCAATTTTCAACAAAAGCAGCTGGACTTTCCCCAGCACCACCATGGTGTTGATAGCAAATGGCTTTGATAGGTAGGGGAAAACGCAAGGAACTACAGCATCAGGTAACTTGTTTGCTCAGTGCAATAGTATCAGACTGATTCAGCTGCACAGTGAGGTGAGGTCAGCACATATGGGACTATTAGCAGAAAGGTAGAAAGTTCTAGTTTTAGTATTGACTAACTTCAGAAAATACCCTGGCTGCCAGAAAATATCCTTCTAGTCACAGATTTACACACCATGGGATTGGAAGGGTAACTCCTTGTTTCAGGGAAGGATGTTTATTTGCATCATGTTCTCTTTTTTTGATAATTTAAAGAGAAGGATTTCTTTAGGAGGAAAAAAGTTTATTATTTGTGCATTAATTTGTGAAGTCTTTTAGCCAAGTCAAGTGCTTTATAAACACAACTACATGGCAAGGCCAAGTCATGGCTGGCTTTTCCTATAAATGGAGAGTCTGACACAGGCTTTTACTAAGGGCTGCTGGAGATGGTCCAGTTTCAGCCATGGTCATGATGAGGAGAAACACTTTAACCTCCCTTGCAGGGAGGACCAGCCCTAGATAACCTGCGAGTAGATCACCTGCTCCTCAGGCATCTATTGATATGAGGCTGCTGGACACAGGGAGCAGGTGCTGCAAAAGTGTTAATGCAACATAGTACTGCATAGAAAAGAAAAAAAGAAGCACCAAACTGCTGGACCAGAAATCTCCCAGTGCAGGCCAAGGCAAGGGCATGGGTTTGGCTGTGCAGAGCCAGTAGGGTGGACATGCTCCCCTGCAGTGATGCCTGGCTCTGGGGCTGACCCTGTAGGGGCACCAGGCCTGTGGCCTGGGAAGGTTTTGCTTCCCCCGTCATCACAGTCACATGCTGCCCTGTGGCATCACTTCCCTGCATTCATGGGCATCATGCCCAGCCACCACCTGCCCTGCTCCTGCCCAGCCACTGACTCTGGGGTGGGCTGCGGTAACCTCGTCCTCAGGGTCTCTCCTTCACACCACCCCTGCATGGTGGCAGTGACCATTAGCTTCTGTCAAATGTGGTAAAGTGGCAGTTTTCATCCTGGAAATAGAGAGGAAGGAACAGCCACTCCAGACACACGGATGCTATTCAGTTATAAGTAGCATCCAGTGATGCTTACAGGGAACAGGAGAACAGTAAAGCTGTAAAAAAATGAGAAATATACTCGAACTTTTCAGGTAGAATGACCATAGAATCACATTTCAAATTCTGCATTTGCTCATACTCCAAGGACTTCGCAACTGAGAGAGGTAAAAATTTTCTGCTGCTTCACATGTCTCAGGGGACAAATGAAGTCATATATATTAATCCACTTACAGCTTAAGTCCATTGTGTCTTCTTGCTTTTGTATTCCTCTTTAATTAGCCACTGACTGGGGCAATTAAGATTTCAATTAAAGACATCCAAGACTGATCTTGCAAGAGCCAATCTGCTCTGAGGCTTGAGTCCTGTTGACCCCAGCTCACACCATGTGTTAAGAGAAATCAGGACAAACAGGAAGATGGGTACAAGGGAGTCAGTGAAAGAGGGGAGAGGAGCTGGGCTGGCCCAGAACTGGTGACAGCAGGGCAGAGGAAAAGGCAGAGGAAATATTTAAGACTCACAATAGTTTCTTCCTTTTCCCCAGGCAACCCTGGGGGAGAAGCCAGGCTCCAGCTGGGGACAGACATGTCAAACCAAGCTCAAGGGGCTGCGTGCACTGTCCCACACCTCCCCTTCCCACATGAACAATTTTATGCTTTGCACAGTCTCAGCTGCACAACGGCATAGGCTCTGCAGCATCCCTCATCATGGCTGTTTGCAAGGGAGAAGGATGGGGGGAAAAGGGGTCCCCATAGAGATGGAAGACAAGGACACCACAGAACTCTTCCTTTTCCCCTCCAGCCCAGGAAAACGTCCCCATGCCCACAGAGCAGTCTGGGAGCCCAGTGCACTGGCCTTTCCCACAGGATGAGTCAGCAGAAATGCTGGGCTTATCCTTCCTCATGTGGCTCTTGCTTGCACCCTCACAGCACAGCACCCAGAGAGGGAAACCGAAAGCAAACACAGCTTTTGGGGCACAAGCCTGGGGATGACTGAAATGCCCTCTGCACCACTGGCACAGGAAAGCAAATCCTTCCCCTCACACAAAAACCCCCTGGCCCACCAGGCCAGCATTGTGCACAGGAGGAAACAGTGAGGTTTGCCAGGCACAGCACAAGACATAGGCAAGTGCCACGGGTATATCAAGGAAAGGTCAGGACTGTGCCGTGCCATGCGCCGAATGGAAATCACAAACTGCGCTGCTGCCTCAAGTGCCCAACCCACCATTCAAACATAGAGCAAGGCACAAAGGCCTGCAATGTAGATATAAACACTCAACCTCACAAACTCCTTCCTGCAGCTCAGCCTTCCCCACATGGACTAGCTGACGTGTCTGCGCTGTCAGGCAGCATGGGATTTTGGGCGCCTCTGGCATTCCCCATGACCGAGCAGCTGAGCTTTCTGGGCTGACTCATGTTTCTATAAGGAAGGCTTGTTTCGAGCTGCTGTGCAGTTACTGTGAAGTCACCTGTATGTTTAAAAGAGTGGCCCACTTGATGCAAACCTTTGGAGGTTGTGGCATACACTCCCCACTACAAGCTCCACTTTGGCTCCACTCCATCCCCAGAGTGCTTCCCAACCAGCCCACCAGCCCATTTCACTGTGGTTTTGACAGGGAGCTTATCCCCAAGGTAGGTGGAAGAGAAGAACATATACCAGGCTAGGACCAGTTGCATAAAATATTATCTACACACACAGTTCCATTCCCTTACAGCCCAGGGTCTGGGCAGGAGGTACACTTTATAGGTGATGTGCTCCAGGGACTGCTGCTCTTGATGAAAACTCCACATTTCACCTTCAAACTCCACATCTTCCTTGAACAGGGGCAGGGAAAAAAAAAAGCATGGCTTCCAAGATATTGAAGCAGGTTCTATAAAACATCTTCTATCATTTCTTAAAAGCTTTAGTCTTCTTCACACTGAATGGCAGTTCTTAAGAGGGTAGTATTTTACTTCTAGCTTAGATGTACATCTGGGCAGTGTTAACACTTAAGTCTTTGACTATGCTCTCCCTGACATCTTTGTTGCTGGAATGCCAGATCCAACTCCAGACCAGACAAACTTTGGCATAACAGAATTAAATATCTAGCGGAGTACTAAGGATACCATTTATTTTCAAAATCACTAAAAAACCCAAGCAAAACAGTTTATGGCGATACAGATTTACATAAAAGAGACAGCATATCGAAAAATGTACAATCTATTTCATGTTATTGCACTAACTCTTTTATAATATACAAGGCATATTAAACAGTTTTCATTAAAAGAAGTTTTATTTATATAAATAAAAGTGTAAATATACAATATCATACAATAAGTGTATCAGACTAACACACAAAATCTACCTACAGTGGGATCCCCATTTCTCTCATGAGCTAGTCTACTCTTCATCAATATTTTCACTTGTACATTTACATAACCTAAACATAGAAACAGGTAAACATTCCCATCTGGGAACACTTCCTTCAGAATTTGACAAGAACCACTGCAGAACATTAACCAGGGTTAATTTTAAGTGAGGGTCATTAGGAAATATCAATCCACTTAACAGTTTCTTAATACTTATCTGTCCTCATAATATTTTTTTAGTGAGAAAATGATCAAATGTTCCTCCCTCCCCCCAGTTTAGGCCTAATCTCAGAGTTTTTAATGCAGATGCAGTCCCTACAGAAGCTGGAAAGAGCTTCAAGGTACAAAAAGCTGCAGAATATGCAACGGCAGTATCGCACCGCTCTCATATCCGGGATGTGCACCCTCAGCTGCCCCAGGCCTGGATGCAGCAAAGCCCTCTACCAGACCTTCTCTATCTAGGAGCAAATTTGCCTTGTCTGGTATGCCTTCAGCTCCCTGGTGAAGAAGTGGTGCATAATTTCATCTTGATTTTTTTGGTCTACCAAGATGCAGCTGCAAGTCTCTGGGGAGTCACTTCTCTCCTGGAGTTTGGCCAACACTCTGGTAGGGCAAAGAATCACCACGGGGACTGATATGCAAACAGCAAGGCTGAAAATAGTTGTGAACCTACTGAATACTGATGAACTAATGCAATGTCCTTTGTCATTTTACTGCAACCAGGCTCTCAGAAAAATAACATTTACTTTGCCAGGTGCATAACCAAAGGTTTACTACTACATCTGCTTGGTCTAGCCATCTTGTTTGCAACAAAGCAGACACCCACAGTGCATAAATCCTGGGGTCTTTTTGGGGAATGTCACTCCATATGAGATGTCAGGAAATGCTACTGTAATCATATGAACACTGGTAGCCTCTGTAAAGATGCTTCTTGTTCTTTAATCAAAAAAAAAAAAAAGGTATTTTCAGGAACAGAAACAATCAAGGTTAAATACTATTCTTTTTCTTGCTCTAATGTTAGTAGAGAAGTGTTATCATTCTACCCATAGTAACTATTGTCAGATTTAAAACATTAAACCTATCTTTTAAATTATAGCCACTACCAAATCACACACAAAAAATCCCCATTTCTGTTTGCTGTTACTCAGCCAACACTTATCTACGTGCATGTAAAATAAAATACTGAACAGTATCTGATTACTGAAAAATGAAAGTCTTCTAAATCACTCACAATGAACAGTACCTGCAAATAAGCATCTGAAAATATCCACCACGTATCATCTTAAGACACCTCAAATTAACTTCAATTTACAAAATGAAGACTTTACCTTTGAGCTCACACTGGTTTAGGAGTGAGGGAAACAGACGTCTCCCTGCGATGGAATCTCCAAAATTTTAGACTGCGGACTGAAAAAAAAAAGCCACTTCCTAAAACACAATTGTGATTTACCACATTAAAGTAGCAAAAAGTCAGTACTGCACTTGCACGTATTATACGTATACAGGTATGCATTCACTACGCTGCATTAAATTCCACATGCATTTTATGTATCTATTATACACGCTATTACAGTCGGATTTTGGTCATTCCTGAACAAGGCCTCACCATTCAATTGTCACTGCCAAATGTCTTCTCCCTGTTTTTCAGCAAATACGGAATATTGCAGGGGTAACGTCTTCTATGCCATCACAGGCCTAGAACATCAGTGTGGTCCTCCAGCCCCATGTCTGCATCCTCCTGAAGCCCCTCCCACCACGGAGGTGACTGGAGGCCAGGATCAGTCCTGACAGAGCAGCTGAGCTTTGGGTTCACAGGGGACCCAACTCCACAGTCATCTCACAGCACTGAACCTGAATTAATTTCAACAGAAATCCTGCAGGCAATGGAGCTGTAGGACTATGTACAGTATTGCCTTTCCTGTAACCAAAAGCTGCATCTCTCCCTGGATTCACATGCTAATATCTCACTGAAAAAGAGTTAAATCTATTCATTTTTAGGCAAACGTTGCACAGCTTTTCTGTTCATCTGGTCTCAGGTTGCCTCACAGAACTGAATTTTCCTCTGTGCATCACAAGTTGCAGTCTCATGAAGCTGTCACAAAAATGAACCCAAGCGAGTGCTCCACCAATCTGGAAGGAATTGCTCCAAGCATTGTTGAATAAATATAAATAAACTGAACTATAGTATGTTCTTGGGGTATGGCCAAATGACAAGCCCAGACCTTTTTGTAACAGCTACCCAGTATGTTGGCTCACTATAAAAGTAGGCAGCACTTCAGAGTTGGACTGGTTCCAGGCTGAGAGCTCTTCACCCTGGGCATGTTGGCTGCAAGGAGTCCCCAGCCCAATGTGATGAACAACCTGAGCACTGTGGAACAAACAACTTGTTCTCAGCTGATAAGGACACTGGCCCATTTCCTCCTGTATGTATTTTATGCTGTTTAGCTATCCCAGATGTAGGAAGAGAAATAACAGAGTCTAATCTTTTGCACCCATACATTCTCCTCCCAAGACAGCAGACTATAAAGTAACACTCAGCAGCATGGCCTGCTACTGATACCTCCACTGTGAGTAGAGGTGAGAAAGTCCAAACTAAGCGCCCAGGGCACTGCAATCCTTTCTCTTTTGCTGTATCCAATACCACAGTTTCTCCCATCTACACAAACAGTGTTTGATTTCGCCACCCAGAACCCTCAATATCAGCCCAGTCCTGACGCAGTCGGGCGCACTTGTGTCATCCACACACATCCTCACCCACTCTCACACAAGGAAAAATAAATACTGGACAGGAGAAAACAAAGAAGACCAGTTAAAAGCCACCACAAATACGGCCAGCTCAGATTTAATCTGTTATAATCCCCATTTTTAGATCACCACTTTTCAGCTTGAGTCTTTCAAGTTGGGCAGCCTTAGACCTCTTGTAGACAAATAAAAGCAGCCCAGCTTTCAGACGTATTTAGCGATCGCTGAAGTCTGTGGGATCTGTAAGTGCTCAGCACTTGAAATTATCCCCCTTTTAAAAATATATATATTTTAAAGGTGCCTAACATTAGAAGCCTAAATTTGAAAATTCAGACCCCATCTTTTATCGCCCCCATTTTAATCACAACTAACACCTTGGTGGACAATCACCTATTATTTGGACATGATTTTCTTACAGATTTCTGCTGCATTAATGCCAACTGCTTTCAGATACAAGTTGCATCTAAAAGCAGATTTAGTTGTGGTGGATGCTGTGTTAGTTCATCAATTTTAAGAGGAATTTTCAGCTTTGCAATAAAATGCTCATGTTTTAGGCATAAAAGTTGTGCAAAATTATACTCTTTTTGTCATGCATTTTTAGCAAAACCGCACTTAGAAGAATAAAGTGAGATTGTTCCAGACATTCTCTTATTACAACAACAAAAAAGGACCAGACTCTAAGTAAGTGTCCTGAAGTCTTATTACAGCTAAGTGATATAGTACAGTCTAAAACCCATCCTTGTCAATAGGATGGCAACCAACAAGTTCTACTACCAACACTCTGCAGATACTAAAAATATCAGGGACAGGCACAGTGTTATTTATTTCAATCAAAATACTTTAAATCAAGCCCAGGAGAGGTCTTGAAGTTCCAATAAAACTGCCACATAATACAAAATTGTCTGTAACATTTGGCTTCCTTCATCCCCAATAATTAGGTGAGATTTTATGAAGCTCATCACATGTTTGCTCAGTGGTTCTCCAAGGCTCTTAGCACCTCTCTGTAGAGCATTAAGACACTTCTGTGTGACTTTAGAAACAAAGACAGCTTTTAGACAGTTTTAAATGGTTTGTCTTAGCAAGTGTGATTAGATGTAGTGCTTCCATCATACTGCAGTTCTGTGTTTTCTGATTAGTAACTGAACAGGGCCCTCAGGCACAGATTTAATAATGTTCCAGGCATCGTAATGCATGAGGCCAAGTAATGACTTTCCACTAACAGCAAGAATTTCATCTCCAGTTTCTATGTTTCCAGATTGCTCTGCAGCACCACCTAGAAGCAAAGGGGGAAAAAGTCAGCGTTAGGAAAAAAAAAAAGTGAACCCACCAAAAATGTGCTTTCCACTGTGCTGAACAACAAATAAACCGTTTTTCCAACCATAACAATGTCACTACAAATCGCTTACATTCAGCTCAGCTCTAGCAACCTACTCCATGCTGCACCTCATAGAAAAGGTTATTTTAACCATGATAAATCCTTGTTCTTAGAAAAGCTGTCTGTTTTTGAAGGAAACAACATAAGTACACGAAATATGCTGGATGTCATCTCCATAGCTTTAAGAAAACCTGGTTGCTAAAATAATCATGAAGGTTGTTATGTGTCATGGATGTATTTTCTCAAGTGAAATTTTGACAGGGTAATAAGCAGATCATGCAACAGATTGTAAAACCTGGGATGAACAAACCAAACACAAGTAGCAAACTTAGGAAAAACACACCAGACACAGAAAGCTCCTAGAGAGAGACACGCCCTTCACTGCTGATGAAAGTATGTTTTCTGTAATGATAATTAAACTAACATCAGCCATCACAGGGAGGGGAAAAGGACTGTATGTAAGGATGTAAATGAATGAGCTCAAAAATTAAACATGCCCTTTACCCTAAGAATCACTTTCTAAAGAGGGGAAAACAAACACACACACAAAAACAGATAAGCAGTTCAGGAAACACCTGCTTGATTTTTTTCACTGATGGGAGAACAAATCACTGAAGAGCAATCCTGTAAAAATGCTGTCCACATACAGTTTCATTGAGAGTTTCAGCTTCCTTCAGAAAGTGCTTTATTTTTGGCTAAATATGACTTATGAAAGTCACAGCATAGTTCTGGGATGGGTTTCCTTTCTACATATGGTTCATATAAGTTTAACTACATGCTAACAAAGCATCCAAGATTAGCAGTTTCTGAATACAAACACCACATATTCTTAGCAAAAGCTAGTAGTAATATATATATTAAAAAAAAAACAGACAGACATGGTAAAATTAATAATTGGGCATAAGGGTTGGACTTGATGATCTCCGAGGTCTTTTCCAACCCAGTTGATTCTATGATTCTATAATGCAGGGTGGTGCTTCAGAACCACACTGATTATCTGCACTGTGTGTTTCTTACAAAACAGAACTAGATAAGGCATGAATGTCTCAGGTCATTATACAGATTACTGGCCATTATACAGATTATTGCTGCTGTAATCTAACGTCTAAAATAGTGGACAAGCCCAGGAATGAAATGTATCATATTTAGAAAAGCAGATTGCTCCACAAACATTTACTAGCAGATGCAATCCCTAGCCATTCCCAGAAGTGGGGTTTTTTTCTAAAAAAAAGTGGCAAGAAATGAGGGCCACAAGAAACACCATTGCTTCAAAAACCATTGAATGCAGTAAAATTAAAATGTCTGTACAATGCACGAAAGGAAAACTGGGATAACGACCACTGCATGCTTGTAGTACCTTTAAATATCCTTTTTACAAGCAAGGGCCTATCTCCAGCAATGGAAGCTTTTCCACCATCAAGACTGAATCCCAAGCCAGCAGAGGTTTTCAATAACTCAACGCAGATTACATCATTCATATCCAGGTTTGGATCTGCGATAGAACACACACAGCATTTTGTTATGCAGACAACGGTAAACTGCAAGTTGTGTTTGGTTGGTTTTAGTTTTGCTGCAGTGACCGGGCAATTAAGCATTCAGTTCCTATTCAGACTAGGACACATCACCTCGTTTCTCAGAAGTGAATGTATATTATTGTAGCTGTGAATGGGAGACAGTACAAAGCGCACAGTGACATTTTCATCTTACGTGTTCAACAAAAACATGCCAAGGCAACTTATTTTGACAAAAATTACAGCTAGCAAATTTAGCAAGTACTCTAAATGTCAACAAAATAACTGAAAAAGTACAGAAGTAGTGAGTGGAGAGCATCTTTTTCTTTCATTTGTTCCCAACTGCTTATTAAATGAGCCATTTATTTTTAAATAACAGTAATGAATGAAATGTTACATTAAGCAAACGTTCCATCCTCACATGGAAAAATCTGTAATCACTCACTAGGGTGAATAAGTGTTTCTGGTCTCATATCTATGGATATAATCATCATTTACTGTAGTTTCACCCTGCCTCCTACATAGCAGATATTTTTGAAAAGCAATATTGCTGTAGTTGACATAAAATATGACTTTGCTTAGGACGAAATAAATCTGCAGTTTTGGAAAACAGGACCCTCTTTGCCCTGTGTGAATGTAAAAATTATGCAGTCTGCATTATCACAAATTACTGCTATCGTTATCTCAGACAACTTCAAATATTATCTAAAACATCTGGAGATGTGCTTTGCCTTAAAGGATGGAAATATGTTCTCAATAAGCCAACACTATGTTGTTTATGAGATAATGTTGCCCCCTAGTGCCTGGAGCCAGCAGATATTCTGCATTTGTCAGGGTGCAGAACATAGGGAGTTTAGGGTAGAAAGTGATTCTGAAGTAATTACATATATTATATCCATGGGAGCAATTCCAGAAAGGCTGATCCATTCATTTACAAAGTGCTTTCTATTTTTTTTAAGCTCTGTTACAAAGTTGTAATCATAAAACTCTGTGTAAGCATAAAACAATAGAAACTGCTACAGAAAAAAAGAACCCTCCAAACAGTAATGATTACAGCCAACAGACTAAAAATGAGGGATTGGCAGCTCCATGTCCTGCTTCTGGAGTGGTCTGAGCTGAGCTACCCTTGAAAGCAGGGGAAGCCACCTCCCAGAGACACTGCAGCAGTGCAGGACTGAAGCAGGTCATCCCCCTGCCACAAAGGAGTAGAATACAGACAGGTACTGAAGGGCTTTGGGTCTTAAATCTACAAAAAAAATTCAGAGATCTGTTTGTAACACCCTAGATACTGCTTTCACGTTAAAATGCTGTCTTGTTCCTGAACATTTATCTACTATTCCACTGACACATTTCTGCTTAAACCATTTATCCCTAGTTTCCTATGGGATGTCTGACTTCAATATGGCTAACTTCCATTTACTGTAATAGCAAAATATTTTTTTCTATGTTTTTAGCAGAAACAGTATGAAATCTGCTATTACAAAAACAAGTTCAGCCCCTATGCATAATAAACTGCAGAGCATGAGGTTTTCTTTGAGCCTTTTTGTTTTTTAAATTATTTTTGGTTGTGTGCTTTCTTGCATTTATCCTGTACTGGAAGAATATGTGGAATCACTTACTTCAGTAGAAATTGGATTAGGCCCTAAATTAGGTCTTCTAAGTTTGTGCCTAGTTATGATAATTAAAAAAAAAACAAAACCCAAACTGAATTTAGGCTCCAAAGAGAACAAATAAAATTTAAAGGTAATTTCATTTGCTCCCTTCAATCACATACCGCACAGACACTTTTAATCTAAAACACACGGACATTTTTCCCTTCAGTCTGTTCTGCAGGGGAATCCTTCCAACTGTTCTTGGACAAAGATCATACCTGTTCCTATTTCCATGGAAACATCCTTTCCAGACTCTACACATTTTCTGCCAGTAGCTGATGTCTCAAGTCTGGAGGAATTGTTTGCTTTGTCTTTTTCCTTCTGGATGACAATGACTGCATATTTGTACAGTCTTGCGTGATGAAGAGTATTCAGGACATCCCCATGGACTGAGTTTGCAAGAGATTTGCCATTGATTGACAGAACAAGATCTCCTCGATGAATAGTCCCTTCTCGAGATGCCACTCCCTTTGAAAATACTCTGTGAACCTACAAGAAAGATTTTAACAAGTACGTTTTAACCTCATGACCCCACGTAGCATTCTACAGGCCAAGGTGAACACAGACACCCTACCAAAGTCTCCAGTCAGTGGATATCAAATGCACAACATTTGCTCCAGCGAACATCCTTTAAATGTCAAGGACTAAGTGAATGGACAGAACTGCAATTAGAGATGGGGCAATTCAGAGGAAAAGATGCTATTATTGCATCATCATTTCTAAGCCAAAAATAACCAAGCCCAGCAAGGGAATATGTAATATCACAAATTACTTACGCTTTCACTGAACTCCTCAAAGGCCTTCAATTAACATATTTCAAGTGACACACAGGTTAAATCCACATTCATGCTACAGCAACCACTAACACTGTGGCGTGTGACACCCAATCCCCCCCAGTTCCCACTGACTAGGACAAGCATCCTGTGGTGTTTTCAAACACACACTTCCAGACATCTGTGCACAGAAAGGCTCTGACTTACTGCAGCTGTACAATTGTTCACCTCAATTTGGCTGATCAAATACCATGCAAACAGATGCAGAGGGATGATTTAGTGGCATAAAATGCATTCTTCCAGAGGAAAAAACACTCTATTCAGAGTGGATTAAACTTTGAGTAAAACTCTAGCAAGTTTAGATGTGTGTCATTTACAGAAAGGAACTGACTAAGACTCAAGACTCGGTATTTAAGGACTTGCCTACTAGGCACTGTAATTTTAGCAGTCAGAATATGGTTTCCCATGGAGACAGTTCTACGTCTTCCAGGCAAAGGTTTGAGGCACAAATCCGTGGTCACAATCCTGCATTTTCCTCTAGGAATTTATCCTACTACCCCGACCAACAGTGAGGCATCAGAAGCCTTTTGGCTCCTGTTCCCTCTCATTGTAGGGCCATGCTGAGAGGGGCACCTGCCACAACCTTACAGATCCAAGAAGATAAATTTTCAGCCAGTCTAAGCAGGCATTCAAAGCTGGCATAATAGCTTCAATAATAGAAGTAGACATGCAAATGCAAACAGAAAGTGGAATACAGGAGTCACGTACAAAACATCTGCTGCTTTCCCTCATGTTCTCCTCAGTACCTTGAAGCTCACCCAAGTGTGGGCACAACAGCCCATCTAAGAAGCTCAGCACCCAGTGGCAACCCTAAATCCAGCTGGGATCCAGAATCCCAGTAGACCAAGAACATTAAAATGTTCCCCTTCTGAGGAGCATGCTTTACACACGCTGAACAAAGAGGATCTGTGAAGAGCAGGAGCTGATGCTTCCTTGGTCTCACAGATAACACAATTCAGGAAAAAGACTTCATCAGTTACTCCACCTGAGAGACTTCAAGATCTTATTTTTTAGGCAGAGTCCCAGTCTCCAGGTGAGGAACTCTGCGGGGTGCTACAGTGTTGAGCCCTTCTCTTGCTCACAGCTGCCACTGCAACTGTTTGGGCCAGAGACATAGAACAACTGTATGAGAGAAGTAGATTCCATTCTCTAGACTGTGACCATATTCTAACTTAATGACAGCTTAATACAAAACACATTTACTTATACTGGTCTTGTCTAAAAGCAAAACCCAGAAGACTCCTACAAGGGCTGCTGCAGGTCCCCAAAACTGAGGACATATCCTACTTCTAATCTCAGCATTTAATGGATCTCTCTCTTTCAGGGCAGAATTTAAATGCATATCTTGAGTAAAGAAACTGTCACATGGGAGGACACCAGTTTTCTTGGATTTTTCTGTCTCACTGATCTGTTTTTGAACAGTATCTATGTCACTTTTTACACACCAAGATCACTTAATGGGACACACAGTATCTCTGGTTCAGAATGCTGTATAAGACTTTAAAAAAACCCTAAGAAACACAACCCTCCTTTTTGGTCCACCTACAGGCCTTAATAACACAAAACAAATTTGTGATGTGAATTGCTGAGGTCTCAAAAGATCAGTCTCAGGATTTAAAAAATCACTCAAAAACTCTGCTGCACAGCGTTTACTTTCAAGAGCTGGGAACGAAAGTCTCCTCTAAAAGACTGCATGCTCTGCTACTGCATGAAATGCAGAATTTTATTTACATGCATAAGGTTTAGATTGAGCCCATCCAATTCAGTAACAGACTTTTAAAGATTGTAAACATAATTGGTATCCATCCCCAATAATAAAAATTACACTTCCCAGACACTAATTTCAGTGACAGATGGTATGCTGCCGCCTCTGAGAGACACTGTTTTATGACTGTGAATGACTTGCAGTAAGACTTGACAAATGAGCATTTGATCTAATCACCAACCTGCTTTAAAGTGAGCTTTGTAAAAAGATGACTTGCAGCCATCACTTACCGTGACTGATTTCTGTTCCAAATCTATTCCTCCAGCAACACTAAATCCCAGACCAGCTCCTTCTTCTTTGTGCAAGACTACAAAGTGCGTGTCTTCTTTGCTCTAGCAGAAAAATGGAGGTGCACGGGAAAGGAAAGAAGAAACACAAAACCAAGATCAAGACCAAGTTCCTACACAAATGACACATTACCAGTATCCACAGATTACGGCAGGTGAAAAAAAAACAACTCAAGGTATTGAAACAGAGATATTAAATGTATTTCTCTTCATGCTACAGATGAGTTATCAGTCATCTAGGAGAACTCTGGTGATAGCAAAGTTCCTTCAGTCAGTGCAAGGCTAGAAGGCAAAGTCAAAATTAGGGTAGTGAAATGGCATTAAACCTTGGACAGCCTAATTTTCACAGGCTGTAATCAATTTTGCACTGCTCAATATTTTGCAGTCAAAAGACAATACTTCCCATACACCTTTCTGGACCTTTCTCTTCAGGGAATTATTAATATTTTTTTTATCCCAATTCTCCTTCCTCTGGAAAGGCAGTTACATAGATGTAATGCAGGGCATTTGCATCAACCTCTTTTCAGCAGAGCTGGACAATCTTGCAAGGGGCGGTGGCTACATACTAAAAGCTTGAGAGGGTCAGATGGGACAGCAGAAAAAACTGTTTCACTTGGGAAATAAAAATAAGGAGCCTATTAGTGATCTAGACAGGACTAAGCTGTGCTGTTGTAAAAATGGGAGCATCCAGCACAAAAAGGATTGGTGCAGGATTATACCAGGGCTGAACTTGGTTCTGGACCAGAACAAAGGTGTAAAGCTGATTTATTCAAAGTGATGGCCTGCTGCCAAAATACAGAACTGTAGAATCACTGAATACCCTGAGTTGGAAGGGGCCCACAAGGATCCTCAAAGTCCAACTCCTGGCGCTGCTCAGGACCACCCCAAGAATTCCACCATGTGCCTGAGAGCATTGTCCAAGTACTTCTTGAACTCTGTCAGGCTTAGTGCTGTGATCGCTGCCCTGGGGAGCCTGTTCCAGTGCCCAATCACCCTTGTGTGAAGAATCTTTTCTCTAATACGCAACCTACACCTCACCTAACACAACTTCAGGCCATGCCCTTGGGTTCTGTCACTGGCCACCACAGAGAAGAGATCAGTGCCTGCCCCTCCTCTTCCTCTCAAAAGGAAGTTGTAACTGCAATGAGGTCTTCCCTCAATCTCTTCTTCTCCAGGCTGAACAGATCAAGGGACCTCAGCTGCTCCTCATACAGCTTCCCTCAAGGCCCTTCACCATCTTCGTTGCCCTCCTTTGGATGCTCTCTAACAGCTTTATATCCCTCCTATACTGTGGTTACCAAAACTGCCACAATATTCCAGGGGAGGCTGTCCCACTGCAGAGCAGAGCAAGACAATCCCCTCTCTCGACCAGCTGGCGATGCTGGGCCTGATGCCCCCCAGGACACGGTTGGTCCTCCTGGCTGCCAGGGCACTGCTGGCTGATATGCAGCATTGAATTGATGACATCGCCACCGACCAGGACCCTCAGGTCCCTTTTCGCAGCACTGCTTTCCAGGATCTCATTCCCCAGTCTGCCTGTACATCCAGTGTTGCCCCATCCCAGGTGTAGAATCTGGCACCTGTCTTTGTTAAAATTCATACAGTTGGTGACTGCCCAGCCCTCTAATTTGTCAGGGTCTCTCTGCCTTTTATAGAGTGAACAGCACCTGAATTTGCCATGAGAGAAAAGCAGTCCCATCCAGCAAGTCTGGCACTGTGTCACAGAGACCAGATTTTGTGGTGTGGGGGGAACTGTAAGAAGGAATGTGGGAGCAAAAGGATAGTAACCACCTGCGCACAGAGCATCAGACACAGGGAGCAGAGAGCAGGTTTCTCAGCTTTTCCCCAGGATCCCATTCAATATTAGCAATTTCCAGAAACTGCCAACACTAAAATTAATGGCAAATCATTAGAAACCAACCTCTTAATCTATTTAGCATTAAAAGCCATATTTAGACCACTAAACTCAACACATTGACTCAGCATTTGACTTTTAATTTTGTTTCAAAAGGCACAGGGAACCACAGATTACTAGTAAGTCAAATTCTTGCTCTAACTGCATGTTTTTTGCCAAATAGTGTCTGTAGAAGATTTCCTCCAGTAGAGGCATCTCTGCAATACACAGACCTAATGTCAGAGACTGATGCCACCCTGCTCCAACATCACTGATCCACCAGCACTTGGGAAGAGAAGAGTAGTCAGGGCTGAACATCTTTGTCCACGGTGTTTTGTATATGCTAAGACCCTTCTCACTATGCTCAAGTGAAAACACTGTTATGTCAGGCTAGAAATACTAAAATCAGTTAAGTATCTAGGCTAGCCCCTTTCCAAGTGCAGTGAGGGCAATGGAAACATACACATATCTTTGACTCTTAAGTACTTTAGCAACCCTTTTTATTCTAGAGGTCAGGTTCTTTCCAACCCTTGATACCTCAATTTAATTTGCTTATACTTGGAGAAGGAAAAAAAAAGAAAGTCAGAGATTCAGATGTTAAAGGAGTTATCCACATTATCCATAGACCATATGTCCTGGACCAGTCAACAAGACAGTCTGGATGCTGGGTTCCCATTGCCGAAGCTATGCATTCCCTCCCTCCCTCCCCAGCGCTCAAAGCTGCCCCTTGCCAGCACACATACAATTGGGCACAGAGACCTGGCTATGGATGCTCACTTCTTTACCTGGACACACAATGGGGAAACCAGGCCTCCAGGGTTCACCCCTGTTTAGAATGTTAGCCAAAGATACCAGTCATAGAGACCTAAATAAAATGTTTTTTGGTTTTTTTTTTGTATAAGTAGCACTTATTAAATGCTAACAATAAATTCAGCACTGTTAAGAGCAAAAGATGATGACAAACTCTTCCTGAGGGAGCTCTCAGTCCATATTCAGGCAGTCTATCCCATTTTTCAGCAACTGCATAACTATGAAGAACTGTTCTATTGTACATTCAAAATCCACGATTTGAATAGCATAAAATTTTCCAGCCTATGTGCCATACTAGTCTTAAATATGGATAAGAAACTATGCAGACTAGGAGTGCATTCCAAAAAGCATTCAGTTTTATAAATATTTGAGTTCTCAGGCTTTGAAAAGTGGCATAAATAAATAATCTCTCCAAGACTCCACGCAAAATACTTTAAAGAATGCTTAATTACCTTCAGCCAATTGTACAACCCAATCCTAATTTTATCAGTAAACCTAGAAACCCCTCTTGGCTCACCAAGCTTTGGAGACTTGCATGCTTTAGGTACGCTGTCCTCTGGAAGGAGATAAAGCTGGATATTTTAGGGAGGTCCTTTTCCTCCAAGCCTGTTCTACGTTTGAAATAGCAGTCTTTAAGAATAAGGCTCAAGAATGCTCTAGATGCAGCTCACCCAGCAGTTATGCAGACCAGTTTCCCTTCCAGTACTGTCATTATTTTATCAACTTCTGTTCTGATTTAAAAAGGATGTGCTTGTATCCCACAAACAGAAACACTGAAAACAGTGAAGGAATGTTCTGGCAGTCAGAAGGAGGCCTTCTTTAAAAACCTAGATAATAAAGCAGGTTATCTTGATGCAATAGCAATAGCCAGTTCCCACAAAAGAGAACAAGAAGGTCACAGGTATCTCTTAAAAAACCCACTAGCAACCACTTTCTAGTGTTCCAAGTCACCAATTCACCATTAAACAAAATAAATTCAATTTCTGTGATTGCAGTGTCTAACAAAAGGCTGGTGCTTCCAGGTACAGAGAGAAGTAGACCTTCCCTTGCACAGTGGGGGAAAGGAGTTTGACCAAGATGGTTGGTGGAAAGTTAAATTCTGAAGTGCAATTACTGACAGACCCAGATGGAGGCATACTTCTCCACTTAAAGTAGGTCTATTTATTGTGATTCAAAACTGCCTTTGAACTTTCATATAAAAAAAGTCATTCAAAATTATTATAGGTTTATAGCAGGCATTCAACAATCAGCATTAGTAAAGCTAGCATCAGCTGCAGTTGATAGCAGTAAGCTACCACAGGACTACTGGAGGAGCTTGGAAACTGTTTGGAAAAGATTTTATCTGCCATAAAGAAAACCCTTAAATATCTGCCAATAACCTAGTTTTATCTTCTCGTTTTTACCTTTACTTGTGCTTTGACTTCTTGGAGCACAGTAGCAACATCACATTTTGGTACTACTGCTGACAAAACAGATTGCAGTTTTTGCTGGTCCAGGCTTGAGACAAGTAGCTGATCCAAGCTAAAATTAACATAAAAGATAAAAGAGCTTTATATTTCTCGACTATATAGAAATACATTTCAGGTATACAGTGTAGGTTGCATGAGAATAAATGATAAAGCAGAAATCTTGAAAACTGGTAAGAAATGGGATAACTGGGAGAATGGGAAGGGGCAGAAAAACTCTGAAAATCAGTCCCTGTTCTGTTCCCCTCATCATTCTCCAATGGTTTCAGCAACAGACATTAAAAAAAAAGAGCCACATCTGAAGACTGCTTCTGGCAGGACAACGACCTGTTTGTCACCACAGGCTGTGCTGGCAGCCAGTGCTGCGCAGCCTCCCCTCCACCACTGCTGCTGTTCTGTAATGGGGCCAAAAACCGATCAACACCAGCTAGAGGGGATAAGGAAAAGGAGCACATCTAAGCCAGGATAAAGTGTTTCATCCTGTACTGGAGCACAGCTGCCAACAGACAGCAGCATGGCAGCTCCAAGGCATCAAGAGCATGAATGACACCCTGAATTGTGAGGGGACAGAGGGTTGGGCCACAGCTGAAACGTGCTTTGGGCCAGACCTGGGGCAAAGTGGAAGCTCTGCCTTGGGAAGGGCTTGTGGGGATGAAAATGAAACAGTGGTAGGAAAGCTGACACCAACCTGATGGACCAGCTGTTTTCCCCATCCAGAGAGCTGCCATGGGGCACGTCATCATCCGAGGCAGAACCTGGCGTTCCTGACCCACTGTCCCGGGGGCTGCAGGCACCCATTCCCAACCCGGCCGCCTCCGCAGGGCCGCAGCGGGCTGGTAGAGCTGCTCCGTTCTGGCCAGGTGTGCCAAAGGCTCTGCGGGGCGTGATTTCCAGCTCTGTCTTGAAGCAGGCAGGCTGTGGTGGGCCTGAGAAGCCCTCTCCACACAGCTTGTCCAAGTCGGGCATACTGAGGGCTCTCAGCTCCCGCAGCCTGGAACGGGACAGCAGTGGCCGCCCCAGGCCCCGGCTGCGGCGCACCTGCGAGGCCGAGGGGGGGAAGGCGGCCATGTCTGGCCCAGGGCCACCCTCTTCATTCCTCTGGGGCTTTCTGTGCTCTTTGCCACCCTCAGCCACACGCACGGGCTCTGCGCCGGGGGGAGACTTGGCCGTAGTGCTGGCTGGGCTGGGGCTGCCGCCATAGGAACTCAAGCTGCGCCGCAGCGCCCACGGAGTCTCAGCGGTGCTGGATGGGGTGGTCAACCCACCACAAGACCTCCTGGCGAGGGGCAACCTTGCAGACGAGCATATATCAATGGCCTTCACGAAGGGCCGGTCAAAATTTGCCAGGTTTTCAAAGGATTTGATCCTCTGTTTGACAGAGAAGGATGAAATAGGGTCATGCGGCCAGTTCAGCTCATAGTAGTAGTAATTCCTCCTGAAGCTCCTCAGCTTATCAGCAGTGGGGTAGCTGATGTCACTCGCTGAGGGAGACATGTCATGGACCTTCTGGGCACTTTTGGAGGTGTACGCCTGCTCCTTTCCACTCTGGCTGTTCGGCAGATTCAAGTGAACTACCTTTAACATCCCCTGGGGGTGTTTCTCCCCCACAGTGTGGCCCTGGGGGCCTTGCACAGGATGACCCTCTGTAACATGGCAGTCCTCCTTCAAGTGACCCGATAACTGGGCTGGCATTGAGTAGGTCCTTGTCACAGGTTTTGACAAGCCACAGAGATGTCTGTCTCCAGCAGCATCTGCTTTTGAGAAATACTGCATGGTCCCCATCTCCTCAGTGAGCTGAGGTACTTCTGCGTTCACCTCTTCTGTTTTCTCTAGCAATGGCAGCTGCAAAAATGATGCTGGTGAGGAAGAGGCAGATGAGGAGGAAGAAGGAGATGATGAAGAGGAAAGCTTCACCTCAATGAAAGTGCGCTGGATCTCCTGCCCTTCCAGCTGTTCCTGGTGAACTGAGGGGGACCTCGATGAAGAAGAACAGCCTCCAGTAGATGGTACTACATTTTGCAGATCTAATTGCCTAAGGTCATCTGCACTGTAAATGATCTTGATTGGGTTCAGGCCTGTTTCAGGGTTATCAGTCCTCTCTTTCACATATTCAACTTTTGGTATCCCCTGAGGAGGTGAAGTGACTTTGGATTGACTGTCCCTGGCTCTGAAATCATCTACCTTAGCACTCTTACCCTGACATCCCACAGTAGAAACCTGCTTTTCTTTTGGCTTTCCCCATGTTATCTCCCCACAGCCACATTTCATTTCACCACTTGCTGTTGGGCTGCCAGTGCCATTCAGGAGAGGCAAAAGTGAATCTTCAGAAATGACCAGAGATGGTTTATTTTCTAGCTCTGATTTCAGAGTCCTTGAGGCTGCAGAAATGCTCCTGCCAGGATCTGGATTTGTAGGTGAATAACGGGACAATGGTGGTTTCTTTCCCAGGAGTTTGGGAGACAGCTGTGGAGAAATAGAAGCCCTTTTCTGATCAGCCCCATTCACTTTGGTAGGATTAATACCAGAAGAATCTGAATTTGTCTTTGTTTTACTTTTGATGGTGAACCCTTTTAGCTTTGGTCCTGCTTTGGTCTTCTGATTATTTAAAAGGGTGTCCATTATACTTTTTTGTGCCATTCCCTTAGACTCCTGACAAGATTTTTTCTGTGAGGATGGGCTGTGCGGTACTGCAGCTCCTTTGCAATGATTTGTGCCTGAGTTTTGGACTTTCCCATTTGAAGTCCTTCCTGAAGTCACAGAGTTAATTTTCTCAATTTTCCCTGGCAAGTCATGAGTTGCATTAGCCTTTGGATCTTTAGATCTAGTGGGAAAGGGTGACCTGAGTGATATTCCTCTTGTTGACGATGCATTCATATGATTGCTGTCTGTTTTAGACAAGTTGGACAAACTGCTGGTTTCTTTCTTCACCAGGCAATAACTAACAGCATGATTACAGTCATCAACCACTTCTTCGCTTTCAGATTTGGATCTCCGCTCATCATGATATCCTTCTTTCTCAAGCAAGCTGTTCTCCAAGACACTGACATTTCTAGCAGAGCAAAAGTTTATCTTTTTGCAGTGCAGAGACCCTTCCTCTTCAGTGGATTCACAGCATTTCATATGTCCCTTACTCTTCCCCAAATCCATCTGTTCTTCTGTACGTAAGGCACCATTGTTACAGAAAGAGTAAACTTCAGGGATATTGGCTGAATTCTTTAGGATGTCTTTTTCTGTCAGGAAAACCGAGGAAGGAGAACACAAGGTTGCAGAGGACAGATCTGAACACTGTGAGGGGCATGGAGTGGGACCACTATGATCTTCCAAACCTAGTTTGTTGATGCTTGTCTCCAGTGACCCACACATTGCACAGCCATCAGTTTGCAAAACTTTGCTGCCATAAAGGTGCGGTGGGGACAGTGAGGACGAGTTTGTTCCAGCTGTGAGATGCTGCTCCTGCACAGGCTTTTGCGGCTCATCGTTCGTGCAGCAAATCTCAATTTGCTCCTCATCTGACTCCACTACAGTGCAGGCTGCAGGGACACTCGCAGCAGCACACTGCCCAAGCAACACCTCACTAGCACCATCAAAGGTTTCTGTGACAGACTCTGCGTCCGAGTGAGAATCCTCCGCAGCTCCATACATAGACTTTGGAAATGGGTCACTCCTCTTACCTTCCAGAGAGTTTGCTGCAGGCAACTCGTCCTCATTTAAACTGCTAAAATTCCTAGAATAGTTATTTAAAGAGTTTTTATTCACAGTAAAAAGTTTGCCTGTGTTAATGGAGTCCAACACAGACAGCCCCAAAACTCCTTGTGCGTTCGTTCCGCAATTCACAGTTTTTTCCAGCGGCTCCTCCTTGGCTGCTCGTGGTTCGGACCCGGGGCAGCCTTCGTCGGTGCCGCAGCAGCACATCGTGGTGTACTCATCTCGGAGGGGGCTTTCTGCCCGCGACGGGGTGCGCGGGGCCCTGCTCTCGGGGGCGCCCATCTGGCTGAGCAAGTCGTCGATGTCGGTGACAGGGATGGCAGCGCAGTCCTCCTCGCGGCTGCCTTTCGTGGTACCTCTGTGCACGTCTTTGCTCGCGGCATCAGGCGGCAGTGTTGCTCTCTCCGCCGCGCAGCCGCCGCCAGCGTTTTGCAAACCTGCTCTTTCTCGCTTCCCAGCACTCGGCTCTTCCTCACTTGCAAGGACGCTGTTGACATTGCCCTGATTTTGACTGTCTACCCCTGGAGACAGGATGAGGTTTGTAAATCTGCTGACAGCTGTATCATGATAAAAATAAAAAAGAATAATAAAAAAAAAGAAGCAGCAAAATCCTGTCAGATATAAGTGATACAGAAAACACCAGGTTTTATTACGAAAACAGACACCCACGTAGTCAGGCTACATGTTTTCCTTTTGCTCTGCAATCCTCCCCTTCTCTAATGATGTTTACAACAACTCAAATTAATCATAACCCTGTCTATTTGAGAAGCACACAGAAGGGAGCAATCCACTTATCCAAGGTGAGTAGTCATGATCTGTTTAATTCTCATCTTTGAAACTGCAACAGTCAAACAGCCAACTACCAAAGCGTCAGCGTGCAATAAGTCACGCTGAGCAGCACTGCTTCTCATCACTTGTTTGATCAAAGAAGTCTCCAACAGAGACTCCAGAGAGTACAAAAAGCCCTGACATAGCAAAGGTGAACAGATAACACAGTGACGATCTGTGCATAGAGAAGTTGACTCTGACCCTCTTGGCACTTCTGCAGGTGTTTAATGTGACACGCATGAGTGATGTCATACACACATCAAGGATGTGGGCTTTAAAGCATTTCTGGCACAGACCTTTCCTTGCTTCCAGTACATGTTTAACCCACTCTGGGGCAACCCAACAAGCTCCCTGCACTTTGACACATTGCTGCTGCACTTTGACACATTCCTGCTCACTCATTTCTCCTATCTTCAATTTTCAGCACTTCAAGCTAAGCACCAGATTCCACCTCTCTCCATTGCTTCTGAGACATGCATTCCCATTCAAGCTGCCTTCCAGAGGTCAGTTACTATGACACGAGGCCCAGAAAGTGTATAGAGAAGGAGAGGTTATTCACAGTGTCAGTATCCTTTCCTGCTCATTCAAATGTGCCTGCACATCTCTGTACTTCTTGCACAAACCGGCAGGATTATCCACATCACTGTACTTAAGTATCCACATTAAGAAGTTCTGATTCTCCCGGGAGTCAACAAAGTGAAAGACACCTCAGTAGGGCAATTTGAAGCAGCTGTGTTAGGATTTCAAGTACTGCCCTGCTTCAGCATGCTGGATCACACACTCAAGAGACTCTTTTGTGCCAGTAGGGTATGGCAAGGGGAAGGGTAAAACAGAAGAGATGCCTGATAAAGGAGTGCCAATGTGTCCTTACTCCAATGCTAGCGGTTTGCGAAAGCCACAGCAACCTAAAAAAAACAAGAACAAGACTCTGCCAAGCTTGGAATTCCTTAAAAAAATGACTGGAAGTCATGCATCTGGAAGTACTTCAGGTTTCCAGGTATTAATAGGTACACAAAGAAGATCATAAGCTAGAACAAAGCAAAATATTATATTCTTCCTGAATTTGAAAAGTATGCTTTTCTTTTTCAAACACTCATTTCCACACCACATAATTTGTACAGTCTGTGGGGATTCATAAACTGCTGTAGCAGCATAAATCAGCCCTGAGCAGAAAGTAAGGAGGTATCAAATATTTCAATTCACACTAGAATCCTTTTTGTAAAAAAACATGCAAATAAACATTTTTATAAGAACTTAGTTTTCTTGGGTTTTCTGTTTCATCTTCCTGCACTTTAGAGAATTCTGCTACATGAAAGGGAAAGGAAGAAAGAAATAAAGAAAGAAAGAAAGAAAGAAAGAAAAGAGGCTTTTAGTATCTTATTATTCATTCATAAAAATGTTACTTAAACTTCAGATTTAAGAGAGAGAGACAGATTTGATTACAAAGGGTCAATATATTTAATGAACAGGCACAGCAATAAAACAGGTTGTCAGGACAAGGGTCACTGCTGTTTTAGCTCCCAGTCTGCATGAAACGACTCAGACCTCTGCACATGCTGGCAGGAAGGACATACTCTGTGTGAGAGTTTTGAATGCTTTGCACAGGAGTAGGCTTGCTCCCCCTCATCACTGTGCTAGGGAGGCCCCTTGAAGCCTGGTTTGGTGATGAAATGCTTCGCTTGGCTCACCAGTGCAGACACAATGTCCCCTGCCTTTTTCACTGGATCCATGTGGGAAGCTGTGGTAGCAGAAGGTCAGACGCAGATGATCTAAGGGCATTTTCGTCACTGGTACCCAGAACAAATGGTTCAAAAGCGGAACTACTTTCTCACCTGATGCTGCTTTCTGGATCTCCAGGGTTACGGATGTGGGAAGACACTGCATAAGCAAGCAGATTTCCTCGTACGTCATCTTACTGACGGGGATACTGTTGATGGTGGTAATCTCATCTCCTACAGCCATCTTCCCCATCGATCCCTGACACAATGAGAGATTCAAGGAAATTATAAATACACACCAGAAGCCCTGCCACAGGGGCAAAGATTTCAGGGAAGCAATTAACAGCCTGTGAGTAACATCCCCTATTTTCACATCACCGCAGAGCACAGGTACCACTGCTGTCAGATTGCCAACACATAAATAAAGAGCAGACTGTGCTTCTGCCAGAAGGAGAATTAAAGATCAATCTAAAACAGGAAGGTCAAAAGAGCTGCTGGTTTCTCTGAGACATCAGTATCAGGATGGAGCACATAGCCCTCTTCAGTTAAATTAATTGGGATGAATCAACCCTGGTTTCTTCAGGACTGGTACACTGTGTATCATTTTTGAATGTCATGTATGAACTACATTCCTGGTGGAACTCTCCTAAACAACTAAACCGGACAGAGACTGAAGTCTTGAGGAAAAAGTCTGAGTATGTTTCTACACACTGCACAATAAGTCAGAGAAAAAGGCAGGAACAAAACCCAAATCTCCAGATCTCACAGTCCCATTCTAACTATGCCATATCCCCTCTTACTCTAGTGGCCACTATCAAGATTAAAAATGGTACATCCAGGTTTGTACACCAAAGTTTTCTCCTTCTTCTTTCTTCACTTCTGCACCTAGGTCAGCAATTCTATATCCAGCATGAAGAAAGTATCCCTATGGACATGTATGAGATGCAGAAGAGCGATGTGTTACTAGTACTACTATGGCTCTTGGTAAACCTGGTCAGTACTTAAAGCCTTGTAGTTCCAGACCTGTGTAATACAGGATAACATGCATATAAGATAATAGAGCATAATGAACACTTTTGTCACCAGGATATACTTATTTTGTCTTTTTCTCTGGTAAAACAAATACAAAAACTGCATTCCCTCAAAACGGCAACTGCAAGCGGGGATAAGTCCATCTCAATGGATCTGCATCCCGCCTCTCTTAGTTTTGATCAGCCTGGATGCACTTCTGAATCAGAAACATCTCATTTAGCACCAGCTTCAGAACAATACGGGGTGAGACGCTTTGCCCAGCAAAGACAAAAACCTCACTTGCACTTACTCTCAACAGATCACTTGCTTAATCATCATCATCATCATCATCATCATCATCACCATCATCATCCCTGCAATGGGAAAGCAAATCACAACAAGGTAACTCAAATTTAAAAATTACCATTTCTGCTGCTCCACCTGGTCGCATCCCTGTGACAACAACCTTTAAAGGCATGGCTTGGATTTCCAAATCCAGGCCGAATGACTCGTGCTCATTGCGAACCAGAGTGACAACTTCAACCTGGCCCTGCCCGGCCCCGTCGGGTGCTTCACACTTCTTGCTGTGAGGGAGCATCCTCGCAACAGGCTTGTTGTATGAGCTGTGCTCCTCTGCCCTGTGTCTCTGCAGGCTTCGGCATTCTGTGCTCATCATGCTTTTCACTCTTGTGACTGCTCTGTGCTCAAGTTTTGGTGACCTCTTAGATTCAAGTTGTGCTTCCCGAAGCTCCCTCAAACTCAGGCTGCCAAGACGAACTTCAGGCACACTTGAGTAATCGAATGCTATGATGGGGAAGAAAGGAGATTCAATCTGCTCCAGTGTGCTGTCTGCAGACTCCACTGAGTTGCTGAAGGCAGGGGAAGATGTCTCCATGCCACTGTATCTGGATGACTCACTGTCCTGGCTCTCCTCATCTATTTCTACAGACGAGGTTGTAATGACAATGCCAGCATCCTCTTGGCTTTTGGCCCTCTGGCTTCTGTGCAAGTGGGAACTTTCGTCGTCATCGCTGCCATCCCCATCATAGAAAACAACCCTCCTCTGTCGGTGAAAGGGGCTGCGGGCAGATTTGGGGCTGTCACTGAGGATGCCGGGTCGGACAGATTCCACATGCTTGTTGTGATGGCCAGGCAGTCTTCCACTAGCTGGAGGAGCCAGACCATTTGCTTTTGCCACTCCCCCATCTCTAGCAGCTAAGGGAAAAGAGAAGTTATACTTTTAATTGTACTTACTCTCTGATTTGTAATACCATGCCCCTGACCACAGCAGAATACATGTAGCTCTGTTTTCAGAGGAAGCTTAACTTCTCTTCATAAAGCAAAAAGCAGGTTTTTCATGTCCTCATGCTAAGTACAGGACCAGTTGTAGATAGCACTACTATTTACAGGTAACTCCTGAAATCAGTTCATGGCACATCTGGTTCTATTTTCAGTTTATTTCTAAATTATGACTACAGCTCAAACAAGAAAGGCATGCAAACCCAAATGTGTATTTTATTTTAAACAACAGATTTGCTTTCATATTTTGCTTAAATCTAAGCTCAGGACTGCCTGCATTAACTTACAGAGAGTGAAAATTGCTCTTCTGAACAAAGACTGAAGCACACAACAATCAGTTTTAAACTAAAGACTAACAAACCCAAGAACTCTTTCCACATACTTCGTAGAAAGAACTGCATCTTATTTGTAGAAAGTTATTTTGTTTTGCTTTGTTTGGCAGCTACTAAGAAATGCAAAAATGCTTTTAAACATTAAATATTTTCCAGAGAAAAATAAGCTCTAGACAAAGAAATCACTTGAGAAGCACATGAAAGGGAGAACAAATGCAATATCCTTTGAATCTTAGATCAGGTGCATGTCGATAAGGACACGTAAGAATCTTTAAGTCAATTACTATGGGGAGAAAGACACACACGCAAAATATTTGATGCCAAACTGCACATTTGTTTTTACACTGCTGTGACATTTCAAAATTGTGGTTTTGAGAGAGCTATGAACACTTTCATTTAAACATAATAAATCAGATAATCATCAGCCACTTAAAAAAAAAAAAAACCTGCAGTGCTGTCAATCTAGTTTCAGTCAAACCAATAAAATAAAGTAATTTTCACATAATCAGAGCAGCAATTTGAACAAAATGCCATGCAAACGGGCATTTATGTGTGTTGTTGTAAAGTCCTTCTATTTCCCAGAATTTTGTATGATCAGCACTGGCCTGCACTATAGTGCCCAGCAATTCATACCACCACAAGGATCACCACTGCTCTCTTGTAAAGCACCCAGTGCTGAGTGACTCTCCCCTCATTAGCCAATAGATCAGACATGTTTCCAGCACTTACTCAGGTTGCCATCATCCAACAAACTGTTTCTGTTCTTCTGACGGAGCTGCTCTTCATCGCAGGGGCCAGTTACTCCATCAGAAATTGGGAGATGGCTCGTACTGTCGTGCGAGAAGTACTGGGAGAGCTCTGCCTCGGAGCTGACAGATCCCTGCTGGAAAGAAGGGAGCCTGGTGACCAGCCATCATCAATGCCTAAAGCCCCCTCTTGCACGTGAGCACCACAAACTCCACTCTCATTGCTGTGTCAATAAAGGAAACTGGAAGCCAATTTTTAAAACAGAAGACTTGACAGTATATTGAGAGCCAAACTGTCAAAGTTAGGTGGCGGAAATGCTGCGCATCATTTTTAGACAGTATAATAAGTAAAAAAGGATTCAAAATCCCACTACTTTGCAGGTGTGGTTCAATGCAGAAACAAGGGATGAAACCATTCACTTTTGTAGTTCCCTTTAAGCACATTCTACACTGGGAGAAGAGAAGGGAAGGGTTTGTACCTCTGGACACAGTGTCTGTGGTTTCCTTGGCCTTCCCAGGAAAAACACACTTTTCCACTGCAATAGACACACTAAGTTCTCAGCCTTCTGCCCACAGGCTCAAGTCTCTCCTGCTAACTTCATCTCTGTGTCCCACAGAGCAGGGGTGCCTTTGGGGTGGTAGGAGGTGGGAGTCCACAGTCTTATCTGCCATGCTCTGCATATCACCCCCAAAGGCTACAGTCACACAGACAAACAGCAGCTTGCTGCTGTCCCAGTCTGAATGTGTGATGCAAGAAACAAACACTCTTAAGTGACAGGGAAGTAGCATACAGGTTTGGGTTTGAACCCCTTGACCAAGTAAGAGCTTCAGTAAAAGCTGAATTTGAGGCAGACACTGTTTTCATTGCACCTAATCCTTTTACCCGGCTTGCTGGCTCCAGGAAGCGTTTCATAGTCCAGCTGAGGGGAGATGACGTCTCTCCTTGCTTGGCCTTCACACTAGGAGATGGACTCTTTTGTACAGCTCCTGTTAAACACAGATTAGTTAGATGCCAAAAATTAAAGTTGTGGTCCATATTTCCAAAAAAGTTTCTCATTCACCTTCTGAGCTGTGTTTAATCCCATTTACTTATTATGTGAATTGCTTTCCTAAGGTGAGATTTATTAACCCTTTCACATCCTCTCCCTCAGATCAGACGGAATGTTATCCCAGAGACATCTTACACCAGCCAGGCCCAGCACAGTGCCATGAAAAAAGAGATGAGTGGGAGATGGTCTTCCTCATCTGTTGGGGTATCTCCTGAGGGGCAACCTCAAAAGACAAATTAGCAGCCACTGCCAAGGTCAACTTCAAAATAGGTCTTAGCTGACACACATATAAAGGTGATAATTACAAATCTAACATTTCTGTCTGAACATCACCTTTACTGGCCACTCCGCCATTGCCAAGAGTTTGCTTTGATCTGTCATATTTTAGAAAGTGCTAAGTTCGGAGTTCAAACACATCACAGAGATGCCAGAGCACACATATGGACATGACTTTAAAGATTTAAATGGAGTTAAAACATATAGTCCAGTATGCAACACCTGGACTTTTTCAAATGGTCACAACAATACTTTGGGGGGGGAGGGGTTGCTGTTGACATGGGCAGGTGTACACAGATGGAGTAGATTCCTCCTGTCCTTTCCCTACTGGGATGTTGTGCTTCCCATTCATTTTGAAAAAAGGACAGAGCAACCACCTCTTGGCAACCCTACTTTCAGATCCTGGGAGCCTAGTGAAACAAAGGCAGTAACATGAGCCACCTGAACTGGATGTTTGAGCTAAAATTTCTGCAACGGACAGAGTGATGACACTCCCTACACTGTTTTGCTGCTTTGAGGGCTCTCAAAATATTGACGCTGGGGAACTTCAGCACAGGCTCTTAAACGTTCCCGCATCTGAAAAAGGACAAACACTAGAAGAGAACGTGTTGCTACCTGTGACGTGAGAGGAGCTGGCGTCCTTGCTCTCTCGGTGGGTAGTACGTGCAATTGCTTCATCCATCTCCTGCTCCGAAACCTGAAGTTAAGTGGAAGATAAAGCTCAAACTGAGTATGTAAAACGATGAAAGTCTTACCACTTAGTACAAGTACATGATTCACTTGATATATGCCACCACTTTCAAAGACGCAATGAAGAAGCCCGAGTTGAGAGCTCCTAAGCCCTCATCCCCTGACTCAGACTCCCTCCATGCCACTTTCCTCCAGAAACAAGCCTGCCAGCTACATGAAGACTGCATCCAAGTGCCACACCATATAAACAAATAAAACAGCACCAGACTTAAAGAAATCAAATTAAGTCATTACAGCACAATTTTAACTCAATTAAGTGCTGTACATTGATTTATTGAAAAAATATTACTTTAAAATAGGCAAAGACTGCTTTGCACAAGCATACATCAGAAACTTAAGCTATTCTACATTTAACCTACAGGAAGAATACCAGACTTCCCATAATATCAGCTGTCTTTTTAATTTTCATTTCTCCTTGCTTCTAAATAAAACCCTAAATCAGTAATTGATAAATAATGTTTCTCTGGTTCAGGAATAAATACTGGTTTACCATATTTGCTAATCTAGGCCTTAATTACTGGCATACACTTAATTCTTATTACTGGAAAACATATAATTTTATAACAGGAACAACTAGTCTGCAGGAATATATACTTAAGAACAGACAGCAAATTAATTCTGTCAAAAATAATTTCTATGCACATTGTTTTACATGAATTACAATTCAGCATAAATAGAGACTAGAAACTTGAATCTTCCTGAACCATGAAGATCTGAAAGATTCTGAAGCAAACTCAGCAGTTTAAACATAGTGTAAATGCCATATTCACTCAGAAAAACAAGAAGAAAGAAAATTTTGTGGTATTTCTCTTGGAAGTACATGAAAACAATGCAGTGAAACATATTCAGCAACAAAATGTACTGTGGACCTTTTGTGTTATAAAATAAGACATTAAGTATAAAAATGTCCGAGAAAAACATGAACATTTGTAAAAACACATCTCTGTTTCCAACTCATGGTATGACCTTACAGCAAACCAAAAGCCCCTGGGCTCCTGGGGCACAGGAAGTTCCTACAGGACACAGACCAAGTCCTGAGACTATGATCCAGGGCCTTGACACAAACCTTTTGGTACAACATGTCCCAGGAGTAAAACCAGGTCCTGAGTACACTGCAATATTTGTTGAAAGTTAACCAAAAATCCATGCTTCTGCAAGCTCTGCCAGTTATGATTTTTAGCATCCTGTATCTCAGACAGTTGAAACTGGAAAGAAACAAGCTAATTTCTAATTCTAATCTGCAGGCTGAGGTATTATTAAGAGCTGTTAAAATAAAATAAAATTTAATAAAATAATTGACATATCTATAGATACCCCCAGTGCTTTCAGAAAATAGGTGACAGTAATACAAAAATAAATATGGGTCCCCATATGGACACTTATCCAGAGATCCAGCTATGAGGGATTATGGATTCAATACTGCCTGGAGGAAAAAATGCTCTAGGGTCTCTCCAGCTCAACTTTTCATAGCATTTCTTGGCAAAGGATTTGTTGTCATCTTAAATATCACTTATGGAAAACTGTAATAGGAGCCATTTAATAGTTTCCCTCTGTTACTGAGTAATAGCAGGCAATTAGCTTAACTCAGTTCATCCTTTCAGCAGATACCAGGTTAAGTCCCTCATCAGCTTTCAAGACCCCACCACAGCAAGATGAAGGATGGAGGAGAAAGGGCAGGCTCTGCTCCATGGAGTTTTTATTTCATGCTACTTAGAGATTCTCCACAAAGTCTGTATGCCTGAATAATGCAATGACATTGAACCATCGAGTTTGGTTTAGCACAGCACACGGACTCACTTGAAATACTGTTATCTTGGGCTATAAGCCCAATTCTTACGCATTCCGTGCTTACCTTTCACTAACAGAACCACAGCCTCTTTCTTTTGAGCAGCACAAGGCCTTGCAGTAATGATAACAAACTCTGGGCAATAGACCCCTATTTGTTGATTGTTCATATATATGATTAAGCAGAAAACACACAATTAATTATAAAATAAGAAACCCAAGTTCTCCTAGATACGGCTTTATTAAGGCCTCCATTTACACTTATGGGTTCAAAAGTCAGAGCTCTCTGGACCCACTAATGCAAATATTTTTACAGCTTCATTCCTGTTTAAACAGGAAGGTTTCATAGACTCATGAAATTCTTTGAAATATTGAAATAAAAGAAGCTGTTATTCCCTATAGCTTGGCTAAAAGGCTTTCATCTTCTATCATCAATTTTTAAAAAATGCTTGAAAACACTTACTTTGTAAACACAGCCTTATTTCCAAATTGACCTTGCACAGATTCCACAGTAGCAGTACACTCCAAATTCTCACGTTTTAATTCCTGAAGGAAAGCTTTGATCTTTGGACAGATTTTACTTGATCAATTCACTCTGTTGATATTTATATTCCTGGCCCTAAACAATATTCTACTCAAAGACAAACTAACTGCAAAGTAACTTTTAGGAGGAAGAGTTCTTGTGCCATATTTGCACTGCTACTTGATCCAAGTACCGAGAAAGATGGGAACACTTCACTCAAGCAGTTCCAGGAAAATTGCATTTGATCACTGGGTGACTAAGTAAAAAGCAGCAGGAACAGTCCAGCATTGCTACAACTTACAAAACTGGGAAGCATCATTAAAATCCTGACATCTTGCACACACACGTCTTAGAGAGAAAAATCCAATATTCTTCATTTGCTGCTTTCCCAACAGCAGGACTCAGAATACAGCTTCAAATGAAAGCAACCCAGATACACTAATTGCTTTTCTCCTCACCTTTGGGTTAGGATGACGACTAATGATTAGGCTGACCGGACCTGGTCCACATTCACTCAGGATTGCGTAGGCTTCGCTTAACGCGGCGTGACGCAGACTCACAGAATCTGCCTCCAGGATCTGGTCACCCCGACTGCAGAGAGACACGGAGCCGGTTAATCACAACCACCTTTCACGCAAAAACTTGTACTTTAAACCGATGGCCAAGCTTTCTCAAAGATACGAGTGTCTGGAAAAGATGTGACTTGCAAAGAAGCCAGTCTTGCTCCTGCTCCCAGTGGTGCAGGAGTGAATGCTTTAAGTCCTATTGACTTCATGAGGGAGGCTCCCTTCTGCACTTACCATCAGTGCTAAAAACTCTTATTAAATCAACTGAGAAAACTGGCTGCATTTGGACCAGGGTGAAACTTCAGTTCCACTTCTGCATTCAGATAGTTGTTGAACACAGAAGAGGAAATATGAGATTCAGATGGGCTGTTCCTTTGCATCCTAGTGAATTATTTAACACAAACACTGATAAGAAATTCATGATTTAGATATGAGATTATTAAAAGACTCCAGGAAAAAATTGAGCTTGATAAGCCTGTATCTGCTAAAAATTAACATATAGAACCCATTGAAATGAAAGAAAAAAAAAAGGCACAAAAATCTCCTGAAGGAAAGCACAATATGTGATTTTACAAGGGCAAGTAGTGATAGGACAAGGGGGAATGGCTTTAAACTGAAAGGGGGCAGGAGTAGATGAGACATTAGGAAGAAGTTCTTTACTGTGAGGGTGGCGAGGCACTGGAACAGGTTGCCCAGAGAAGCTGTGGATGCCCCATCCCTGAAAGTGTTCAAGCCAGGTTGGATGGAGCTTTGACAAACCTGGTCTAGTGGAAAATTCCCTGCCCATGGCAGAGGGTTTGCAATGAGATGATCTTTAAGATCCCTTCCAACCCAAACACTTCATGATTCTGTGATTGTTTAGTTTTGTTTTCCCAGTTTCTTAACTTTTGCTTATGGTGCTCAGACATCTGGAGCTATTCAAAAGAAAATATCATCAACTAAGGATATCATTAAAGCAATCTCCACAATTGCTAAAGCATTTGCTTTGAACAGACACTCTCAAATAATCTACTACTGCTGATTTATGATGGGCTACTTGTGACAATGAAATTGTGTTTGCACTGTGAATACACACACTAAAGGCAAAATGGCAACTGCACATGGCAGCCTTTGGTAACCTGCACTTCTGGTACCGGCTCAGGAAAGCAAAGGGTGACCTATCAGTTGTGCAGTTGCGCTGCTGCACTGCCCATCCTTCAGACTTACACAGCTATTAGAAAGTACACAAATGGAGTCACACAACCACATGACTGAGAGGGGGAGCTCAGATATAGAGGAGCTGGATTCAAACCTCTCCTGGCATTGCCAAGCCAGTATTTGATTAACAAAGCTTTCCAAAAATCAAAACCATCCTGTAAGTTTTGGTTTATGGAGCCATAAATCGCTGATGGGACAACAGAAGCAACGTCTCAGAGAAGCAAGCCAGAAATCTGGGAAGCACGCCTGGATATAATCAATCACGTAAACCTAATAAGCAATACAGCTGTTACATACAGACTTAACCAGCACTGCAATCTTTTCCAAAGAGGCTTACAAGTAAGCAAGTTACCATTAAATACTGTTTCCTATAGACATTTCTATACAGTAGAAACTTTCGAGGGTTTTGGCAGCAATGCCACCATAAAATTATCTTCTTCCCTTTCTCCAAGAAATTGAATTGCTCTATTACAGTTTTCCTGATGAGCAAGGAAACAGAAAACACTCTCTAGTCATGTGAAAGCAAGGGATTTTCTCAGTCTCCCTGTACCAGTGCTCACACCACACATTCAGTGTGGATCACACAGTCCCAGCGCGTCTTCAGCACAACCTCCCCTCTGGAACGATGCTCTCAGTACCCAACAGCATTTATGTAGGAACACAGAAAGGTGGAAGATTTCCTCCAATGGTTTTCAAAAATAAAGCCTTCAGGAGAGGAACAGCAAATAAGGCTCTATCACTTATCCAGTGTAAAGCACAAGGGAACCCTAGGAATGACTGCTTCTCTTTTATGGTTCCTTAAAGACATACAAACTCCAGGACAGAGTAAATGAGTGGGGCAGGTCAGCCTGCAGCAGCCCTGCCAGACTGACAGTAAGGGCAGAAAAGTGCTTCTGTAGCCACGGGCGCAGGCAGCTGCAAGAACATCTCCCCCACCTCTTTTTAAGTGAGTTTCAGGTGACTGAGCTTTTAGCAAAGCTCTGCAAATTTCCTCCCAGTCTGGGGTCTCTAGCTGTAACTCTCAGAAAAACACATGAGGCTGCACTTCTTGCTGCCCCCCTTTCTCAAAGGGTGCTATTAGGCTCAGCTTTCTGTATAGAGAATTTAAAAAAAAAACAAAACCAAACCAAACCCAAACCTTAATAATCAAGCTGCTTCCAGCACACAGAATAATGTTTCCTGGGTATTTAATATCGCTTTGGAATGCCTTTATTCAAATGTTTTCTTTTTGGTGAACTCTTAAGTATAAATTTCCTCCCTGCTACATCAACCAATTGGTGAAAACAAAGTCTCAATCGATTTTATTGTAAAATCACTCTAGCATGTTTCTGCTTTAACTAACCTTAATCTGCCATCCATTTTAGCCACTGATCCTGGGGCCAGACTGTGAATGTATATTCCGGGAGAACTGTTTTCCAGTGTGAGGCAACAGGCACCAATGCCAAGCCCAACCCCTGGCTCTGTGAAAAAGAAGTACAAAGAAATGTGGCAGATTGCAATCACACAGGACACACAAGTGTTTGTGTTCCCACATCCCATCTGAGATCAGGACTCATGTATTGTTTCAGGGCTGGCCTTAGGTGCAGTCAGTCAGGAAGCCAAGACCGATAAGTGGAAATCAGGATTGAAAATAGCTGATCCTGACTGTTTTCTGAGATCCATCACTCTCAGAAAATACTCTGTGTGCCGTGGGAACCTCCTGGAAAAGTTGCACAAGGTCTGATCTGGTCCAAGGCACAAAGGAGTAGGGGCAGCAATCCAATAAAGATGTCACTTAAAATTATTGCAGAAAACACGAGCACAGAAGACACTGCCAAATGTATTGCTCTCTTTTGTTAAATATCTGCATGGTATTCCTCAGCAAACAGGCACAAAGGAAAGTGAGGCATTATCTCTGTTTCAGTGATCACCTCTGTCCACTTTCACCTTTGCCTTCTTTCAGGTAACAACATCCTGAAAGTAGGAATTGCTGTACATATTACATTCTCTCTCCAAATTTTGAATCCAACCCTTAAAATCACCGTATTTTAAGTCTTAAAAATAGGTATGTTTGTTCCAGCATATCTAGCATGTGCTTTAAGTTTATCATGAGCAATTAGTGATAATGAGAGCAACCCTCAATGAGAAGTTCAAACAGGTCACCTGGGAACTTTTCAACACTGTGCAGCTTTGTCTTCCCTGGAGCTGCCCCTTAGCAAAAGGGCACAGACCCTTGGGATGATGGCCATCTGAGATGATTCACATTTGTCTGGTATCTCACAGCCTCCCCGTTTCAGCAGCATGGACACTGACTGCTACCTGTAAGAGCCTGCTGGCTCTGGAGCAGCAAAATGTGGAAAGGGGAACTCCTCAGAAGCTTTTGCATTAGAGGATATTTTTCTCCCACGTCCTGTGGTTCAAGATCAGATGAACACAGGCAGGTGACCTGGATATAAGAGTCTCTAGTCTACTCCCAAAAACTCCCCTAACAAGCAAGGATTTTTTCTCGAAGACCATTTCAATGGACCCTGACCTTTATTGAGTGTCACATCCATGACGATCCTGTCCTTTGGGCCAGGTCCTTTGCGGCTGGAGGAGGAACCATCCGCCTCATCGAGGCCAGGGACTGGGATGCCCCCGCTGGCACTGGAGCTGGGGGAACTGGAGCGACTCAGCAAGGTGGGAGTCACGCAGGGCGTGAGGCTTGGGCTGCGCAGCCGCGTGCGCACCGTCAGGGTCACCACACCTTTCTTGAGTTGCTGCAGAGACAGCAGAGAATCCCAGTAAAGTGACACAATACACCATTTGCCAGTAAACTTGCCTACAGTAATTTGTGGCAGCAAAAGAATATAAAGCTGATGGCACGAGATGCCAATGAATGAAGAGGAGCACGGATCTCTCCTGCACTACATCCATGTTACCTTAAACCTCTGAATGGCCTCCTGATGGGTCAGTCCTTGTAGAGACTCTCCATTAACTTCTAGGATTTCATCCCCTGGTAATTAGATACAAAAAATGAAGTCATCAATATAAGACTGTAAAGATTTAAAACATCTTTCCTGTACATTAAGTGATCCGCTACCATGAGGGTTCCAACTAACTGCTCAGTAAAAAACCTTTTACTGTTCTCAGTTTATTTGCACTTGTACTAATGCCTCTACAAGTTAATAATGATGAATTAGCAGAGTAAAGACTGTTCTCCACCAGAGATCCTTAAATTGGTGTTCTCATACCAACAAACAAGCTGAAAACACTATGGATTTTAACTAAAGTCTGAAAATAGATTATTATGACATGAAGTCCAGTGGGACTATAAAACTGCCTTTCTTTCGTAAGCAATAACAGAAGAAATGAGAAACTAAGTGAAACACTACAGCACATCACTTCAAAGCCAGGTCAGAGAAAACTAACCTTGCATCCACATGCAGAAAGCAAATGTGTTCTCTTACTAAATGCCTGCAAACAGAGAAGCATGGAGTGCACACACTGTGATAGCACATGTCCTTCTCACCCCAAGGAACATGTCCTGTGCTGATCTACCTTCATTTTATTAAAAGAAGGGTCAGCATGATCCAGACCCATTTTCTGCAATTTTACTTGCATCTGTGCAGAATTAGATGGGGCAATATCATCAGATAAGTCTACCCCTCCTCTCCTTCCGTAGCCTCAGTAAAAAAAAAAAAAAAAGAAGAAAGGAGAGTATGCAAGCTATGAATAGCCTGCAAAGGCTTGTTGGGTTTATGGGACAGCTGCTATTTACTGGCTTCCCACAGCAAGTGCACAACCTATGATGCAGTGATGCAAGCTTCCCTCTGGCAGCAAGTGTGAGAGTTAGCACCAAAAGCAGCCTCAAATACAACAAGTGTGATAAGAGGTAAAGAGAGGAATGATGATATGAGAAGTAACACAAGAGCAGCTTGAGAGAAGCAAAGTAACACAACCCCTGCAGAAGAGTTGTAAATCACCGCTCTGAACTCATGGTCACTTTGTATTTTCAACAGTGTGTAAGAGTCTGTCTGCCACAGTACTCAGACCAGGGTGTAACACACACAGAGCAGGCTACACATCCAGCTCAGAGACCAAGACTGGAAAAGCACTAATAAAATCAGGATATATCTGCTTCTCTAACCAGCTGAGTGATCTTACTACCAATACCATCCTTCCTCTTCTCTTTCTCTGGTTAGAACTCTTACTTGTTGATTCTTGCCAAAATCATACCAAGAGGCCCAGAGAGCATAAGGGCCCAAAAGAGCCCCTCCCAAACATGTCTCTCAATATAAGCCCTTCTCAGACCAGCATCTTTAAGCCATCTATATATGTTTTCCTGTCAATCACCCTTTCCAACTGAAAAATTGCAGCTTATGGTTTGGACAAATAAAGTTCATGGAAGAGGAAGGGGAAAAAACCAACCACCACTATGCTGTAGTTTCCCCTTCTCAATATGCAATATAATCAAGTTAATTGCTATTAATGATCTTCCACAGGATGAACAAGTAGGGTGTGTTACATCCTCCACAGCCTCTTGCTGATGGCAAGGTGCCTAAATAAAGCCGTACTTGAATTTTCCTGCTGGATGGAAGTAATATCCCACTGTGGTCCTTGCTGTGTGGTTGGATTCTCTCTGCCATACCTTCTTTAAGCCTTCCATCAGCTGCTGCTGCTCCGTTTGGGAATATAGTCTTCACAAAAATTCCCATGCGTCCACGAGCAGAATCCTGACCTCCCACAATGCTGAATCCAAGACCCTACAGAAAAGGCAGGAGAAGACACACAGTTGGTGCATTATTCTATTATTCTATTCTTACCTGTGTAAGAAAGACTGCTGGTAACATACAAGACAAATGAAAGATGAAAATCCAAAATCATCTGATGAACTGTACCACCATCTGACTCTCTCCTTGCATTTCCTAATTTCTTTCACTCTAATATCAACACACTTATCAGCCCAAAATGTAGCAGCAGGCACCTTAAGCCTGCATTTCACCCTAAGCTGAAATCGCAAAAATTGTACTTCGAGATTACTCTGGGTTTTTTAAAAACACTAGGTCAATGGCTTTTATGTTAATTCCACTCTCATTTTATAAACAGTAACACACTGCTTTTAAACTGACAGACAGTAGATTCGCACCCCTGAGATCTATATCCAAGATTAACTGTAGATTTCTCTTATATCACAGATCCTACATTTCCTCAGGAAGAAGAAGAGCTTAAGAACATGACATAAGGTCAGTGCTGCAATGTCAGGAATGTAGTTGAAAGGGGAATGGCAAGGGGGGGCTGCCATTCACATGTACATTTGTAATTATTCTGGAGACATGTATCATGTTGTATTTAAATAAATCTAGATCAATAGATTCCCCAGGGCTCCATCCATTAGATCTTACCCCTGCACTGCCCCTGTTGGTATGGGACTATCTTCAAAGCTGATCAGGGAACAGACGAGCACAGCAGAATGAACCTCTCCCCCTTCTGCTGAGTTATTTCCCAGACAAATCACTTTCTTGATTTACTCCCCCTCCCCATATTTCCCCTCTTGTCCCTGCTGTACAGGCATTTTACAGAATAAAGGGAAAAGCCACTGACTGGGTGGACAAGGGAAGTGGAAAACTGTTGTTCTTTAGTAATATGAAGCTATGGACATTATTAGTGCCTTGGGCAGTGCTCTCCAGCTGAGGGATACTGCCAGGGCAAGCACTGTGTCGACAACCCAATACAACCACCAGTTCTTTTGTTTTATTCCGTGAATATAAAGCAGACCACGACAGTTTGTAAGTTAGTAATTTGGTAAGACCTTACTGATTTCTAGAAAGGAAGCACCTTAGGTGTGCAGCAAAAACAACTAACTGTTCCCTGTGCAATTATCAACTGCAAAGCAACCTACAGAAAGCAGGAGGCTTCTGCCACTCCCCCACCCAGACAGAGCAGTTTTCCCCACAGCTCTGTGGGATGTGTTGGTAGAAATATGTCTGCAAAGTACAGCGGCTCCTGTATTTGCCCACCTTCCCAGAGAAGTGCTGCCACTGCATAGCAGAGAATCACCTCTTGCAGATCTACCTACAGATGAAGAACTGGAGGTAAACATGTGGCTCCCAGCCACCGACACCGCAATTCTGCGGAAAAACTTTTCGAGTCCCAAATCTGCACAGAGATAATAAATCAATGCTACTGCACAAACTGTACACAGTGCAATCCCTAAATAACAGCGGCGATCACCCAAAAGGTGGGTGGAAGGCACCCACAATGGCAGCTGTTTTACATGGTTCATGATCACTAGAGTCTGCATGCTTCCAGCTGCTTCTAAAACCTTGGAGCTAACTGCAGAAAGATAGGAGAGGGTGGCTCACCCCACAGGAATTAATAATCTCATTTGATGAGAAAAAGAGAGTCAAAAAATAGGTACATGAAAAATTAAGAAATATTTGCTTGGAAATATTATAAGAGTTGAAGCTCCTAAACCAAGGGAAGTTAAAACAACTGTCAGTCTACCCAAAGAAATCACTATTTCTAACTCTTTGCTCAGTGTAGAGCACAACAAGAAATTTGTTTTGCATTTGAGCTTGAAAGTCAAAACAAGTCTTCTGTAGTCCAAAACATATCCATCTGATGACTTTAAAGAGTATTTAATGAAAAGACATGCATATTTTTAGCATATTTATATGACAGCTACAATACTAGTGTGGATTGCATTAGGGAAAACAATATACACCTAGGTTAATGCTTGTCTATTTTTCCTTAACATTCAGCCAGCTGGTATCTAGCAAGTGTGTAAACACATTACTGGGGGGAGAGAAGAGGACTTTTTGACCCAGGGAATTCAGTGCTGTCAGATAAGCAATAAACCAGGAACTTGTCTTTGGGTTTAATGCTTAATTTGCAGTAATTTTTTTTTAAAAAATACATCCAGATTCCACAGAAAGAAAATATGCTTGTTCATAAATATGCCTGTGAATAGGTACTCTTCTGTAGCTGCATCAACTTTGCACAAACATATGCATTTAAAGATCCACGATTAATATTTGGTATGTCAGTAATGACAAGATGCACCATCTCAGAATGAAAGTCACCCTGTGTCAAGTGTGTGACACGAGCGTAGTTCCCCTGTATTTTGCAGGTAACTTTGGCACTTATGCTTGAACACAGGATTTGTTCACCGTTAGTATTATTACTGGCTACCTTGAGAGCAGCTGGAAGTCCTGGGTATGGGAGACACCTCTCAAATGCCAGCTCTTGCTACACGTGAGAAACCAGCCACATGCAGAAATCCTCACCTTGCCTTGCCCTTTCATCAGGACAATGTTGGAAATGATGGATGGCTGGGTTAGTCTCCATGGAGATTCCACTTGGGCAGCACTGAAGGAACGGGTAGATTTCTTCACGATATGGTAGTCCTAACAAACATCAGCAAACAAGGGAAGTTGCTCTGATTGCTTGGCACAGATACTGGGGATGTCATACCGGGAAAATTGCATGTGTGGGGGGAGAGAGATGGAGTATCTTACAGATATATTCAGAAAAAAAAAGTTCAAGGGATGAAACTCCAGCTCACTTCAGTCAAAGTGAAACTTGCCACAGTAATTTCCCCACATTTTGCACAGTAGAATAATTTTGTAATGTACCAGTCACAATTTCAACTAAAAAGATTAAAGGTAACCTCATGATATACTCAAGTGCTTATCCAGGAAAGGGAAAAGAGAACAGAAAAGAAAAAAAGAAGAGGATAAGGAAGGAAAGGGGAAAGGTGAAGAAAAAAGAAGAGGAGAAAAGAGAGGTTAGGTTTAGAGAGGAGAGGTTCGGAGAGAGGAGAAGAGGAAGAGGAAGAGGAAGAGGAAGAGGAAGAGGAAGAGGAAGA
>NW_020884875.1:373983-453864 GCF_003945725.1 Corapipo altera
GAGGAAGAGGAAGAGGAAGAGGAAGAGGAAGAGGAAGAGGAAGAGGAGCCTACTGGTTTCAGTCCCTGTGACGTACCTACATGGTCTTGTTTTGTGACCCTCACTCCCTTCTATGAGCTCCAGACAGATGTCAAAGGACCGAGCACAGTGAGGTGCTCACAGCCAGCCTCTCCTTTCCACCCACCTGTCTGGCTCCTGCTGACTCCAGCTGCTGGGGTAGAGAGTGCTTTCTTCCACCTCGGGAATATTTCACTGCTATTTCATAATTAGATTCACCATTTTCCACTGTCAGCTCATCGTCTTCTCCCACAGACTCCAAGCGGGATCCGGCACCTAGGGAAAACGACAGAAATACATCCTGCAAACATCTCAGAGCTGCTTTAACCTCTCACCAGCAAGCAATAATCACCTCCTGCAAATCCCAACTTAAACAGTGCCTTAAGACAATGCTATGCAGTTCCCAACTGGGCAGTTAGAAACCAGTTTTGATCACACTCACACAAGAACTTTTCCTGCTATCATAGGTTTTCTACAACCTTTTAGTGATGCTGAACTCCTCAGCAGTGTCACTTGTGATAGTAAGGAAAAGAAGAAGATAATTGAGCCGTAGCTCAGGGACAGAAAAGAAATTCAGCTGTTCATACCCAATGGCATTTGCCAGTGCACTAAGCTCTCGAGCTTCATTTATTTAAAATTAAAAGACCTCACACTGTAGCAATATTCATTTCTGGAAGTGTCATGTCACTTTGAGCATTTTTACTGGAATGGAAAAAGGAAAAATGTGCCAAATAAACGCTCTTTTCTTTTCTTCCGGCAACAATCCTAGTTGTCTTGAAGAGAAGAATGCAGAGTTCACATAAGAAACAGAATTATTTGTCTTGAAGGACATCCTGTAATTAGCCAGAGTATCCTACTCTTCACACCAAGGCTCCTCCAATTTCATTTTCTCTAAGGTCTCCGCAGGAATCTCAGTCACAGAAGTTCCTGCAGATTTATCCCTGTCATTTCCCCACCACACAGGGAAGGGCCATTAACCCCTATTTTACAGATGAAAACCCAAGACACCCGCCAAATTCGCACAATCTGGATTTCATGACAAGATTGTAAGATTGGTTTAAAGTAATGTGAATCTGGAGCTGACATGGAAAGCAGAAGCTCTGATTTCCTTTCATCCTCACTGCCCTGTCTGTGCCCTGGGAACAGGGCTCACACGTCATGGGCTGAGGCAGAAACACTGCAAATTTGCCCAGGAGAGCCCCAAACACGTTTTCTGCCACCTCCTCCTTGCCTGGAGGCTGCACGAGCATCACTGCCAGTGCCGGGGAGGGACGGAGCATGGAGCCGGGGCAGTCGCTTGTTTTCCCTCAGCATGAAATCAATTCTGCTGATGCATCCACAGGCAGAATTCACACCCACCACCCAGAGCGCAATTTAAATCCAATCCTTGGTTCGAGGTGTAAAATTACTTTTTAAACTCCTCTTCCCCCAGCACACAGGCTGCTGCTGCTGCACACAGACAGGATAGCTATCTCGGCAGGACCCGGCACTCTGGCACTTCTTTCGCTCCCAAGCCCTCCTGGCACCTACAAACTAATGGCTTCCCATCACCTATCCCTCAATTCTTCAAGGATAACAGTTATATTTCTGTGTTTACTGCCCATCTCTCAATGCAGCTTCCCTTCCCACGCTGCAGTCCAGGCTGCTGGATGCTCCAGGCTCACCCACAGCCCAAGGGCATCAGCACCCAAGGGAACTGGGGTTGGATCCCCAGTGAGCCACCAACTAAGAGCCACAGGGACTACTGGCAGAGGAGCTCCCTGGAGGACGCTAAAAATATATGAGAAATTGGAAATTAAGGTGAACACAGGAGGCAGGGAGCCTCAGAAAGCATCAGGAATGAGAACATGATCAAGCTCTGCACACAGGTTATTTTAAGACTTGGGGACAAAGCAATAGAAAGTTTGGGGACTATTCGTCATAATGGGTATTTTGGTGATGGCATGTTGAAATGTGTCCCTCCATCTCAGTATCAGAGCACACTGAAATATACAGGGAATGCAAATGCTCAAAAAAAAAAAAAAGGAACAAGAAAAAAAAAAAAAGAAAGAAGCTTCCAAAGTTTTGCATAATATTTCTGTCCCTACAATAGTTCAACTCATGAGGCTGAATGCAAACATCTTACAGATGGGTTTTTCCTTCCAAAATAAAGTAATGTGATCTTCAAAGGAAAGAAATGCTACCTCACTTTTAGAGAGCTAAAATAAATACACAACAGAAAAATTCTACTACTGCTATCTTTTATCAACCCAGTTTTACCTTGGGATCGACTTCTGTATTTCAGTATGCCACTTCCCAAAGTTGGACTCTGGTTGTTTCCTTTGGACACTTCTGCACAGGCTGGATCTTGAGACTTCTCAGTTTCCATCACCTAAAAAGAAGAAAAAAAAAATCCTGTTAACTAGAGTTGTTGATGCAATTCCTCTCATTTTTACTAAGGGACAGAAAATTCCATTGCATATCATCTTTGCTTCCAAAACACATCATTGTATTAAGCCAGCACACATTTCTGTAAGCAATTTTCAGCAATGCCTTTGGACACTTGCACATCTTACCAACAGGCAAAGGTACAGCTCTGTATGGCCAGGCATCCTCTGCAGGGCACCACACTAATGCCCCCAGAACGCCTCCACCACCCATGGCACGTCATTCAGGTGCTTCTGCATGCATTTTATCAAAATTCTAATGTAGTTTTTTATTGCAAGATTCCAGAGACATCATATATTTATAGAGAAAACCACTTCTAAATTGTTATTTTATTGTTACTGTCTGCGACTGAATGCTAATGCAATGGATGAAAAGCTTATTTAACAGAAAGTTAAGAAGATTATACCACTAAGCACTTAAAAGCCTAGAAATGCGTAATTTAAATTTACATGAGGAATCATAACCCCGTCACCCTGAGTAAAGGCACTAGGACAGGAGTCCTCTGTTTACCAGCTGCGTTTGCCCAGATGCAGGTGACAAGGTCACATATCTCCTGCCTCCTGCTCCTGTGTGGTCAGGGATGAGCAGAGCTGCCCATGGGCAAAGACTCCCCAGCCCATGTATTTTTGAAAGACGCTGGTGAACTCCTTCTCCACTCTCTGCTCCCTTTACCAAGCTACAACAGTCACGTTTTCCAGGATGTGCCATCTCACCGTGATCCTCAATACACTCCCCCATGCACACACCAATTCTTCTACACTCTCACTCCATTACCCACTATGCATCCTCTACACGATTATTCACACGGATCATGGCAAGGATGACAAAACTGCCAATACAACCTTTACTAGTAGCATTAAACCTTTAATGTACTATTTAAATTGCTGGAAGTCAGTTTCAAAAAAAATCCCACCCAAGTGATGAAACACTTCACTGTAAAAATACTTTCTACTTCTACTAGTCAATCTTAAAAATGTCAGTCTTTCCCAGAACCTGCTTCCCATTCCCCAGTCCTTCTTATCCCCAAGGTAAGAAACTCAAAGTTTATCTTTTGTACAGTCTAGACTTCATGATTTCAGTTTGAAGGGTAGAAACTTCAGGAAACCACAAAACTGGCAGAAAACAGGAAGCTGGAAAACTGCTTTTTCCCCCTCTCCCTTCAACATGAACACCTACACGTAGTTTACACAGAGTTTGGACACCCTAGCTAGTTCTTGTTGATTTTTCAAGGCATTGCAGCAACTACTCCAGAGTCCACTTCTAGTATCAAATGCTTTGCAGCTCACAGTTGCATGTACAATCAGATCCATCTGATTCATTCATCAGTCTGAAAAAACCCAGCACTTATTATGTGGTCATCCTAATAAGGGACTCATTCCAGAAAAGATGTAAAACATCAGATTCAAAACCTCACCCATCAGCAATGAGGCCACAGCCAAAGCATCACAAACTCTCCCTACAGGAGACTTCTGGGATACCTGTAAGACAGCATAAGCATCTGAAAATGAGGTGGGACCTCATGGATCTCACAAAGTTACAATGAAATTTACCATACTAGTAAAAACACTCTTTATGAAGTGAGAATGCCTTCCTTGTAGAAAGGTAGAAATCATTTGCACAAACACAAAAATCATGTAGCTGGAGGTTTAACAGGTGTACAAAACAACTGGTGCAGAAGGGCAATGTTAACTCTGTGGTGGAGAAATATATGAAGCACAGGGATGAAGAAAAACAAGAGGGATGCCTCACCAAAGCAGACAATTTTGCTAGTACACTGTTCAACGATCCTAACAGACATGGATGAGTCTAACCTGATTTTTCTGGAGCTGAGCATAACCCAGCTCAAGTCTGGAGCTATAGAGCTGTTTGGTTTCTGCCACGTGCATGGACATGGGCAGTTACACTTGGTAAAACCACACAACTCCCAGCCCAAAGCTGGACCACTTCCTCCAGCTCAGAGGATGGTAGAAAAAATGACTTATAGAGTGTACAAAGAGATGGTGAAATCATTTCTGCCAGGGCCAATTTCCACCCAGAGCCCAGGCTAAAGGGAGACCTGTTTGGTACATCTTGTGTTTCTACTACATGGACTTTGAGTTTCATTTGTTGCTTAAATGATGTTTTTTTTGCTTACATGTATTTTGACTGTGCCACAGAAGCAAAGTACAGATGCATTCTGCAGTTACACAGATTTCCATCTGGTGGGATGGGAGGAAAAACAGGAGACAATTGCCACTTGCATTAAAACTGTGCACCCCCTGCTCCTTCCCCTCATTGCTGCACAGTCCAGGAGGCTGTGAGCCTATACATCAAACCCCCAAACCCCACATATGATCCCCAGAAGGGCATGTGTGTGTAAACATGGATGCCTCAAGACATTCTCAGCAGTTTCCTGAAATTATATTTTATCTAACTTGGCTTCAGACTACAACAAGGAGTAAAAAAAATTAAATTACCTACGTCTGTGTTTCTTTCTTGTTTTAGCAAAAGTATTTTTATGACATTAATTATAAACATGTAGGGAAAGACGGTCTAGCATTTGCAATGAAGCAGATATTCTTTTTAAGTTGTTGAGCTTGCCTAGTAAACCACCAGGAGTTCTATCCTACTCAAAAAACACTTAGAAATCCGATCTACAAAGCTTGCAAGAGCTCCCCAAAGGCATATGTCTGTCGTATTTGGCTCTCCTATAACTTAGACAAGAAGAAAAACCCAGCTCCACCTTATCCTTCTGGCCATGAATGTATCCCTTTACTGTCTCGAGGCGGCTGCCCAGGTTTAACCATGCCATTTTAATTTTCCTCACTTTCAAGGAAATGAAGCTTATTATTCCAGTTCTGTAGGTCTCGTATTAAACTAAACCAATAAATCCTACCCAATGCCGTCCCGGCTTTAAGGACAAGGGGAGCTTTAACACACACAGTAGTTTGAAGGGAGATCTAAAAATAGAGCCCATTTTGCCAGTTCATTAAGTAGCTCCGGGATCAAGTGACGGTGACATCTCAATTGATTTCAAAGGAAACTGCGCTATCAGGGACACACGGTCCTGGCACTGCACCAGGACGAACAACTGCCCTCGGAGTCCTCGCCCGGGCAAAGCTCCAGCGTGACCAGGTTCTTAATGAGGCGAGATGAGGAGCAGGATTATGACAGTCTGCATTGTTTAACCGCAAACAGCTTGGCAATTGCTGCCGATCTACAAAAACGAGACGGCACACAGGGGATGATACAATTTAATAAGCAAACTGCTTTACTGCTGCCCTTGCAGAGCTCCTCAGCTGCTGCCTTCCCCATCTGCAAGCCCACCTGACTCTCCACGCCACAGCCTAGCTTGCTCTGCAGAGCGTGAGCACCACACAGACAGTTTTAACCTGGTAGTTTGGGAGTGAAACAGCAAGAATCAGACTGAGGACTCTGCAGCATGCCAAATTCAGCTCCACCTGCACTGGCACAGCAAGTCCACCAGCAAGACCACTGCCATTCCTCAGAGCAGCAATGTGGAAGAGGAATGGCTGTGCCCCTGCACAAGCTCCATGGGATAATTCCTCATCTTCTTTGGAACTGACAGTTTTTCCTTAAGCAATACTATTCCAAACACTTAAACATGAAACATCCCAACACTGCTGTATGGGGGCAACCATCAGGATGGACCCAACGGGTCTACATGAGGTGCCAGCACAGACCCTCCAGAGAAAAACACAAAATACCCAATGCAAACCTGGCTTCACCTGCTTCCTGAACAAAGTCTTTCTTCCTAGCCTCTTGAGACTGGCTGATGCCTTAGAGCCCTTAACCTTTCCAAAAGTTTTTGAGATTTTCTTCCAAGATCTGTTACAATTCTATCTGTTCTAGTTATTTGTGCAATTATCTATTGCTTTATGGGGCACAGCATGCTTTAAGCCTTAAATGTATCTCCTAGGCAGGGAACTCCACATGCCCCTTTGCCTTGCACGGAAAGTAAAATACCTTCACTTTTAAATTAGCTCTTTTTCAATTTAATTGAATCCATCTCCCAGATAAATTACAAACTGCAGCACTATAATTTACGAGAATTAACACTGCAATTGATGGAGAGGACACGGATTTTCTAATCTTGGATGGCACCGACTTTTTCATGCCTTACTGTTCTGTTTTAGGACATGCACAAACCCTCCCAGACCCTGGAAGGAGACTGATGAGCTGGGACACACTGCATCAGGGGCTGCAGCACCCAGGGGCATTTTTCCAAAACGCAGCACCTCCCAATGTCCAGGGAGCTCCATCAATTCAGCCATGGGGCTCACGAGAAGTCCAATTTAATCCCGGATTTAGTAATTTTTGGTGCAAGCTAGAGGACTCCCCTCTTTCAAAGGGCACTGCAACACTGCTCCCCACCGTCATGAGGGGAGAAAACCCCTCAAGCACAGAGAACCACGTTGAGCCATGGACAGAGGAAAAGAGAAGGAACATCACCTCCATGTCAGCACTAATTCAGTGCCTTAACTGGCACCTGAGAAAAACCCTGTGCCCTGGTTTCTCCCACCAGGGCAAGGCTGACAGGGTGGAGAGCAGTTCTGCATGTTGCCCAAGGCAGGCTCCACCAGCAAGGCTCCAGGAGGGCTCAGGTTTGGGCTCTATTCAGCACTGCTGGTGAAACAAAGCACTAGCAAGTAATTCCCCTGGGAATTACACTTGCTGATATCACCAGGTGTAGCCTGTACTTCCTCCTGCCTAGCCAAAGGGGATGGGAACCCAAGGCCTGCATTACTGAATTTTAAAGGAAGTGTTGCAGAACTCTTGGTCCACGTGCAGCAGGAGGTCAAGGAATTTGATAAACAGTCAAGAACTGGAGCTGCCCTAATTTCTGAATAGGTGGAAATGCCAAATAAACAAAACAAAAGCCTTTAAAGTGGTCTCTAAGAATGTCTAGTCTGCCACTTTACTAAATGCCTGCATTCAAAAGCTACCCTAAGCCTTCAGTGTAAAGCAGCAGTTGCTAGAAGGGGCACTACCATTTGCTTCAGGAAGCATAAACGCCCAACAGCTGTTTTTTATGGCTCTTTACAAAGTCCACAGAGTAGCCCCACACAAATCTGCACATGAAACATAACCTAGCATTCACCAGAACAAAGCCAGCAGCGATACCTGCCCATGCAGCCTCAGCAAACAGACTGGAAACTATGGCAGAGCTAAGCTACTCTCATCTTCCAGAACACTCTACTTATTTGGCGCAAGACACTCCAAAACCTCCTTCGATGTGTTTGATACCAAGAGCCTCAGCGTGTTGACCATTGTCCAGAGGATACTCGCAGGTTCTTGATGTAGCAGGATCCCAGCTGTGCTGGCTCCAATGACTCACTGGTCAGGGCTGCAGTTAAGCAAAGCAGATTTCACTTTCACGTTTCCAAACAGTCGCTAAAATTATTAATAATGTTTTGAAGAGAAAAAACTTTAAAAATATCATTTTAAATAGGAAGAAATGCAGGAAATGGCTAACACAGCTAAGTTCTCCAAGAAACACATAGCACAGACAGCATATGCCTTGGAAACAGTAAGATGCTCCCAGCTAAACAGTTCCCAATCCTTTTTGGACCAGATTACTCTACTTCTGCAATATATTACGATTTTCACTAGAAACAGCTTCTAAGCTAAAGGAAATCAAATGCACACAAACAGATCCCTGCTGTTCTCTTTTTTATGCTTTATCCTTTTTTCCCCTCGAACACCAAAAGTAGGACACATCTCCATGCAATTTAGTCACTGTCCACGAGATGTCTCCATGCGCTGCAGAGAGGTCCCAGAAGACTGGTCCTGGTAAACAGTGAAAACCTAGAGGATTCATTGATTCTATGACACCCATGGAACTCAAGTCATGTGAAAGTTCATTCAGCTCCTCTGTTATTTTCTTTAATAAACACTCAGTTAGTGGCTTAGCACAAATCTGGAGCCTTTGCATCACAACAAACAATAAATTGCTTATCTTTTTTTTTTTCTTTTTTTCCTAAATGACAACCTTTCTACTCACAGTGAGGGACAAAGCAAGCAATAATCAGTCCTCCGAATAAACAGCTCTCCTGAGAATAAAGAAAGACCTTCCTAACAACAACATCAACCCCCAGTTGCAGAGTGTGTTCCCATGACACAGCTCATGGGAGTTTGCATTTCAGCTCCAAATCCACATTTTATACCACCCTAAGTACACAGGAGGATATAGAATATGCAACCATTAAGTGTCTTTCATACCTGTATCAAGGATCTGAAGCCTCATGCATTATACAGGTTGCATGCATTCAAGCACAGCACATCTCAAAGGAGTTTTACCCAAGCCCAACTAAGACTGGACCATGTACACACTCAAAAATTTGCAGATGGGATGATGCGACATTCACACTAAGTCTCAAATCCTAGAGTCTTTATCATCCTTCTGTTAATGTATGTGAACCACATGGCTGTGACAGCATCTCTCTTGTTCCAGTGCCATGAGGGTGTTATTTTTAGCTTGTTAAAGGCAGTTCATCTCCTTCAAAACTGGGCAGTTATCCAAACAGCCAAAGGAGAGACAGGCTGTACTGTATCTGTCGCTTTATGGGAAAAACCCTCATTCACAAAAACAAAGACCATGCAGAACCTGTACTGTAGATAAACTTGTGTTTCTATTGCTCTGCTGACTCAGCTTTCAAACATATCACACAGGAAGAGCAAAAATTATAACTGCGCATTGTCTACATTGATATTTATGGACAAGTTAAAAAGGTTATCTTCCACCAGCCCAAGCAAAAAGAGATATTTCACATTTTGTAGACTGCTTCATGTCTACAGAGAAACCTGCAGAGTAATAGCCCCTGGGTGAAACAGTTTTCTCTGGTCTTGCCTTTAAGATGGAGGCAGTAGAAAGTGGTCCTAAAAGGCTAGGAACCAGGCTCAGGGAAGGATATGAGTGCTCTGAGGACCTCCCTCCTGACATGGAGAACACATTCATGTCAATGTCTCCTTGACAAGTGAATTTCAGGATGTGTGAAAAGCAGTAATTCAGTGACATTGTGCCCCTGGGGGCCTTTCAGCACCCATCCTCCTCCCCAAACTCATGCAATGTGTGCCAACACCTTCCCCCAGCCCTGACCAGTGTCATACCATCACTGAACAACTCCTCCTCAATAAGACAAATTGCAATTGCTTATTTTAATATGATAGGGCTTCTGGAAACAACACACACCCTGTGAACCAGATTTGGTCTCCAAATATTTTATCATTTTCCCTTGCCCAAATTCCTAACTGTACTTACTTTGAAAACTCACATCTAGAGTCACCGTAGGAACCAGCATGTCTGTGCAGCTACAGCATGAGGGAAGGGTAACAGCTCTGAGCCATGCCAAGGTGCAGCCCCAGGACAAGGGCTGGCCACAGCTGAGCCCCACACCAGGTTCTTCAATTTCTCTCCCTCTCCCCTACCCCAAGTAGAGCATTTCACAGCAAAGCAAATTTCTTTCTTGAAAGAGTAAAAGCCCTTTCTTGCTTTTTTCCCAGCCATGCAGTGCTTTTTGAGGAGTGAGCTGTATTTCTGCAGGCTCTGTTGAGACTGCAGTGCCCTAATGGGAACAAACACTCCAGTCCTCCAAGTAACGAGGGCCTCTCCCCACACTCTGCACACATTTAATTGTTGAGTTATGCTTCCTGTTCCTTCTCAATGCTAATGCTTTCTCTGAAATTCTCTCCAAGTGTTTCCAGAAGAACTTTTGACCCCAAGACTGTTTTTAAACTTATGGCATTGTTATCCTTGTCTTTATTATGCTTGCATGTCTACAGGTAATTATGTATGGATTCCCTGGTAGGACAGAAAGGCTCATGGCAGAAAATAACTGGTCAGTTCTACAGCTCAGGAAAAAAAACATAAATGGAGAGGGAGGGGAGTTAAACAAATGCATTTCTTCCTATTCAACAAACAGGTTTACTTATATGCTTTCAGCTACATGTCTAGCCAAAAAAAAAAAAAAAAAGAAAAAAAAGAAAAAAGAGTTTTGGCAGGGATCAGGTAACGCAGATCATGCAAGAAACCTTAACAGGAGACATCCTGTTTCTGTTACTGGTAGGAGGATGACAACCTTGCTGGGTCACGGCCATCTCTGCATGCAACATGCTGACAGCTGATGTGAAGGCAACACATCACACACTTCAGGTCAACTCAAAATGATTAAACATCAGTAAAAAGGGGCCTGACACCCCACATCAGAGGATCACGCAGTTGAGGTTGCTGCCAGAGGCTGTGTCCCCAGCCTTCCCTGCACAGCCAGCTTGGGCATGGGGAAGCAAACTGTGTCCCTTCCCAGCTCCCCCTCAACAGGTAGGGATAATAATGATCTCCTTTCTCAAACAGGAAATTTCTCTTTTGTACAATTCTGTTCTGCATGGAATAGACTCAGCTCAGGGTTTATGCCTCCAGCATTGCAAATGGCAAATACCAAGAGAAAAGCACATGATTTAAGTACAGATGAACAGTCCCCAGCCTTCCATCCCTGCCTCCAGCAACCACAGATCCAAACCTCCCAAGGCAGATGCCCTCTTCTTATATTTAGTAGCTTTCAGGGATTTCAAGCCGTTAATGTGAAGCTGGTCACTGACGCTGGACATTTAAAAAGTACTCAGACCATCATATATTGAACAACACAGCACTACCAGAAAGAGAAGCAAATAACTTTTGGAGCAACTAAGAACGGCAAGTGCTTCTGTTCAGGGACCAAAAATGCTCCAAATTCACCAGACACTTTGCAAATTCGTAGCAGATGAGCTTTCTCTTTAGAGTTCATTTCCCAGGTTGCTCCATCAGCCAGCAGTAAAGTGACAGATTCAATTTCAAGAACAGAAATACTAGTAAAAGTGAATTAGAATTAAAAATAAATCATCCAAGGCAAATACTATCATATTATCCTATTTCACTTGGATGTAAATAATGATATTTTAAAATAGCAATGTCAACTGCACACAGCAAAATATGGATTGGGGTGGAGGAGTTTAAAATCCCCCAAGTGCCTCAGTACCATTTAGGACAACGTGACTCTCTGGCCCAGTATTTTGTGTCTGAAGTTAAGGAATATTTTGGCCCAACCAGCTCTGAAAGAAATGCACTTAAAGGATATTAATGTAACCTTTTTCTGCCTGGCAGCACAACTTTTATTAAAGTTAGAACTTTAAGGGTCATTTCATGTTAAACAGGGCTTTACATAAGGAGACTGTAAAAACAGAGCTTCAATTAAATTGTATTATGAAATTTTTATTAATGAAACTTAACAAGTGGACTTTCAAGTAAGACTGAAAGTGATATTTCTCCTGAATTACAGTTTTCAAGTGTCACTAGACCCTTCTGCTGTGTCCTGGGGAAGCTGACTAGCTCAGACTCCATTTCCCTTCTGGAAACACTGGAGCAGAACTTCAAGACTTTTAAAAAACTTGCTCACAGGGAAATTTTCAACCTTTAGTCACTAGAAAAGATAATTTTAATATTTTTTTATTGGTTTTTTTCATAGAATTGTAGGGTAAGCCAGGTTTGGAAGGGACCTTTGGGGCATCCCTGGTCCAGGCTCCATCTCAAAACAGATTCAACTTAGATCAGGTTCCTCAGAGCCTGGTCCAGCTGAGTTTTAAGTAACTACAAGTATGAAGATTTGAATACATACCTTCATTCCAAGTGATTGTTTTTTTCTGCCTTGTTCAGCCTTTAAGCAACCAGGTGCTAAAGCATTAACAGCAAGACTATACAGTCCATCAGGTCTATAAATCACGGTTCTGAATACTCAGCAATGAACTGTATTTACAGAGAAGTTAATGAAAGAATACCTTGGACAACCCTAAGAGCTCCTGCAAGTTTTGAAGTATCTTCTTTACTTGTTTAAGAATTAGACATATACTGTTTGGGTCAGAAAACGGACAGTGAAGCCTCAGCTGACAATAAATCACTCTGAATTACTCACTGTTACATAACCACCAAGCACCTGACAGCATCCCTTTGGAGTCCCTACAAAACCCCACCGAGTAAACAAGAAAATCCATTAATCTCTTGTCAGAGGTGAGGAAGACAACTGCTGGCCAGAGCTGGGTGGAGAATCAGTTTCAAATCTAAGACATCTGACTCTTAAACTCAGACTACAGTCTCAGTTACCTGGTCCAGTCCTTCAGTACCACCCACCCTGGAAGTCTAATACAATTACATTTGCAGTGATCAAAAATAGTCCAGCTTAATTCCTTCTTTAATCATCAGTCACACTGTCATCCCTTATCTACAGTATAAATATAATTAAATATATATGAGAGAAAGAGAAGACATGTGAATATCATCAGGAGTGTGGGAGCAGCAAAGAACAGTGATTTCCAAAGCAACTTTGCAATAATCTGTGACTATACATATATTTTAAAATATAAAATCATGTGATGCTTTGAGTTCATATTGGCCTTGAAATCAGCTTCTAAGCTTTGCTACAAAAAATCCCCACCATCTTGCCATGTGAAAAAAAGTCTTGGGAATTTTATCTTTTCCATACATTCACCTTCCTCTGTCCTGCCTGGTGGCACACAGGATTTGCACAGCCCAGCTCAGCTCAGGCTGTGATCTGATGAGGACGGATCAGGACGAGGGTAGAGCTGGGAGGTCTACACTGTACAGAGTGCCCAGCCCAGGCTGCAGAGAGCCCCTCTGCACTCTGAGGCTGAGACAGCAATTACAAGGGGAATGCAAAGACACCCTGTGCGTCGGATCAGAAAAGTAATTATTTCATCTGCGGATCAAGGAAAAACAGAAGAGGTCCCAAAAGTCACCAATAACTTGTTACATCTCTCTAAAGTACACCCTTTCATTAAAAAAAAAAATAAATTAATAATAGAAATAGAGGAAAGAAAAAGAAAAAAATCTTGCTGCTACTCTCCTAATGTGTTTATTGTACCCAGATTTCTGTGATTTCTCCTCCATATCCCAGTGGTTTATTACAAAAGCATACAGTTATTGCCATCAGGCATGAGAGTGTCAGATAGGCAGGCAAATCCAGCTGGCTCTGAATTAGGCCACCACCACAGACAGCTGCAGTGGCACTGGGATGGACATCGGGGAAGGCTCCAAACTCAGGTCGGTGCCGAAGGGCTCTGGGATGCTCATGTAGCTGTGTCTTCACAGTCACGTGCACCCCAGCTACCTTGAGCTTCCCTGAGCATTATGTTAATCTGGAAAGGAAACACTAAAAAAAGCCGTCACTGTCCACCAGGCAGAGCTTTGCTGAAAAGACAGGAGTAAATCAAGTGACAAATAATTCCTAGCATGTGCTGAAAGAGTCGTTGGAATGCCAGGGAGCTGCATCATGAAGCCACATATAATTAGGTTTTGACAAAACTGATTTTTATTTTGAAGTGTTGCTGAGCCACAGCCTTATGAAAAAATTACCAGAATTTGAACCATGGCTTGTAGAAGAATTTGAAGTATTTTGATAGTCAAAAGAATGCTTAGGTGCCCACTTGAGTTAGCACACAAACACTACACCATCATCACTGCTAAGCATCCCCTGACTATGTGTTTTTCCCTTCCTCCCCCCAAAAAGGTACCCTGGCACATAGATGAGAAGACAGTGTAGAAATAACAAAACTTGTCAGAGTAAAGAGATGTGTGAGAGTGAGAACTGTTATAAACACTGACTCAAAGTATGCCAGAGATGACAGGCAGGTAGGAAGTGAATACCAGCATCAGTTTGACTACAGTGCAAGACTCATCCTGGGGAGTAGCCTTTTGCTCAGAAACAGGCAAGTGTAAGAATACAAAATAAAAACAAATCACCAAACCAGTATCATATCTGAGCCATCCAAAGGTTTAGGATATTTATTACAACTGAAGCAGAAGAAAGAAGGGGAAAAAAAAGACAAAACGAGAAAATTATAAATAGATACAAGCTTCAAGTGAATCCACCTGCTTTCCTTTGCTGGAAAATCAGTCTGCAAGCTCTTTAGATCAGAAACATCACTTTATTCTTTGTCTGTACAACACAAGAGAGGCCTAGAAGACCAATGAAGTTTCAGTGAGCTGTTACATTACAAATAAATAACAATAACCCACTTAATCTCTTCTTAATACAGCCCTGAAGGGAATGCAAGTGAGATTATCAACTGGCAGCATTTATTCAGCAGAACTTCAGTTACGGTTCACAGCCAGGACTTCCTATCCCTCCACTGGAAACTGTCTGTTGGCTTCAACAAAGCAAATACAAACTTCAAGAGTTGGATCATAAACTGTTAAAGAGCTTTAGTTACAAAAGAAGGGGAAAGAAGAGCGTGTAAGTGCGTAAGCACTGAGAGAGACTTTGCATCAGATCCAACAAAAGCAGTGGAAGTGGGTGGAAAACAATTCAAGGGCAGAGAGAAAAACAAAACCGTGATTGCGACATAGGCTGGAGGACACTGGAGCTCCTGCTCCCTGTGCTGCTGCCTTGCTGCAGAGATGGCAGGTGCTGTGGCAGTTGCCATCCTCACTGCAGCTTCTCACCCACATCCCATGCAATGAAGGGCTGGGTGGCATGGCCCCGTCCCCAGGACCTGCTCTGTGTCAGGCTGTAGAAGAATGTGACAGATGCAAACAGGCATCAGAGGAGAGAGTGAAAACTTCGCACCAAAACCACACTTACAGTGACCGGTTTTTCAGAAGACACATTCACTCCTTTCACATGTTCTTCTTCTGGCTCTTCGTTTTCCTTATTGTCAGTGCAAGAGACAGAGTCTTGGACTGAGCAAGTGCTAAGCAAGTCTGGCAAACTGGTAGACGGACACTTCAGAAAATTCCCTTCAGAAGATTCCTACCCGAGAGACAACAAAATACGTTACATTGTGTGCAGAAAAAACACCAGTGTCACAGTAAACCCATTTCACCTGCCAAGTGTGAGCTCCCTGGTAATCCTCCCCTTGTTACACACTTCCATGTGCTCAGACTTTAAAGACCAGGTTATAAAAAGCAGTCCTGGTTTTAAAGTGCATATATAATAAATACGGGCCAGTACATGTTTAAAAAATTTAGATTTCATAAAGGAGAATTGAAAATAAATACTTCTCCAGAAGCCTGCTCCTCCTCACTTTGGGTTTATTAAACATTACTGCGAGGAGACTGAGAGTTTACAGACCTCGTTACTCATTTCATTGCCTCCCAAATCACACCCTGCGCTCCTGCTCCCTCCCTGTGGATGTTCCCTTCACACATTTATTTACCTACACACATAAGAATAATACACTGACAACACTGCTCAGGAGAACAAAATGAAAACTGAACCACCAATCCTCTACCAACTCAGTCCTGATTCTTCAGGATCTGTTTCCAGTCTTTGGCATATTTTCTGCAGGCAAACACATGCATCAGCTGAAAACAGTGGCCAGACAGACTCTCATTTTATTGCTTTCGGAACAAATTCCATGTTCCTGAGCACTCACCAGGCCAAAAGGCAAGGCTGCATTCCTATACCAACAAATAAGGCCCCAAAGGAGCTGCTAGGGAACACTTCACCCATTTACACCTTTTCTGAGACTGCCTGAGACATGGCACAGGGTGGATTTCCCACTGCTTGCCTTTCCAAGTCCTTCTTCCAGGGACATGAAAACTGCCCAAGTGCACAGAGCACAGGACAAACAGATTCACAGCCTGACCAGGAACATGAAGTTTTATGCCATGAGCTTATTCATGATGAGGTCATCATGTGAACAAGTTTTTAAGCTTAAGGAGAAATCTATGCAGTCTACTGCCTTGTGTTTTGACAGAATCCAATTGTCTAAAAGAAACAAAAAATGTAGCTACTTCATGTCCAAGTGTGTTGTTTCCAGAACAAACACTGGTAAGGTTAATACCAAGCTGTGATCCTACAGAAGATATTCAGTGAACTTGACTGTCTTCAATGAACTGAAATATAGAGAAGTTACAGGCTCTTCACTTTCAATATGGTAGAATAGAGCCTCTTCTTGAAAAACATGAGCATAAAGCATCCCAGGAAGCCAATGAGCATCTAGACATTAAAGCCACAGAAAATGGGCATTGAGATGGCTGAGGAAACTGAAAGGTGAAGCTAAGAAAAAATATAAAAATACTGACACAGTGGCTTGCTGACACCCTGAAAATGCAGGTAAAGGAGTGGTCCATTTGGACCAAGATGTTCCTGCCACCCCCTCAAAGGTCCTGATGAACCCACCCTGCAGGCAGGTCCTTATTTGAGACCCCTGGGCGCTTTCACGAGCCCACTGGCCACCCACCAAACACCTGCAGCAACCCAAGCTGGGGGGGGCCAGCAGGATGTGATCCACAGAGAAGAGCAAACAAGGGTTGGCAGGATTTTCTTAAACAAAGGACAAAATACTATTTAATATCCCCTCAACCTCTTCTGCGCTCAAAGCAGAATGAAGAGCCTAACTGATAAATGAGTTCTACTCTCATTTCCCTGAAATTTCATGCTCCTTTATCTGTAAGAGCTCCACTCCTCACTATTAACAAGGACAAAATAAGGAACTCGAGCCAAGAGATCATCATCAGGAGACCTCAGGCACACACGCAGGATGGAGATTAGAGGTACTGAGGCTACACAGTGGAGGCGGAGAACAGCCTGCTTTATTTAGCATGTATTTTAAGAAAATGGTTTTGGTCAAAACTTAGGTAACATCTTGCTGTACATTAAATTTAGCGGAGCAAATGTGCACATGTGATTGCCTATCAAAAATATGCCCTTTTCACGAAGCACTGGCACAAACATTTGCAGATGCACATTTGTGATAGCACCTGGGAGAGGTCTGTACCTTGCTAGAGACCACGAGCTGCACCAGGCCAGCAGCCGAGCGGAGGAGAGCCACAGCCTCCTGGTGGGACAGCCCCACCAGCGACTGCCCGTTGATCATGAGGAGCTCATCACCAGCCATCAGCCTGCCATCCCTGCAGAAACAGAGCGGGAACATGGAGCTGCAGGGTGGTCCTCCCCCAGTGCCGGCACCGGTGGCACACAGTGGGATGTGGAGGCATGGACAACACGTGATCTCACTGACACTAAGCTAGCATTGTATGTTGTTCTCCAAAAAAAAGGGGCTCAGAAAGGTAACCCCAGGAAAACACTGTTACAGCTAGAGCCATCTCACCCTCTTGGCAGGGCTGAGATCCCCCAAGTCTTCTCCGTGACCCACTGGAGTTGGTCAGGGAGCAGCAGCTCCATCTCCACTCCGTCAGGGAACAGGGCCAGGATTGGAAGTGAGCACAACCTGAGATGCACAATCCATGCTCTCACACATTGCCAATTCTATGGGAAAGACCCATCTTCCGAAAAGGGACTTGAGAAAAAAGCCCTACAAGCCATCAGGCTCCTTGCTTTTCACTCAATCACTAAGGAACTGTTTGATCTGTCTACATTCTGGACTAAACATGCTAGAAGAAGCTTCAGTGATCAAACACAAAAATAATTTTTTATGCTAAAAATGCCATGTTCTCACCCTCACACACGGGGAGGGCAAAACGCCCACACTTGCCTCATGAACCTGGCTAACATGGATAGTCCATGGCTACTCCATCACACCCACTCCCATGAAGGTAACACCATCACCTCACCTGTGTGCGGAGCCGCCTTCCTCCACGTGGGTGACGATGATGCTGTGAGGGGACCTCTTTGACCCTCTGCCTCCTGTTATCTGGATTCCCAGCCCGTCCGTCCCCTTCAGGATGTGCATCTTCCATATGCGGCAACCTTCTCGCTGAGAGAAAATGTGCAGAGAGTCCTTGAATTTGGATTTGGACACCAAGAGAGGGCTGGGAGGCTACAGGAGGGAGCTATTTAGCACCGTGCTGCCCATCACCGCACACCTGTATAGCTCAGGTTATACGGGTGTTTTTGCTGAGCTTTGCTACATTAGCTGCAATCCAAGCGAAGGAGGCAGAAAGGAAGAGGCAGCACAGAGCAGGGTCAACACGTAGAGGTTTCCTTGCAGGGATGTTTGCAGCTTTTCTGAGCCACACAGAGGTGATGCTCTCAATGCCCTGGTCCTTCCCGAAGCAACAAGTGGCCTCAAACCCCTTCGCCAAAACTCAAGGATGAGCCGTGCAGGGCTGCAGAGGAGCAAGACATGGTCCAAGGGGGACCTTGAACACCAGGTAGCACAGCTGCTGTTGCAGTAGGGACCAGACTGGCATCACATAGCACTGTTTCCCTCTCCGGAGGGGTTTGCAGGATTTGAGACACAGGAAAGAAAACAGCAGCTTCAAATTATCAGCTGCCAATCAAATATTTCTTAGTGGGCAGCTGTTGTACAGATTGTAAATAATAAATTTACCCACTGCAGAGAACAATTTTCAGTATAACCAAGGTAATAAGCAATGGTCAGGACACCTTTATTAGTTTTGGTTATTTTTAATTATTATAAATATGTATCCAAAAAGCAGTTTACAAACTCCAGAGCAATACAAAATGCAAAACACAAACTAGTTCCCAGGAGTTCTACTGGCAGGATTGGGTACAAGGAAACACAAGTGTGACGGATAGCAGAAGAGCAAAAAAAGGAAAGAGAAAAACAAGCAAGCAAGACACGTGAGGCAATTGGCAAGACTCTCCCAAAGAGAGGAAGAACCAGGATTACAGAATTATGAAAAACCCTTGGAAGTTTTCAAGCTTGCAAGACAGCAAAGTGCACAATTTGGAGGGGATTTTTAAGCCATGTGTTGTAGTCACCAGGCACCAGGTCAGCTATTTCTGACTGGGTGTGTTATGCACACAAGTAACGTTCTCGCAGTACGCAAACGCCCAAGTAGCAAAGATGATTAAAATTTCATGGCAAACTGTGAAGAGCGTGCACAAATTGCTGCTTGTTTCTGAGAAGGAGAACTGCTAAATATAACAGCAAACCCAAGGGTTGTGGCAGCAACCTGCAAATTTTAGGCCAATGTTGTTTATCAGAGCCTTTATTAAATGAGGAAAATGTGGGGGGGTTGTTTGGTTTTTGTTTGTTTGTTTGTTTTTCACCTAATCACCGAAATTTTTAAATGCAGTATGAGTTTTTCAGATATTGGAACAAAGTGAAAATTAACAAGAATAATTAATAATTATCAATATTAACATCACTAAATGGAATGTTAACATTAATATTAATCTATCATAGCCCTTGAACCACAGGTAGGAGAAATATAAAAAACAAACCAGATTTCTTAAGAGGTTACCCAAAAGTTTGAGCCTGAAAACACATACACCTGTAGGTAATTTGTTAACTTGAAAGCCTTGAACATGGGCAATATTCTAACAAGGTTTAACTGGGATCTTCAATGCCTGACAAAAGGCCAGCCTCCTGCTGAGTAACAGGACATGTCAGGACAGAGGATACTTTAAAATAAATTAGAGTGATACATGAGAACCGTGTTAAATGCAGGGGCAAGAGTCAACTATGTTTATCCGCTTTAAAAACAGAACAGAGCTAAAGCATGAAAATGCTCCAGAGATATTTTATTGCTACGAAGTACCTTGCACCAATAATGAAGACAGTATAACAGAGAAATACAATCCCTCTGCCTCCCCCAGTCAAGCCCAGCCTGAAACGATGACCATCTATTCTCCTCACAAGATGCCACTTCAAATGTCCTGTTGTTAAACCAAGTTTCGAAGCAGACCTTTCAATAAAGTTTAACAATGCAGTCATAAAATTGCCTTTAATGATCTGCAAAAGCTTTTTGGAATGCGAGTTACACCAAGGCCCACTATGTGCAGCGCCTGGCTTGCACTCCTCAGCGCTCTTCACTGTCGCATATTTTATTACACAAAAAAAAAAAATCCCAAATTTACCCTTAACTGACCCACTCTTGAATATTCATTTACATAGCACTTAAAAACAGCAAATCGCAAGACTTCGCTGCTCTTGTGCAAGCCTTATTCCCCTTGAACGCCCACTAAAATCAAAAGCACTTGAAAGTAAAACACTACTCAGTCTGAGCATGGACAGAAGAACACATCCAAAATAAAAACACCTGGCATGTACCCAAAGATGTATTTCTTTCACTCATTTTCATATGCCACTCTCACCTACTCCTGTGAAAGAAAAGGTTGTCCCCTGAGTCCCCTCTGGTCAGCTGCAGGCATTTCACTGGGAATAAACAACTCGGCATCAACTGGAAATCAGAAACCCTCACACTGTTCTTTCCCTTTTCCTCATAAAACATTCATAGCTCTTCATTTAACCACACACTGCAAAGCAAACACCCCCCACCAATACACATGTACCTCTGAGGGACGTCACTCCAAGATTTTGAAAGCTAAGTATTAAAGAGTAGATTGCCAGCCTTTGCTTGAGGCCTCTGGAGAAAAGGGGTGTCCAACAGAACCCCCTTTCCCTCCCCAGGAAGCTGCACAGAGGAACACAGGATACTTCACAGCTGGATAAAAATGCTGCTGCTTTGAATGAGCATCTTCTATTAGTTCATCACAGGAAAGCCCTAATAGTAAAGCTCTGTGCCAATTCCAAGGACTTGTAAATGCATTTAAATTATACTTAAAACCAGCTTTGTTAAGTTACTGGAGATTCCCAGGTTCAACAACACAAGGCCTAAATGCTTTAAAAAAGAAGGAAAGGGAAAAAAAATAGTGAAGCACGTGTTTAATTTTGAAATTTTTTTGAATTATCATATTTTCAAACTTTCCTTCATAAACAAAAAGACTACAAGCTCACTTAGTCTTTAAATGAAAGCTAGGATTTTGGTGCATTCACTCCACTCCAGAGACTTACAACACCCAAAGGAAACACCAAGTGTAGTTAGATTTGGCAGTTTGCAGGTATGATGTCACTGCCCTTGGAGCCTGCATAATCCCTGCCCAGAGGACGAGTTTAACTGCTGACCAGTCTCCTTTGATCAGCTGCACAATTCTAGTTGCTGCTTGGCTGCTGTAAGTTCCATATTTCTATTAACATCTGAATTTTCCCATCCTCTCAGAATAATTCTCACAGCTTCATTTATAAATGACTCAGAATAACATTCCCTCCCAACTTTGTTCACCAGTGACACAAAAAATATGCACATGTGCACCCGCAGGCCTTTGGTGCAAAAACATTTCATGCACAAAGCACAGATGTGTTGATGCCGGTCCAGCCAGGTATCTCAAACTCCAGAGATCCTCACCAAGAACAGGGAGCAAGGCACTACCAGCTCCTGCTGCAGCCAGGGAACAGGCAATATCCAGCCCTGGTCACTCTTAAGGAGACTTAAATTATATCCCTCTAACCAAAGGCAGGCCATAAGCACAGCAGCAGCAGCATTTGAGAAAGAGCTCACTACATATCATGGAATGAATACTTGTATATGACAATCCAGAAAATTTCATTCACCTGTGATTTGGCCAAGATGGACACTCAGAAAGACACCCATGTGTGCTGTAAATGTGTCAAAGGAATAAGAAGCGAGAATGCCCCTTTAGAGTTCCCCATCTCCTGAGAGTAAATGTTAATTCTGCTCAGATCCACCCCACTGACTTTGCTTGTAATCCCAGAGCAGCAGCAGACCTGCCTACATGGAGGGACTGCGGATTCCTCCCAACTAAGGATTTCACGGGCATGATGAACCCACATATGTCAAAGTTGGCCTCAGAGCAGGAGATGAGATTTGGTCATCCCTTGAAATCCCTTCCAGACCTGCATTTTTTGACTTCCCTCACACAGCAAGGAGAAACACAAATGGTCAAGTCAGGTTGCAGCTGGGCTAATGGCTAATTTTTGTTCTCTGCAGTTACATCACTTTTAGGTGACTCAACTTTCCTCCCAACTTGGCTCTTTCAAGCAGGCAGCCGTTTGGACCAGATTTTTCCACTTGAAACTGATCAACTTCAAAGTGCCTAAGTTACAAATAATTAAAACTTTTTTTTTTTTTAAAGACAGTATAAATATTCTATTTGGACTAATTGCGGGGGGGGGGAACAACCGAAAACAAAGGGTCATCTTATGTAACTGACTGCAAGTGAGAATAGAGAATACAGCTGGCAGCTTCTAGTGGGTCCCTGCAGGCCGTTTCTCTCCACGGTGAAGCCATTGTACATCAGGCAGCCTCTGTTCAGAGCGAGCCTACATCTGGAATAAACTAGCGTGCTGCAGATCAGAAAGTGAGCACACTGCCAGCGCGACGTGGGGAAGCTCGCCTTCTGCCTGCTCCGGGTGCATACCATCAAACGCTCCATTTCATAAGCACATCATTAATAAAACAAAAAGGAACGTTTTTCCTCCGAGTTGTTGAGGAAAATAAATAAATAAGTGAATGAAAGACAACGGAGCCGTTCTCCCCCAACACTGCTCCTTCTCTAGCTAATTGCAGGGGAGTTTAAAGGGGGTTGACTGATTTTGACTGTGCCGTGTTCAAGAAGCTGCAAATCTATATATACAAAAGAAAAAATTGCTTTGAAATCTTTTATTAAAGACAAGCTTGGCAGGAGCAAGGTGTAAACAAATGGAAAACAGAAATGCGGTAAGTAGTTAAAAAAGCCAGCCAGTAAAATGGAAAATGTAAAATAGTTGTCTATGAAAAAGCACTTTCTGTCACAGCAGCAATTCAGACGAACCTGATGTAAACATGTAACAATTTTAAAATAAAAACAGAGATAAGCCCTGATCAGAATAGCAATAACCATGTACTGAGTCTGTATTCACGCACTGACTGACTGCCACAGACCCAAATGCAACCCACAGGATGTCTCCCTCCCTCCACATTTAAACGTGAATTTTTACTGTCTGTCTGCAGGGACCAGTTCCCTCTTTCAGACTTCACAGGGTTTCTCGTTAGGAGCAGCAAAAGCAAACAGTGAGATCTTACTCACAAGCCACGAAGCTGCTTTGGAAACGTGACACTTAAGAGAAAGTCCTAAGTTCCATGCATTACAAAAAATTACTTCAATAGGCTTCACAGCAGCTGGCAGCCAACATGCTGATCACACACAGCTGAAAACCAGCACAAAATCCTCCAAACACAAACACACAACATTAACAGTAGCACAGCATCCTTCTCTCCATGAAGAGGGAGAACACTGGGATGGCCATACTAGCACATACCACTCGCCAGCACCCTTCACTGATGTGGGATAAATTAAAAGCACTACTCCCAGCTGCCTGCCCCATCTCGGGCCACATCATGCCTCCTCCACTATCCCTACTCCCCAGCAGGCAGGTGGGAAAGACAGATCGGTAGCTGGGGAATTAACTTGCATGATCACATACCAGGTGAGCAGCTTGAATGCGTCAGTCTCAAGATACAGTCAAAAGCCATCACTCTTCACATCATAGATATTAATGTGAATGACTCACTACCAAAAAATCATGCCAAAATCTGATTTTTGCAGATTCTTAACAGGGCAATTATTTCATTAGTGGATAATGAGTATATTTTTCGTCTGAACTTAGCCAGGTTATTTTTAAGGCTGATCTGACAGCAGGACTCCTGCTTTCATCTACTACCCTAGGTTTTGTTTTCATTGTTGCACAAGCAAGCTAAACAACTCCAAGATAATCAAAAACAGGGTGGGGGCAGGGGGAGGGGGAATCTAAATTCCTTTATCAATAAATTATTCCAAGACAGGAGTTTTTTGTCCATCCCTACTGCTTATGAAAGTTTCTTAGCACTGAACCACTGAAGCCTTTGGCTTCCGCCTCTGTCTGGATGATGCAAGCCATACAGTGGGTGTCTCCTACACCACTTAAAATACGGGGGAAAACCCCAAACCAAAGCAGCCCTTAATATGTATTACACTTCATTGAGGATATGAACTTTCCATGTCCTCAAACTAAGTAGGAGCCAGGACACAACTGTGATTACTTTCAAGTGTCCACTCCTGATCTCACAAGTCCCCTTGTTTGGACAAACAGCCGCCAGATACTTGGCATCCTTTCACTGAAATGTGAGTACTTTCCCCATGAAAAGAGAAGTGTCCTAGGGGATGAAGCCTGGGGAACAGTCAAAAGCAAAAACATACCTTCCCCCAAACACAAACACGTAATTAAAATACACAAAACAGCCATCGAAACAGAGTGGATAAAATTCCGTGACTTAAAGCAGACTGTCCCCCAGGGATCCATCTCCCGAGACAGACTGCATGTTGACATCATTTCCTTGGCAAGGCCTTTTAAACATTTTATCAACCAATGCAAGCACCTGAACTATACCATCACCCCTTACAAAAATCTGCTGGAGTCATTTGTTATCCTGAACCATCACCATCTGGATAGCACCTCTCTGAGCTGCTCCACTCCTGCCTTCAACTGAACCTTTATTGAGAGATCAGACGAATGGTTTCTCAGCTGTCTCCGACCCTGGAGGGGTCTGGCAACTGCCCCTGGGAAGCTTAGGCTTTTAAGGTTACAAGTGTTTGCACGCCCTTGAGTACCCTACCCAGTCTCATTCTCTTGCTGGGCTATTGGGAATGGCTGGTTGGTTAGTCTGAAGTTTCTCAGAAAACACTCTTGCAGCTTGCAGTAGATTAAAGCCCAGCCTAGAGTAGGTCACGACACTCCAGTGCCAGCTAAAGAGGTGTCACTTGTGGGGACTGGTATTACATCTGTCAGCAACAAGAATCTTTTGGGTTTGCTCAGTGCTTTCAGCACCCTGCCTCAAAAATTAAGTGTCTGTAGCTTTATAATTCCAACTAAAAGCCTGAAACATTACAGCACCTAAGCAAACAGCATGCTCTATTTTTAGGCATGTCCACTTGGTTTCAAGCATTCACACTTGATGATTAAAACATAAAATGGTGTGAACTTACATTTCAGCCAAAGTTAGCCATTTGCATTCCAATTGTGGGTTTGCTGTATCTTTAATACAACACACAAAATAAAAAAAAAAAAACTTGACCCACTTTCTGTGTAGGTGGGAAGAGCTTTCCCTACTGGTGCTCTCACCTATGGTTGGTGATAGCTGAGCATGGCTTAGACCTCCTACAACACAACCTGCGCTGGCTTTGGTGATAGCTCATTTCCAAGAGTGAGGACTTCGCTTAAAGGCAATACATTAACACATTACAACTTATCCATCACCAAACTATCTCTACATCCAACCCTCTATCACACCCTCAGAAAATTCACTACAAAAACAGCATAAAAGGACAGACTGCTACTCAAAATTAAAGCATACAGCTACCACAGCTGTAGCTATCACTTAAATCACAGCAAAGGCAGGCAGAACCTTAAGTCAGTCAAAAAAAATTGGCAGCAGGTGACTTAACCCCAGAAAGTTGTGATGATTGTTGTTATGGCAAGGTGGAACATAACTAGCAGCAAAAAATATCAACTGTAATTTCACTACAAGCTACATCAAAGCACTTTCTAAAACCCCAAGCGAAAGCAAGGCCAAGTTTTGTCAGTGCTGTACAGCTACAATTAAAAGACAGTCCTTGTCCCTAAGAGAGTTTACAACCCAAAACAGGCAAAGAAGAGGGAAGGCATGCTTATCACAGTGCACATTAAAACTTCAAGACAGTAGATAGCCCCAGGATTCATGTTAATGAAAGTTGGAAGAAAACACAACAGATAAAAAGATGTTAAGAACAGAATCAGATTCTGAGGATGGCCTTTGCATGACTAAAAGTGTCTACATTAACACCTCAAACCAGTGTTATTTATGTCTAAAAAATGCATCATATAAGAGTCCAGTAAAAGCCTTGATGAAACAGTAATTACTGCTTAGGTTGCCAAAAAAAAATTGATGTAAAGCAACTTAGCTTCAGCAGCTTCACCAGAGTACCTTGCTTACAGCAAGTTTTTCATTTTGGTACAGCAAAAGGATGAGAATTTTTTTTCCCATCAAGTTTAACAAAACAGTAAAATGCTTAAAGCCATTGTATTATTTCAAGCCTCATGTTTTGATTCCTGTAATGTCCTGTTAGCCTTCCTCTTCTGCTTGGCAAGATAAGGAGCATTTTCCATTAACCAAAACTCAAGGTAAGGCTGGCATTTACCAACACTAATTGGCAAGTACTGCTACAGAAAGGCTGTCAGCCTTTACTAGCTGCAAAGTAAAATGCAATTCAAAAGCATTCATCCCCTTGCAAGACAAGCCATCTCAATAAGGAAGCAATAATGGGCTTGAGGAATGAAGAGAGCTGCTGATGAAAAGAGAGCAAGTGCTGCGCAGTTGGAGCAATACAAAAGCAAGTGCTGGCTGGCAAAGACCTGGGTGGACTCCTGCTCACATGCACGTCTGTGTGCACCTGTGTACACACTGATGAGTCTGGAGAGTGCTGTGGTCTATGCAAACTGGGCTCAGCTGGGCTATAAGAGCAAAACTGGCTGGGCAAACTGTGCTAGTGGCTGCAACACACTGCAGAGTAATGAGGTTAACAACAGGGAGGCAAGACCTTGAAGCACTCCTCTAGCCCAGACCTCCCCAAAAACCTCTAGGAGGCAAGGCATTAATATTCCCTTGCCCTTCCCCCTCCCTCCTTTTGTTAATGGACAGTGACTTCAGAAAAGCATCAGGCACAGCTTGGAGGAACACCAGATGCTGACTTGTTTCTGTCTTGGAAAAGCATCCCACCTCAGCCCCATACCATGGTGCTACCAGCAGCCAGGACCACTGGTGCACACCCTGAACTTCTCCCATGCCACATATTCCTGACAATGGAGAAACACTCAAAGGCAGATGCAGAGTCCCAGCCCCTCTCAACTGCCTCCCTTCATGATTAAAGCACTTTTGCTCTGCCCAATCTCCTTTACACTGGTCACTGGTAAATCTGGATCTGGATTTCAAGCCCTTACTCATTTGGATGCCTATAAAGAAGCAAGAGGATTCAAGGGCATTCTGGGAGAGTCTTATTTTTGCTTTTAACAGTTGGTGTTTCAAGAACTTTCAGAGCATCCTGTGGTGGCTGGAGGAAGCAAAGGGGGCCAATCTGCTCTGGTACATCTCATCTTCAGCCAAGCTGTTTCTGGCTTCATCAATGAAAGCCCCTCATAGTGCCAGCCAGACCTGGATCAGTTCAAGTCCCCTTTGACAACAAGACTCCTGCCCTTCACACTCCTGAGTCTGGTCCTTGCAAACCTCAGTCCTACTTCTGATCTCTGTCCATACCAGCTGTATCTGGCCACCTCTGGGCTGAACAGCAACAGAAGCAGTCCACAGATCTTCCAAAAACACCGTGATAGAGAAATTGAGAGCAAAACTGAGGGATTCTGTCCTACCAGTAAACACAGTGAAACCACAGGACTGCTCTATTGTGAGGAAAACTCACAGTTTCCTTTTATTTATCATTTTTTAGTCAACTCCAGCAGTCTCTTCCCATACTCCTCTTCCATATATGCCTATATAATTATCAGCCTGCAAAACTACGACCTGTCTCAGGCCACTGAATAAAAGAAGTAAACTTTGATTTCTGTGTTTAAGCTCCCCAGTCTTCCCAGAATGTGAGGGATCATTACTCCAGCTCAGAGACTGCCTGATCTTAAATCACTGCCCCTGACTCTCACTGCTGCCAGCCTGGGTCCTCTCCAAAGTCTGGTTTCCAGACTTCAGAGATCTTCCTGCCAGGCAGATACAGCTTTGCTGCTTTGAATCCCCACATTTTTGAAAGGCATTTAGGTTCATCCTAAAAATATTTCAGCATAAGTAAACCAACTATAAACATTAAATGCTGCCTGCTAATTGACAGGTACAGTATTTACTGAAGGTTACATACCAGCAAACAGCCTGGCAGATTTGTTTATACACAGTGATAGCAAATGCCAAGTGCACAGGAGAGACAGATCAAGATCTGAGAGATGAAAGCAAGCCTGAAGAAGGGGACTGGCACATGCACACAAACCAGTAACACAGGAATCTCCTGGCAGGCTCACTTGACAAAGAGTATTCATCTTGCCTGTCATTTCACAATCCAGCATTGTTGTTGTGAGTAGCATGTATGGAGAAAATGGGAGAACAACCCCACACTTGTGGGAGGTGTTTCACTTGTGGGAGAGGTACCCTGAAAGGGAAGGGCACTGAAATGACACATGGATACCTCAAAAGCACTCCCAGCACAACATCCCCTAGGCATTGGCCATGAGCTACCTGCTGGGATCAGCACAGCAGTGGCTGAAGACATGCAGATTCAACCCAACCTCTTCACCCCTGTTTTGGTTACAACAACTTCATAATAACTTTCTACAGGGAGAAAAAAAGGTATTTTCCTGGACTCCATATTCCGGTTTCAGCAATGCTCCCATCTGCCTCCTGAGGTGGGAAAGGGGAAATGAGCAGTGGGAAGGACCAGCCAGGTCCTCCCACATCCATACTGGTCACTGAGCAGCTTCTTGAAACCTTTCCTCCCACCTGCAGCTGACCTCCAGTCTGCCACAGGCTGTCTCTCCTCCCCTCAAAGTGAATATAGTGCTCCCCAAAGGCACAGGGCTGACAGCCCTGGATATTCAATTAGTCAATATGTGGAGGAGACGGGGAGCGTGGGGCAGGCAGTGGGGACGGAGCTGCCTTCCCCATGGAGAGGGTGCCCTGCCAATGCACCCTGTCCCTGCACAGGAGGAGATAACTCATCCTGCGGCTATGAGAGCTTTGGCTCACGCTTTGAAGCCTGGAAGGAGGCTGCAACTTCTGACACGACATCCTGGATGCCTTTTTCAAAAGGCTCCTGACACGATTGGATCTCACGTGCCTGAGTGCCAGGTCACGCTTTGAAAATAGAGCTGGAAGTGAGATTTGAGGCTCCCAAGTGTCTTTATTCCCTGCCTTTTTTTTTTTTTTAAACAGGACACAAATAATTTTGAAAATTTTATTCACTGTCCCTATTGAACCCTTATTAAGACACTGATTTAAGCCACTCATTACTCTGATAGCAGTAACCCCACAGATACTAAAGTGATAGGATTCTATAAGGCCCTCTGGTCTTTAAAAAGCAAAGGATGATCAAGGCACGCTATTCAGGCTCCAGCTATTCACATTTCTCCTCATTCAGATGTCAGGAAAATGTAATTAGTACTGACACAGACAGAGGTCATATTTCTAAGCAAAATATTAAAGGGGGGGGAGAGGGAATTAAAAAAAAGACAGAAGCAATTTTACTAAATGACTGTGCCTCCCAACAGGCTCCATAACCAATACACCACAGTTGAATAGATTATAGCTTTTAAATTTTTCCAGTGCCTCAACTATGTTTTTACATTTTACAAAGCCCTCTTGTATATGTTTTGCATTAAAAATGTATTTATTGCTCACATTGATACATATATGTTCTGAATTTAATAATTTACTTCTCAGACCAAAATGACTCAAAACATCAAGGTAACACTAGCATGAGATGGCTCTGGATCAAGAGGGGTTTTTTTACATATATATATTTTTGGCTTTCCACTTCAAAAAAAAGTCTGATCATCTTCATTTATAACATGTGTCTAATTAGACATCTTCAGAACAGATTCAAGAAGTTTTTATATGGACCAGAGCTTTTAAAATACCAAATGATTCACTTATTTATTTTAAGCTTTTAATGTTTTCTTTTAGAAAGACTACAATTACAAAGCTTGCTAGAACAGTACACAAACACCCTATCCTTTCTGTTGCACCATAAAATCCAAAGTGTCTCACTGATGTGAAGAGTAACTTTTTCCAACTATGGTTCTTTAAAACCAGAGGGTTTTTTAATTGTTTTTAGCTCCTACAACGTACTTTAAATTAAATTACTCTGAGTTCACAACCACCATCACCACCACCCTGCAGCAGTGCTGAGGAGCACTAATTCAGAGGACACGTTTAAACCCATGCTTTTCTCAACAGAGTGATGAGATGTCCACTCATACTGCTTTGTTACCAGCTTTGAAGTCTTAAAACCAAAACCAGCTGCTGCAGCCAGCCCCAAGCCCAACAAAGTAACGTTCATCTGTTTATACTATCAGTGCCTCTGGAAAGACTGGCAGACGGTGCTTCTGGTGATAGATGCATACTGAAACCCGATCAAGGCTTGGGTTATTTTTCTTTATCCAGCAACACTGCAATTCTAGGCAGACAACAAACCCTAAGATCTCCATTAGGACAAAGAGAGAAGCAATGAAAGCCCCAATCCCACTGTTGTCCCAAACATTAACAAATCATCTCTCTCATCAACTCTGAGAAAAATCTGCAAGTACTTCCATGTGGTTCCCAAACACTGGCCAAACAAGTTTCGTAGCATAAATACATGCAATGTGGTCTAGTGCATCAAAAAGGGAAGCTTCAATTCCAGTGTTAACATGCGCTATAAGGTGACATCAAGTCCAGGCAGAGCTAAACATGAAACCCCAAAGGACAAAATTACCATCTTCCACTGACATCTCCTGCCCCAGTGTCATAGGGTCACCAGTTATCTCAACAAAAGAAATCCTGAGACCAACCATGAGAGGTCAAAGATATAAGGACCTTCCCCTCCATCACAGATGGAATATGACAGAGGTTCCGACAATTATTATTTAACTCTTCAATCCTCCTGTCCTCCTGCTTTGGACCACATCCCAAAACTTAGTCCCATGACAGCTTGTCTTGTCCCCTGGAGGCTCAGCCCAAGGACAGAGCACTGAAACTACGGAAATTGCCTGGGAAATCCATGTAATTCACTTGCATGCCTGCTGCTCTTCCTTCTCTAGAAAAACCAATGCAAACATACCTGGGCAGACTGGTCTCCAATGTCTGGCATGCCACCATCCGACAGCCGGCACCGGTAGGGTGCCCCAGTGCCTTGGTGCTGCTCTTCCCCATTGCTTTCTGCTTCAGAGGTCTCTGGCTGAGCAATCTCCACCTCCATCGGGGTGCAATGCCCGTTCCCATGCTCCGAGCCCAGCTTCTCCTTGCTCTCCTTGCTGCCCGGTGTTCTGGTGATGACCCCAAACTTCCTGGTCCTTTTCCCATTCTGAGCAGCTCTGTCGCCAGGCTCGGGGCTGGGCTTGGCTTTGGGGTCGCAGCTGTTGCTGTTGTTGCCGTTGGACGGAGGAAGAGGGGCCTTGCGCTTGATGCGGCGCAACATGATCAGGTAGACGAAGCCGCCATTCCAGCACTGCTCAGCCAGGTAACTGCAAGGAAAGGGATGTGCGAGGATTACCAACTACTCGCCCCACAGTGCCCACATCCCGTCCTGTCACCCCAACATTCCGTACCCTGTGATGTTCAGGCAGCTGACTGCCTGATGTGTGGATATCATACCCGGAAACATTGGCAAATGTTCTCTTTCTTCAGTACTGGAGGAGAACTCCTGGAATACTATCAGGAATAACAACAGCCCTACCAGCCACCTGGGCTGATCCCACTGTGGCATAACACGACAGCTGGTAAATGCCACCAAACATGTTCCTACCACCTTGACCTCTGTACCTGCACCACAGCAACACGAAAAGGTGAAGCAAGCAAAACTGAAAGGGTTTCCAGGGGAGTATTAAAATAAATAAATATTTTTTAAAAAACTGAAAATCAGGCAGGCTTCATTTGTGCAGCAGCTCATAGAGCATTTGCATCTGAAATAAACCTCCTTAGTGAAACTAATCTGCTTCAGCATACATAAATGCTTGAAGGCTTCAGGGAAAATGAAAAATCAGCCACTGGGGTAAGCAGTGGTAACAAGGCATCCCAGCTGCTAAAAAGGAAATCAGGTGAGTTTCCTTCATAGGAAGCATATTCCAGTCAAAGCAAGGGCCAAATCATCTCAGCTGTTCAAGGAGCAGCCTCCAGGCACCAGAGCAAAGCGTCATCTTCCCTCCTGAAGTTTCTGGATGTGCCTTGAAGGAATTAAGATTTCTGCTTCAAGCAAACCCTTTGTGACCTTACAGAAACTGCACCCATTGATGCAAAAGGGGAATCTAACTTCTTGCCTCTTTTGGGAAAGGATATACCTCAACCCAAATTCTTGAAATATTTGGGTTCTGAGCCAAGGGTGTAACCAACTGAGAGTACAAACAAGCTGGAATTTGTACTTAGCAGGTTTGTATGTGCCCTTTCACACTAATTTAGGCCTCCAAAATATATTGCCTTTCTCACTAGTGAAGGCAGCAGGAATTTCCCAGTGCATCAAATAAGCCTCTGCATCAAATAAACTGCAGTTGCAATGAACTCTCCACTGATACAGAGCAGTTGCTGAACCTACAGATTTCAGAGATGAGAAATTAGGTGTGGAGTTGCACCACAGAAGATTCTAAGAGAAAATAACACAGTACTTGGGCTTGAGAGAGGAGGAACAACTCAAGAGTCTGCCACCAAGATTTTCCTCTCCCTGTTGCTTTGTAGACTAATTTTCCTCTTCCCTTTCTTAAAAGTTGTTTGGCCTCAAATAAAGCCCTTCAAACTTAATCCTGCACAGAGGTGACTTAATGGCAAAACTGGAAAAGCAGCTATGATAACCCCTGAAGCAAACTCCTGCATGGAGGAGCAAGGAAAGAACCCTCAACTACTAAAGTAATCCAGACCAGCCTGGCAGTGGCTGGAAATAAAACGATGAGTGTGTGTTCTGTCCAGGGACAAGAGTTGATATTTTCACTCCACTTCTTCCCTAAGCTTCCATGTCCCCTACAGACAACATCAGCACTCAAATCACTTACATTTAATTAAGCAGACCGATGTCCAAATGAACACTGCAACTAAATAACCTTAAAAGCAGCCCTGGAGCAACAGAAGGGAAGGACAAATATGTGCCAAAGTTCCCCAGTGAATATAAACTGAACTCCAGCTCCCTGGACAGTCCATTCAGTTTTCACCAGGCAATTCTTCTTTTTTTTATTTTTATTTTTTTCCCCAGACATTAAGACTATTTAAGTAAAGCCCTAAAACCACCTTTTTCAAAATGGCTGAAAGGAGACAGCCAAAAAGCCCCTCCAGTTAAGAAGTCTCGGCAGCCAAGGTCAGCTGTCTGGGTGGCCACGAAGTGACAGTTGGCTCCAGGAGACATATGAGGCTGGCAGGACCTAAAGGGTTAGCCAAAAAAAAAGTCCAGAACTAAGATGGAAGTATTTTTGATTATCAAGTTAAAAGAAATATTCTTTTAATCACCAGAAAAGGGGCAGTTCTGTTCCAGAAACAATATGAGCTGCCTGTTTTTCACATTTATCTTTCAACTCAAATTTCAAGGCAGCCAGTAAAGTTGATTAAAATTCATGACTTTTGCTTGCAGCAATACCACTGCACTCTGATCCATCACACATAAGCCTGATAGCACTGCTTCTCCTGGCACATGGAAACAGGAAAGCAGCTCCTCTTCTCCAGTCCTGTGGCTTACATGGGTGCTGCCCACTCTGTCTTTATGCAGAGTCAGGTCTGCGTGACTCGTTTCTGTGCAGGTGCATATATGTGGGGTTTTCGAAACACCAATCTCTGAACTAATCACTGATGTATTTTTTACTGCCAGTAACCAAGTGCATGCATTAATCAACTACTTGATTTCGGAAGCAAGGGGAACAAGAGGCAACTTAGCGTATGTCCAAATAAAGTACTCCTAGAGAGGCAAAAATAATTTACTGTATCACCTCCACTTGTGGTACATTTATTCCGATCATAAAGTGTAAAGCTATGAAAAGGGAAGAGAGAAGGAAGGGTTTTTTTCCTATCAACTCTTCACACACAACCATCCCTCCAGTCTGGAGCAGGGTTACAGAGAGCAGAAATAGATGCAGCTGCGCTGAAGTCAGCGGAGCCATGCTGATTTACTCCATATGTTGAGATGGCCTACATGTTCCAGGCATGCAGCCTGTAGTAACTCATGGGTTTATGTCTTCTTGAGCATTTTTCAGCAGTTCAAAGCACACAATAAGTTTCCATGGGAAAAAAAAAAAAAAGTCCTCTCTGGGTCAGTGAGCAATTACCTTCGCATGGCAGCAAGTCACTGCATACACCAGATCATGTCAGGTATTTCCGGACAGGGTAAGTCCTGCTGGGACCAACGATGCAGTAAGTGGCATCATTATCTCAAGAGTCTGTTTTGAACCAAAGACCAGGAAAACCAGCACTGATACAACACTACAGTCATATGACAAGATAGGAGACGAGATAGGAAAACAATATATCAAGAATCTGTGGTCATTTATTGTATTGCCCTCCCAAGATAGGACTGATAACAAAGGAGCCTGAGCCAGCTAAGTACATGGCACCTACTTAGCTGGCTTTGTTTTTCTTTGCCATTTCTTTCCTGTTTAAGTAAGATGACAGAAAAACCCAGGGAAGCACAGCAAGCTCTCAACATTGGCCAAAAGACAAGTAAGGTTGTATTAAATGAGTGAGAACCTTCAGGTTTTTTATTGCTTTCTATTAGTCTGGGAGTATCCCATGCCAGAAAGGAGCAGCAGGATGGATTCGATAAAATGTAATTATACAGTCTCTGGACTGCAGAAAACTGCAAAAAGATAGACAAGACCCCAAATCCCCCTTCTCAAGGGGTTTATGTGTGTAATGCAGACAAGTCTTTTTTTAGACTTGGTCCCTGTAGAGCACTCACAGAGATTTTTGCAATCAATACACCAACAGTGTCTCAGGCAGGGCGGGATCAGAGCTGATGAGCACACGCGGCAGCTCTCAGCACAGATGTGGGGAATCAGCTCCAACCTCCCAGCTACCTTTTAGTTTGAATGTGGACTTCAGCTTGGACAGAAAAGGTGCCTAGAGCAAATATAACCCTAATTCAGCTCTGACTGATCCAAATTTATTGAAAACTAAGATTCTAGAACACACTATTTCCCGCTTTGGTTTGCAGGGTATGCAGTAGGGTTTCGTGAAAGCCTTGGATCTCACACACCAGCTAAGAAATCTTGGGCAGCTACTCCAACTGCCACCAAATCACAACACATAACAAATCCTATTATCACCGATTTTAAGAACACACGAGATTTTATCAGCTCATTATACATCTATTAGTATCAGTTACCAAAGCAAAAGATTTTACCAGCAAAAGACTCATCCACACTTTCTGTATTTGCCAGAAAGTGTAAGGTAATGTCAAGTCTCCGTGGCACAGCTAGGAGTCCCTTCAGACACTATGGCATCATCTCCCCAATCAGGGTCTAAAAAAAAAAAAAATCACTGAAATACTGGCTTGGAAACACTTCCCACTGGTGTGCTCAGAAGGAAAGACCACCCTGCTGCTCCTACTACTTTGATCTCACCCTGGCACCAGTGCTGGTAAAACCCCACCCCATATAAAATGTAACCCCTAAGCAGTGGGGAAGACTTGTTCTTCTCTGTAGGAGAGAAACCATGAAAATGTTAATAATCCTTAAAACCAGGGGGAAATTGTTTTATACTTGAAACAGAGACGTACAGTTACCTCTTGCAAAGCTCAACCACAGGTTGAAAAATGCAACTGGTGGCTGATATCAAGGGGTGTTTAATACCCTTTTTGTATCAGAGCTATAAAGAGAGGGACACGTTCACTTCCTTCAGAGACTATTTTGAGTTATTCATCCAAATCCCATTTCTCCCCTACACAGCTGAACTGACTGCTGTGATCATAAAAGCTGATAAACTCACTGAGTTTATTCCAAGTTCCTTGGCAAGTGTGAAGTGTCAGACTCAGAAATGGTGTCTTAGACTAAGACAGTAATTTTTTCATTCTTATACAGATATATATATATATTTGACTGTATGCATGTATAAAGGTAAAGGTTTACAGACTTGACAAGAGCATGCTGTGACAAGCTCTCTGTCACATCCTATCTCAGTTGAACAAATGCAGACAGCCACACTGAGCCATGGAAAAACCAAAGCAGACCCAGCAGCCATAAGACAGCATCTGGATCCACTTTAGGGTCAGAAATATCGAAGTATGTTTATTTTACACTAATAACACTATTTAACATTTCTCCAGAACCCTTCATCCTGATAGATCAGAAAGTGCTTTGGATGATACACACAGAGCATCACTGACATCCTGCCAGCCAGCCAAGTGGTGCAGCTCACCAAGGCACAGAACAGAAACCTCAGTCGAGACGACCACTTTCAGAGCCCCCGCCTAGCTCCCCTCGGGGACCTGTAATGTCCTTTGCAGGACAGACAGACCACTAATTTTCATGCTCTTCTCTGAAAGACTTTGGCATGGTAAAATGTCTTGAAACTCAATCTTCTTTAGGCTGGAAAGATGAAGGGCAATGCTGATCCTTGCAGAGCTGAAACTTCCAGCCTCAAGGGAGATTTTAAAAGCTAAACTTAACAAACCATTTCTCCATGACACTAGCAAACGAGCTAACTTGCTTTTCAGGTAAGGCAGGGCAAATTAAGGACTAAGAGATAGTGACTGATCGAACGATCCTCATGAAACCCTCACCTCACTGCCGTCACTGTGCAAGAACACCCACCCCACTGAGCACAAATTTTGGCAAGCACCAAGGGATACTTTCCACAGATTGCCATGTCTTCAGGCAGGAGTCAAGTCTGCCTCAACACAGGCAAAGGAAAACACCGAGCTGGGGAGCTGCATCCGAGCTTGTAAGAGGTTCCACTTCCTCAGGGTTGCAGGGACACCCATGACCAGCTCTCTCATCCACCTCCTCTAGGATGAGGACTCTCATCCTAGTCCTCCAAGGAGACTAAACTCTCCAGCCAAAATTTATCTTAGCAGAAAGCAATGGTGTCGGTAAATCTGGCTGCTACTTCAACATACTCTGTGGGCACAGAGCTGCAGCACACCAGGAATGAGCCTGATCCAGTATCTCATCACCAACAAGGCCTTTTCCTGCCCCAGGCTCTGCAGGCAATGGCACACACAAGGGACATAGTGTCCTCTGACTCCCTTAATACACAAGAGGAAAGGCAGAAAGGGCAAAGGAAAAGTCAGTCACAATTCTGAGAGGGTAATAACACCCAGGAAGTGCATTCAATCAGCCCAGGGTACACAAGAGGTGCTCCCATCTGCCTTTCGAGGACGAGACACCGTCAGCCTTCAGCTCATAGCCAAGGTTAAGCAGCAACTCCACAAGTCTCACAGGGGCTGTGGCTCTCTATGCCATACTAGGTTTTTCTTGGGATAGCCAAACTGGTGGGTTTCTGGAAAAGAAAACTCTGAATCCAGTATTTTTGACCACGGCATATTTTTCACTATTAAATTTATAGCAAGGAATGCAACTAGACTTACTGAAATTCTGAAGGAAAAACAACTCCGAAAGTTGAATTTCAAGGTATATTTAGTAAGCCTGGCAGGAGGCCTTGGGCAAGACCTCTTTGCCGACTGTGAAATCCTGAACTCTTAGGAGTGGCAAAAAGGGAGGAGAGGAAGGATTACTGCTGTGCTTTCATGGACTCCCTGGCCTGCCTGCAGCTTTTGCTCTAAGATGGCATTCAGCTTAGCCTTTCAACACAGGACCATGACAAAGCCTGGTGAGATACCTCACTCTACCTGGCATCAATGCAATGATGTGGCTTTGAATTTGGGGAGACTGAATTCCTTTCCCCTTCCTGTGCTACAAATCCCTGATAGCACCCCAGGCAAGTCTTTCCATTAAAAAAATAGGGCCAACAACATGGCATCTCAAAGAGTTGCTGCAAGGTCTGAGGTGGTGAAGCCACTGGCTTTAAGTACTGGAGTTTCACAATTACCTTACACCTGGGATTGGCCTACACCAAACATCACCACAGCTTTCCTCCCACCCCATATCCTGCCTGCTCAGGTGCTGGCACAGTCATAGGGACAACAGTACAAACAAACCCAGTTAGGGAACTGATCCAGCTTTAAACTAACCCAGTCACAGCAAACTTTCAACAACTCAGACCTCAAGGTGGGTATTTTAAACACAGCCCAGTGCTCTGATCTGGTCACAGTAGTGCAGAGGCAGGGACAGGAGAAGACTGATGGCAGGCAAGGCACCATGTTTCCGCTCCCACCAACAGTCCCCACCTATGCAGGGCTGAGAGACATGTGTGGCTGAAGCCTCAGGGAAGGGAGTTGCACACATGGTGCAGACAGAAGTACTGTCTGGCTTTGGCTAAATGGCATTCGTATGTCCTCTTTCTAAAACCCAAAGGATAGGCACCCTTTCCGCAGACAACGAAGCCCAGCTGAATCACATCCCCATCACAGGTGTGGAAAGAAGACAGGCTGGATCATTTCCATTATGCTGCCACAGCACAAAACCCACATATTTCTGCCCTGCATATTGTTGAGATGCTTCAGAAACATGTCCAGGGCTTTGGTAGAGCAACCAGCAGAGCAGGGACCTCCAAAACACACTGCACGTGGATGAAGGATATCAGTGGCCACACTGATTCCTCTCTCCTCCCAGAACAAACATCTGAAGAGGATGACTTGAGGAGCTGCACAGCTTCTCCACACCTAAGGAACCCCCCAAACTCTGACAGACATCCTAAACCCAACAGGTTTTGCAACTGCAGTCATCATAAAATCCTGTCGGATTTGCTGATGTATTGGCTGTGCTAGGAGGACAGAGCAGTAACGCTGCATTTCGACTGCACAGATCTTGGACTTGAGTTTTACAATAGACTTGATCTTACTAAACATGCAACTCCCACAACTGCATCTGCAAGTCCCAGTAGGCAGAGGTACATGATGCTTTTTGGGTTTGGCTCCCAGAAACAGATAGGTGTTAAGGAGACAAATTCTATTTGTTCCTTGGTTAGCAGTAGAGTGCACAAATAGAAGTGGTCTAATCCAGTCAAACCATCCCAGCATTGAATATTACAATTTGTTAGTTCATAGCTCTGCTGCAAATGGACATTCAGCTGGCAACATGGCCACGCTCACAAATATCATATCCAGCTACAAGAAAACTAAACAATTTCAAATTACTAGTTATCAGTTTCAAAATTATAAACACTTTCTATTTTTACTGCAACAGGCCAAAATGATATCAAGTCACACCTGGGCATCAGCCCCTGCAGATATCCCTTGACCCATGCTGTGTTTCTGCTGTTCAGATGCAGTTTCTCCCATCACAATGACCTCTTGCTCTTCAGAAAACACTCACGCTCCTGAAGCTCCAAGTGATACAAGCAGAAGCTTTTTTGTTTGCTACTCTACACAACTGCTCCTCATTCCCAATTGCTGCCTTACTGAGGGCTTAGAGGCAGGTCGAGTTTTACACTTCTTCTAAGCTTTTTCAAAAGAAGGTGTCGATTTCTCTTCCTCGTGAAGCCCAGAGGTGGACAAGCCTTTCCTCGGACTACTCAGTTGCTGATGCCTCACAGTAATTCAGCTGCCGCACAGGGGCAAATGAGTAACACACGTCCATCTCTGAACGCCCCCATGGTGAACAACAGAGCAGCTTTCCCATTACTGCATTTTTAGCAAATATATTCTGAAAAATATCTTGAATTGGGTTTGCCTGCCCTCCTCAAGCAAGGATGTACTGGACTCTGATGCAGCATGGAGCAGTTATCTTACAGCCTTGTTACTGAAGGATGGACAGAGGGGGAAAAATGCCCAAGAACTGCAGACGAAGAGGAATGTTCAATCTCCAGGGAGCGTGCTAGCCACTATCCCTCCCAACACCCCCATGATGAAGGGCTGCCATCAACAGGATCTAGGTTACCACTGTAACACAAATCAAGAGCACAGCTCTGAAACACATTTCATTCTCCCTATTATGGTGTTTTGGTTTGCACGCTTTAGCAGTCTCCAAGCTCCCACTGGGTTCTTCTTAAAGACAATCAAATGGCAGGTGTGTACCAGGAGCACACACAATGCACTCTGGTTGCTGTGCCATGTGCTCCAGCTGAATGTCCATCAGATTTGGTCCCTGGAAATGCACTAGAGATAATCCAAAGTAACCCCCAAAATAACCAGTGTGGAGGTCAAGTCTCACCTCAACAGTTTCATCCTCCCCTTTGCATGTCTTCCTTTTTGCAGTAGTTACTGTAAGTTACAGAGCAGTGCTCAGAGTGTTTTCACTGCTTCTGGTAATTGCAGAGATCTAGCTTGTTATCATTAGTTCAGATGTTTGGTTTTTTTTAAAATGGCACTTCAGGATTGGGCAACAAATCTCAAATGTGAATGAAGAGGGGCTGGAGTTTTGACTTTCAAACTGAGAGAATATATCAAAATAAAGGTTTTAGTTTATTACAGATTTGCATTGAGTGCTATCTTTCCGAAGTCTCCAGATTTGCATGGTAGCAACTTTTTTTCTCCACAGTGTTCCTCCCAAGTACAAGACTCACTCCATACTGGGAAGCTCAAACGAGTTCACATTTGCAAAGCATGAAATAGAACATCCTGAGCTGCAAGGGACTCACAAGGATCCTTGAGGGCAACTCCTGGCCCTGCAGAGACAACCCCAAGAATCTCACCATGTGCCTGAGAGCTTTGTCCAAAATATATCACCTAACTGGAAAGCACATGTGCCTTGCACAAAGGAAGAAGGTCAAAGGACATCCATGTGTGTGACCTATGTACAAAGTACATTCAATGTGTAATGCTGCTGCCACTTTGCCCTGAGTACTCAAATCTCGTCACCGTGTTTCACACCTCGCCACCCTATTTCCAGGGCTCTCTGCCTTTTCTCTAGGCTATTTTAGGATCACCCCTTTAAAACAACTTTTTTCTAAGCATCCAGCTCACATTCTTTCCGCTTCCTCCCTGCGAATCTTTTATCTAATTCTGCCCCCGGTTTCATATCACACCAGGCAGCAGTGACAGCCAGGAGTAGATTTAACCGGAGAGAAATGGTTTGTACTCAAAATTGAATGAGAAGTTCAGCATGGGAGATATTCTTTACCATAATCCAGGATTTTTCACTGACAGACACAGCAGCCATGGAAGGTACCACAAAAATTGCCCTTGTAAATGTGATGACCCCCTGATGTCAAGCTTAATGGTAGGAGGGCTGCAAGCCCTCGGGAGCTGGATCTGCCCCTAGACAGTGCTGGTACAGCAGCACAGGGTAGTGCTAGTGGCAGGTACAGGCTGTTCCTAGGCAGCAAGATCACCCCTTTGTGTGATAAAACTGCTTATTTTTACCTATGCAGAAATTATCACAAATGCCCAAACGGGAGGAGAACGAACACATCTCACTTAAATAGCTCTTACTCCAGCAGCAAAGTTTTACAATTTATTGTATTTTAAATGGGGGGGGGGGGATAAAAAAAAAACAAACCCACTAAACAAAACAAAATAATAATCTCTGCAACATTGTTTTGGCAAATCACATTCTTTACGTTTTAACATTAGTTGCAATTCCCAATATACCTCTTTCCACTGAGAAGTGAAGGTTTGGATGTCTGCAAGCGATGAAAATGAGAGCCAGAAAATTTAATCAAGTCTATTTTACAGCAGGAAGCAGTATGCTGGGTTAGAAGAGACTTATTTCCAATGCTTTTGCAGGCTTACTTGAGCTCCTGAGAGGAGCCCTATTAACAGAGAGAGGCCAGGCTTCAAATAACTCTGCAACTGCTGGGGGGCAGATAGGGAAAGAACAAATTCATGGCTCTCAGATTTATTTGAGAGGGCCAATTCCAGCAGCAAGGGCTACTTGCCTTCAGAAGACCGCTCAGTTTTGAGCATTTTCCAGGATTCTTCCTAATACTGAATATGGCAGCTACTTCCACCAGCTGCTTCTTCCTTTCTGGGGGGAGTAATGCTTATTACTCAGCATCCTCAGATCTTCTGATTTGACCATGAAGCTCAATAGACCAGAAACATGTATTTGAGATGAAAAATTTACCTCTCAACTAACAGCAGAATAGAAAACCTAACCCTCTGTCAGAGCAGGAGAAAAGTCTGAAAGTATGATCTGACAACACTGCAAAAAACATTAAATATGGGGGGGAAAAGAACCTGAATTCCTACAAATGCATCCCCACATTACTTTCTGTGACTTCAGGATGGATTCCAGGCTGGAAGGCCTGAGGAAGAAGGAAAAAGGAGTGAATTTTCCACAAGTGATGAGACCCTCAACAGGCCCAGGCAACACCATCACCCAAAACTCTGCTCACAGGCTGCCCCAGACTCAGCCCTCCCTGTGAGGCCATCAGCGTCTCGTTTCACTTGCACCCACTCTCGCAAAGGATAATTTTGCCTTTTGAAGGCCATGGCCCGCGGGGACAGGAGGTTTATTTAGCTATTTAACATTGCTGTTTTGTTCTCTGCGGTGAGGACGGGCTGCGCATACAGTAAATCCCGGGGATGAACTGCTTTCGGCTCTGATATGGGCTTGCTGAACCATGCTTCCCTTGCATGCTGTGACAGGTTTCTAACCATAATAACCCTGCACAAAGCACCACCTCTTGCTCAACAGTTTCCGTCAGCCACACCAAACCCTTCCTCTCTCCCAGTGTCTAAATACATCTTTGATATTCCTGTCGTTTTGGCCAGAACAAAGGACTCATCCTCTCTAAAACAAGCAAACTCTGCTGGTGCTCATTCAGTTTTACAATTATCAATGAGAACAAACATTTCCCATTTGAGCTCCCCAGTGATGGGCTGAAGTTACTTTTCCCCAGGCAAGTGTGCAGCCTTGAATTCAGGCACTTCCCTGATGGATGCTCAGAATTCTCAGGAGGAAGCAGATCACCAGCAAAACAAGGGCAACTTGCTGAGGCTGTCACCAACCCAGGTGAAGATAACCATTGCTGCTTGGGTGACAACTGCCCCCAGGATGACACCTCTACTGACACTGTACACCCTCAGAACCCAACACTCAAGTAATTTCAGGAACTACAGCCAGGAGTCTGCAACAAAACAGCCTGCAAAGGCAGGAATTGGGCAATGCCAGATATACATGTGCCTGTCTGTCTGTTGTGAGTTTGCCTCTTTCCTTGGATGCTCACATTACAAACCAGCTTCTAATTACAACCTCACTTTCTGTTTTTACCACAGTAAGTTTGAATAAGGCCAAAAGGGAGAAGAATTAAGGAACACACATGGCAGCAGTCATAAACATTTCCTAACTTTCACTTGGTTTTGCAACACAAACAAGACAGACATGCCCTCCTCGGAGGACCCATGGATTAAAGCTTGCAGATGATTTCAACTTCCCAACAAATGCTTTGCACACAGTGAAGATTCTGGATTTAATACAGATTTTGCAGACTGTTGTAACCACTCTGCCAGCTACAAAACACACAAGCACCCCTCTGACAGGCCACGATGGAGACTGCAATCCCAGAAACTGCCTTGGGACAGTTCCCAGCAGCATCCCTGAAAGCAAACATTATTTTAACCGTCAGGAGAACAGACGGGATTCTGCCTTCTGCATCTATTCACATAACCAAATCATCCTCCCCCAGCTGCTGCTGCAGCCAAAATTCATCAGTATTTGCCCCAAGTTGTAGTTTCATTAGATGTTGCCAAACATAACACAGGTGCAATCCAACCTGGGACACAACAGCAGAGTTAAATATATACTTTTCTTTTAAATTAAAAAAAAAAAAAAAGGAGATCACGATCTCTCACCCTCCATCCCACATCAGGATATCATCGCACAACTTTTCTGCTTAACTTTTTTCAGCCTCACACCTCCATCACACCATGACAACAGGGAGGGTCATTCATCAATTTCTGCTCCTTGTGGACTCAGGAAGGAGCTGATTGCAGCCTTGATCCTGCCTCTGAGCAGGGACTGATGCTGCCACCCAAAAGGTGACGCAGGTACTTCAGCCCAGTGACCAATTAGGACCAAATCTATTACCACAGAAGCAGGTAAGGGCAGACATCACTGCACACCACCCTGTTTGAGAGGAGTCCCTGGCACAAACACTGGGACACCCTCCTGCTTAAGCAGGGGACTGTCCTACAGGAGATGCATCACTCAGAACTGCAGAGCCCACGGGAGTTGCTGCCTGGCAGCTCCTGGCTTGCAGGAATTGTTTGGTGCTGTGGTACCAGAAGCATTGCAGGTGAAAATACCCCTAGGAGCCAAATGAAGAGCTGCGCCAGATGGTGAGGAGGTGCAGCACTGGCCCTGCTCACCTGGCACAGTGCAAAAGAAACGATGGCCATGGGCATCCCTTCCCCTCCAGCTGCCAGAGCCTGGTGCTACGAAGAGTCTGTTTGCTGTCAGGGCGCTGCCAGCACATGAGAAAGCCAGAGCCAGGGGAATTAAGCATACATCACTCTGCACTGTGACTGTAGTTCCCAATACATCAGACCATCAACTTGATTTCCCAGAGTGATGCAAAACAGGGAACGATTGTCCTCCTTTTTTTTTTCTTTTTTAGACTTTAGAATCCACACAGAAATCTCCAGCCCTGGCATGAGACAGACCAGCAACACGTCACAAGAAATCCCCTGTAAGCCTTTTGATGACTTTCATCTATTATTCACTTACCACAAATCCTTGCCATTAACAAACTGCACTAAGGGAATCCGAACTTTCAAGGCCACAAATCTCCTAATAACTATGGCCGCTTTATATATGCTTTAGGATTAGCCATGTCATCTGGTTAGAAACTCAAAGCTGCTCTTCATTATTGGATTCAACCCGCCTGCAAACAGATAGGAGACTGGTAATGCTGCCACTGATTTCAGTAGCGCACAGGCATTCATTACATGACATCCTCCTCCTGGACACGTCAAGCCCAGTGGCACAAATTTATGCTGCACTACTGTGCCAAAGACCCAGAAGCCTCCCTTAAGCGCACTAAGACCAACCCTGGCAGACGGCATTGGAGTGAACTTGACTCCAAGCACACTCAGACTTCACACTGGCTCCTAGTATGCAAACTGAAGGCAGTTTTACAACTATCTGCTCTGTAAATTAAGAGTCCCTTTAGTTGCTTTGAAAAATAAGAGCTTATTTAGTCAATACATCGGCTTCTTCAAAGAGTCTTCAAACTAATTAGCCATACAGAATTACTATTAAAATATAGAGCTTACACTCAATACTCTTGATGATAACAGAGCTGGTGCTTTGGTACTGAAGCTATAGAATTAGCACAAACTTCATCAGATGCATTTTCCTATAGGCTCCAAATTATATTTCAAACTGAATATTTTCCTTTCCTGTGGTGGATGTGGGAATTCACTTAATTCATTTGTAAGTTCAAAGCAATAACGATTTTTAGCCCATGTGCAGATCAAGACTTTGAATATTCAACAGTAACAGATAGCACAAGGGGATGGCAGATAGACACAAGAAAAGACACTGAAAAAAAAACAAAAGCTGCAATAAAAAAATAAAGAAGGTAAAAAAAATAGTTGCTGTACTACAGACGAGCCATAGAGCTGTTCCAGTTCAACTTTTACAGGACAGAGGAGTGGGGATTACTCAATTTAATGCAAAGAGCACACTAGCCAGAGGCAAACCCTTCCTCATAGATGCAGACAGGCTGTCAAGCAAAACAAAGTTTACAAAACCCCACAAGATATGCAAAGCCTGGAGAAGCAGACTGCAAGACTCAAAATTTAATTCCAAGAGTTCCTGCCCATCCCTGCTTCTTACAGAGCGGGTTTATTTGGCAGATAAGCCTTTGCTACTTAAAAGAGGAAAAAAAAGTCAAAGTCAACAGTATCACAGGAAGAGAAATTTCCTTTCCCCTTTTGACTTCCATTTATCTGCTTTACATGCCAGTTTACTTACAGCAGAGACCAGCAGGTATGCATCCGAGGACTCACCACCGCCACCACTCCCTACAACTCCAGTCCCCCTTCCTCTCCTCCTCCTCCACCACCTGCCCCACCCACAGCACTCGGCTCTTCCACCAGCTCTTCCACCAGCTCTTCCAGCTCACTTCCCTCCCCAAGGGAATTGCCACCCCTTGCTCCAAAGGTGTTACAAATCATAATTCTGACTTTCAGGGCAGAACCTGGCAGCAGCTGGTGGGGGGGGGGGGGGGGGGGGACGGGTGGGAAATGGCAAGCAAGTCCTGACAGGAGGACGGGGGAACTAAAAATTACCATTACAAATCATTACAACTACTTCGTTATTAGCTTATAACATCATATAGCTGATTTCCTTCCCCTCCTCTTGCTACACTTTCACTGACTGTATTGATTGGACTTGTCAGCATGTTCTCACATAAGACTGAATTCAATTAAATGAAACACAACCAACAAGACAGCAGGTATTCGATGTTTGCTTAAAAATATCAAGTAGCAACATGCGCAGGCCATCAGCGTAATCTAAAAGGAGGATGCCCCGTAATGTATTTACTGTCTGCACAGAAAAAGCCAGAAGCAGACTTTAACCAGCAACTCTCTGCAAGTGTCAGGACAGCAGCAGAGCACAACCAACTACTGAACCTCATTTCACACACTCAGAGTTTAATCTGAGCAGCAGCCACATAAATCCAGAGGGGCTCTATTAAAAACTAGTGCAGTGACTCATTCCATGGAGAGAAGCATAAATTCAGACTCTCAGCATCTATATATTTCTTAAGAAAGCCTCTTGTTTAGCAACAAGAATTTCTTTGTTGGACAAGCAGGGGTCTGAATCACATCCCTGTGGCAGGACATTTCTGCTCCTTTAGCAAGACAGAAGGGCATTAAGACAGCCCACATGCAAAGCTGAGACTGTACATGTGTATGCCAAGCAACTCTGCCATGGGCACTTTAATGCAGTGCTATTTTCAATCCTCCCAAAACAGCCACTGCAACCCTACAGCAGCCCTAAGGCTGTCCTCATCCACCCCCATCTCTAGCAGTAAATCACTGACAAACCCTCACCCTCTGCAAAAGTCAATGGGCATTTTGCTGCCTGCCCTGAGACTGGGATTTCCTTCCCAAAGCACAGTGATGGCTCAGAGCCACGTCTGCTCCTTCAGAGCCCTTCGAAAAGCTTTGCCAAGAAGTGCACAGTCTTTTTTTCAGAGACATTTCACTAGGAGACACAAGATTCTCCTCCCCACCAGCCAGGACAGGATCCCCCAGCCCTGACACCCAGCACAGGAACAACTGCCCCAGGGAATTCCAGCTTCCATTTACTTCTCATCGAATACCAAGCTACTGCAGCAAGGAGGTTTTGGGTCCACCACCACAGAACTGGCACCCTCCCCCCAACCCCAGCCAAAATTAGAGCAATTCAGCATAACATCAGCTTCTCTGAAGACAGAAATATTCAACATCACCACCACCCCCCCGAGGCCCTTGTGTTCAATGATAAAGTCAATTTGTGGATGCTATTTGCTGACATTTACTCAGATGAGAAACACCAAAACACACGGTCTTCACTTGCTGTGCTCGTGGAAGTCACATACAGCAGAGAATCTCAGCAAACTGCACAAGAAGAGACACTTCAGCAACTACATGCACCCCAGAAACAAAAGACCCAAATCCATCTTAATCACCATCATGCTCTGTTTCCATGACAATGATGACACCACCCTCATTATGCATTAAGACTGATGTATTAAAAACAAAACCAGATAAATACCAAAACCACAGGATGGGCACCTGTTGATTATCTTTTTTTTTCTTTGGTACTATCTTGATGCCAAGGCACTATTAACAGCTTCATCTTTTACATGCAAAATCTTAAAATCAGCCTGCTACAGCCTCTACTCTGAAATACTGTAGCACTTGCTCTCCCATGAAACATTTTTCTTTGGCTGGGATATTTGCTCTCACACTGATAGAACACAGAAACACACACATACAAAAATTCTGCCTTGTGCTGGGCAACTGGTTTTGGTTAGCTATCAGTTTGGGTGCCAGGCTGAAGTCTGGGGTCTGGTTGCTAAACAAAATACTTGTTAAATCTATAAATACTAGAGGACTTGGCATTTAATGCAGAATAACACTATATGTATTAATAGAAGTTATAGGATACTTAAAAACCCAATAAAATTGTTATCCAAACCATTATAGTTATCAAAATGGTTATCAGACTCCAACTCCACAAGTTTGCTTAAATCTGTTTTGTCCTATTGGATTTTGCACCTATCTTGCACATACATAAAACACATATACTCCATGCAGTAGAACACAAAGCCCTTCACTATCTTGGCGGGACTGAGCCAGTACTGGATCTGCCATCTCATCATGCTGTTTGCAAACTCGTGTTTCGTTTGACCAAGCAGAATCACCCTGCTACTGCTGTTACTGCATTTTTCATGCAAGACACCACATGTTCCTGACAACAGAGCTGGCCTAATCTGCCTGTGACACCAGAAAGCAAGAGGGGACAAGGGGCAGCACTGGACTCACAAAGCCCTTCTTGTAGTGACTATGACTGAAGTCCCTCACTTTGGGGACATTTTTGGCAAGGACCCTATAGAAATATGCTGACAAACAGCAGAGGAAGATGCTGTCAGGTCTCCAGATGTTCCTGGCCCTTGAAAATCCTAACCTACCTCCCAGTTTAGAGGTTAGCCCTCCTCTCCAGATGTTTTTCTCCTCAATCCCCCCAACATTTTCATTTTTTTTGCAAGAGAAGAGAGGGACAAGTTCTTCTTTCCCTCTCTAATTCTAAACACATCAGCAGATGTCGGGGTTCAAGGCAGCTCCTTGTTCAAGTAAGAAGAACACAAAGCCAAAGTATGAAGGCAACTATTTGATCAGTACTGTTTGATTTAATGAGCTTTGGACCATGTTCAAAGACGATGCCTTAGAGGAGTTGCCACAGGCAAAATTCAGCTTGCAAGAGGGATTACTTTCACCATCTGAGAAATAAAAAAAAAGAAGACATAAACCCTGGAGTGACTGAGGACAATTTACCACCTAGAGAGATTTGCCTTCAGCAAAGCAACAGTCGTCTGACTTACCTAATAGCTGAACTCCTACAGAGAAAACAGCTATCACACCGAATTTATTTATATATTTTGTGCCATTTCACTTTCATGTTTCAACTTAGTTAATACATTCTTCTTATCTTCCTTCTGTACCTTCCTAAGTCAGTTCTTTGGATAGGAAGGCAGTACTGCCCTGCATAAACTTCCAGCTCTCTCCAAAATGGGTCACAAAAGCCCTTTGCTGCACATAAAAGCTTGTTACTTCCACCAGTTTATTAAATTTTATCTAAAAATCAAGACCTCCGTACATATGTGTGAAACAGAGCTGTTAAGAGAGCACACCAATATCTCACTAATATCTACCATATTTTAAGGTCTATTTACCCTTGCCAATATACATATATTAATCCTAATGTATTGGATCTGGACCAGAAGCTAAAAGCCAGGACATGAGGCTTGAAGTAGCAGTCTGGATACAAGTCCAGACTTGGCAGTTCAAACTCATATATAATCATCATTAGTCAAACTCAATGAAAGGAGGGCAGACCCTAAATCCCTACTAGATTTACTGACTTTATGATATACTCAGGTTTATTACTTTATTTTGTACCTATACTGATGCTGTTACAAAGGATTCAAAAATGAAGTCCTTAACCTAAGGAAATTATTACTGCAGTTGAACACTTGCTCTGTATCATTAATGACACCTCCAAGAAGGGTCAACCACCCCTGCAGACTCATGTGCCAAGGAAACCCTGCATTTCATCCCCAAATAAGCAGTGAAGCCTGCAGTGGAAACTGAGTGTAAGTCAGGAGCTGGCAAGTGTCTCCTCACTCATCTCGCCGTACCCTTTTACACACTACTCAACATCAGCTAACACATCCTTGGCACCCACATCGCAGAGTTTGCTCACTACTGGTCAAAAACATGCATGACAGAGCACTTAATGAGTTCAATGTGAAATAAATCATGACTTCACAGGATCAACAGTGTATTAATCTCTTACACCAAAACAGTGCAAGTATACAGCTGGAAAACCAGAGCCTCTCCAGGCACTTGCTGTGAATGCCCCCCCTGCAGACATTGAAGGCAAGCCCAGCTTCTGGATGAGCTCCACTCTGCATGAGATCATGCATAACCTGCACCCCTGAAATTCAGCTCCATCTTCCATCTTCAACACCATCTGAGGAGCACCTGGAGCAGAACCTGCAGCTCCCAGGACCCAAGGCTAACCTTTAATCTCCTCACCGGAGGGCAGGCAAGGTCTGAGTATGGCACTGTGAAGAGCTCTGGCCTCAAAGATGTGCAGAGATGGACAGATGCAAAGATGTGACACAAAAAATGTAGGAACATCTACATTTCTGCCAGGGTCCTGACCACCAGCTCTGCTCCCAAGTGATCACTGGGAAAACCCCCAGATCGCACATGCTATATGAAGTGTTGTTACTGGAGTATCTGCCAGTTTTACTCAGATCAAAGTTCTCAGTGTTTGGAAAATGAGAAGCTCTTAAGCATCTCCAGATCTCTGAGCAGGGCTGCAGAAGGTAGGCTGTGGATCAACCAGGCTCTGACCTCACCAAATCCAATGGCAGGAGAGCTCTGCAAAGAAGCAAACACCGACAGCAGGCAGGAGACCCACTATGCCCACTGCTGCCTAAAACCTGCCTGTACAAGAGCAGACTAGGAAAGAATCAATCCCCTTTTATTTTCAGGCACACACATCATCTTTACTACCAAGCAGGTGGTAAGGTCAAACTACAACTAGGCAAAAGACAGTTAAAGAAAGAAAAAAAAAAAAAAGAGAGAGAGACCCACCCTGGTAACCAAATGAAGGTAATAAAAACAATACCTGATTCATTAAGTAAGAAATGTGACCATGGGGGGGAAGAAGAGGGGGATCACAGCCAACCTCTAAAGTCCAGAGAACGTGGGAAAACCCAACTATTTCAAACTTGCCTAGGACATAAGAATTGCTTTTGTCTGCATTAAAAGCTGCATTGCTTTCACCACCAACGTGACCAGCAGTTACAAAAGAAAACCCAACAACAAAATGCTGAACTATGCCATGCCAAAAGGCTGCTGTCCCACGCCAGCAATATTCAGAGCCGGCCCGTGCTGCCCGCTCACAGCCACAGCCTCTGCCCACAGGACAGAACAAAAGCCGTGTCCCTACCGTGTATGCAGAAAAAGAGACAATAGCTCTCATAAAAAGCTGTGAAAAGCTTTTTAGTGAGATTTCTGGTCTGGGATCTGATCTGATCCACCCCCTAAAGCTTTAATCAGCTGTGCAGTTTGTTGGCATATCACCATTTTAATATTAACCCTTTAAATTATCCATCTGAGCACTCTTGCTGCATCCTCCTCTTCCCCCAAGAAGGGGGGGGCACTGACCCCACGCTATCCCATATCTGTACAGAACATCAAAACATTTTGGTATGAGGTATCATGCCTGTATGGGCATCAGCCAAAACTCCCCTCATCTCATCTGTTGGGACTCTTCTGTATGCCTGTTTCTACTTGGCCTCCTCATAACCTTGCTTGCAGCCAAGAAAAGCTGCTTGACCACAGCAGCTGGGCAGGATGAGTCAGGGCACATGAATGTCTTTTAACCCCTTTCCACCTGTGCCCTCAGAGTACTGGCTGCTCAGCTGAACACAGCTGGGGTTAGCTCTCTCCCATGAAGGAAAACTCAGGGATTCCCAGAAAGATTAAACCTTCCCAATTCTCCACACCTTTCAGCAAGGTTAAAAAAAAAAAAAAAAGAAAAAAAAGACAAGCCTCAAACACAAAGTAGACTTTCCAAATGACTGACAAAGAAATGCAGCCATCAGAGTACAAAACATGTTGTGATAGCGCAGCACATAATACAATATAAATCGAGCACACACCAGAGCCTTAGCCAGCTTTATGCTTTGCAGAGCCCACAACTTTTGAATTCATTGAAATAATAAGCACCCTGACCTTAATGCAGTCATCAACGCTAAATAAAGCCAAGCACAGTTGTGCTCCTTTGATCAGTCTTTTCATAAAGGCAGTATAAATAGTATTGCTCCTTTTCCATATCTTAAGAGGCTTTTACATTTGGAAAGTGTTACAGAGGCACACCAAGAAAATAATCAGTGTTTTGTTTCTTTCTGCTTTTGGGCTTTTTTTGTTGTTGTTGTTGTTGTTGTTCAAACTGCAGAGAGAAAAGTTAAACAATCGACTCCCAGTGATCCAAACAATGTGTTTACATAAGGGTTTACAAAATGAAAAAGCAAGTTACTCCACATTCAGATATTCTGTGCTCCTGCCAAGTGTCTCAACACTAGGAGACTAATGTCCTCAGAGACACAGACTTGTGCTATAACGTTTCTGGCCAAAGCATTTGGATTTTAAAAGCCAAATACAAAGGAAAAGAACCACAGGCAACTGCGCAGCAGTGATCCCTGGTCAGAAGCAAACCGCGGTGTTCGGGTTTGCTTGGGTCAGTGTTGCTGCTTCCTTGCCAGCACCATGAAGAGAGGTATCGGCTGAACCATTCCTGTAGCCTCAAGGATTTTAACAGCCTGCACAATTACCTGGCCCACATGAGCTCAAAGAGCATCCTGCAGGTCCCCGTGGCTGTCAGCTGGGCAGGACTCCCACAATGACCTGGTCCCCCAGCCACATTCAGCACAGCCTCTGCAGACTTTTGGCAACTCCAGCTTTTTCAAGGAATACCAACACCCACCCATGCCAGTCAGCTTTGGTCCTTGAGCCACGCTACCTTCCTTCCTCATAGTCTTTCCACAGGGTTTCACAATGCTTCAGTAATTCAATCAGCATTGGGAAAAAAAAAAATCAGCATTCAACTTCTAGTTTTGCATCTCAAAACCAAATGTGTACATGTGTGTGTTTTATGCCAAGGGTTATAGCTTGGCCTTGCACATGCTGTGCAGTAGTGTGACCCAGCTTTACCTCATTTAACCCATTTCTGCTAATTAGTGAAAAAACATTTCCTTCTGTAACAATTAGTATTTATAGTCATTACCTTTCCAGTTGAGGTACACATGCTCCTGAAAGGTGTTTTCATGAAGGTGGTATTTTAAAATATTACCACGTACAGAAATCAAATTTAATCACAAAATGGAGATGTTTTATAATTACCATGACTAAATACATCAGTGATATTATCAATGAGTATTGAAGTCTGTGACACTGCTCCATGTTTTGATCCAAGTCAAACACAGGCTACTCAGCACAGAGACCCAAGGGAGGAAACAGTGAAAAATCTTCAGACACTGAATACCACTGATCTTTTGAAAACTGGGGTCCAAATAATCCTGGGTAAATCACACAAAAAGAGCAAGGAAACAAATCTGGGTTTCCACATCTCAGTTACCTGCGTGCCCTGGCTACTTGGGCTAACTTTACAGCACATGAAAAGTCTGAAATGAACATTTGAGTTTCTTCCTGACTCAATGGATTAAGGCAGCATCAAGGGAATATGGAAAGAAGGAAGTTATTTCCCCTCATTCTTCAAATGCCTCTGAATTTCCATATTCTTCATCTCATTTTCTCACTTCTCCATCCCAGTCAAGTCCGCTGTCCCAAGCACACATCCAGAGGCAGCCTGACCTCCCCTCCATCTGCAAAAAATACCTGCAAGCCTAGACAAGGTTAGAAGGAGAGACCTTTTTACTTGAAGTGTGGGGGTCCAAAATACAAGTAATGACAAAACAAACAACCCATAAAGTGTATGAAGTCCACAGTCCCAGACTCAGACCAGAGGGTCTACACTGCTGAAAGCAGCCCCACACCACAGCAACTCAGCCACCAGTTAACCAGAGAGGTTAAGAGAAAACCTCTCTAAGGAGCAAAATTACAGAGATGCACAGCCTGGAGAGCTGCCTGCCATGCCTTTCGGGAGCTCACTTCACCCCCTACTTGTGGGGAACCATTCTTTCAGAATGCAAGTCCCAAGAGCTTTTTTTCCCTGAGAGTGATTTTTCCATTGTCAGTCCTCTAACAATAGTGGGTTTTTTCTTTTTTTTTTTTTACAAAAGCTTTATAATCCTCTGCTTTTTCATCTGAGTGGAAACCACTATATGACAGCTTTAAACTTTTCTTCCTTTAAACCCAGCACTCCCTCCTCAGCTATAATCCTGCTATTGGAAAGATCAGTTTGCAAGTCCTTGCCTCCAGGCAGCAACATCACAGCAGTGATTACAGACCCCAAAATCCAATCAAAACCCCTCATCTTGTAGCTCAATGGCCATGACTTTAATTGCATGACAATAACAACAAGAAAATTAAGTGACAATTTGCAGTTATAAACTGCTCCCAACCCACACCACTCATCTGTGGCTCCAGGGTCTTCTGAACTCAGGGGATGGTACATCTGAAAGCACCAAAGTGTCTTGACATCAGTGTCCCATTTTTAAACCCTCCCAGGCACACTGGCTTCTGAGACCTTTGGAGTTTTGATCATCCTCTGGCTCAGCCAGGCTTCTCCTCCTCCCTCCAATTTTATCCACAACGGCAAACGTTTAGTAACTCCAGCCGCACACTCAAATTCTTGCATTTTCTTTCTAGCATGATATGAATGGTGCCTGTATAACTAAAATGGTAGAACTTTAGCTCTAAAATTAGAACGGAACTTTAGCTCTAAAATTAGAACTAAATTTTACCTCTAATTCTGTGAAATCAGAACTCAAGGATTTTTTGTGGGGGAATAAAAGGACAGGAAGTCAGCAGTGCCTGAATAAAGTTGGATTAGTCTTCTCCTCAGCAAAAGTCAGGGATACATATTATTTTTAATCAGTGACAATGCAGTTAACACAATTTTGCAATGGAGGAAAACACAACCCCCTCCTTTTTTTAAAACTGCAGTGAATTCAGAAGAATTGCCACCATCCAGAACAAATCAATGACACACCCTGAAATCAGGCAGCTGTGAGAGCAGAGCTTCGGTCAGTCTGCTGAGATCACAGGGGAAAGCTGCAAAGTTCAGCTCAGGATCCCATTAGTCGCAGCTATGCTTCAGGTCTGCTTTTTTCTTGCAGAAAACACAGGGTAGAAAAAAGCCTCCGTGGAGTTCCCTGTCTACTCCCTCCTTCACAGTACATTCTAGCCCCAGAAATTTTCACTTCTATAACCCAAATAATCCCCCCGTCGGTGCAGTGTCATTTCTAGACAGCACCTGGTACAGCTGTACTGCCCAACTGCAGTGGTACACATATAGACAAGACTCTCCCAGATACGTTCTTCCCTGTATCCCTGAATAACCAGGCATCACCCTAACCCTGACTGCAGGACCATGATACTTCCAAACTGTACCCCCAGTCTGCAAAAGCCCTGAAATCACCTTAGGTGGGAAGCAAAAACTAATCCCCAGCATCCAAACCCTTAAAACTACAGTTTGGCAAAGATTTTTTTTTTGAGCTACTGATTTGCACTGAGGTTCTTCCTCACAGAAAACAGTTAATAAGCAGAGAGGGAAAAGAAAGCATTCCTTTGGAAAAAAAAAAAAATTCTGGAAAGGAATGGCATGAGATACTGAGGCAGTTGTTTGAAAGCTCTCTCCCAATACACATAACGTGGGAGCCAAATCTTACTTTAACAGCACTGCCCATTTGGAACAACAACCCAAAAACTGGGGTATTTTTCTGCTTTATTTGTACTTCTTGTTCTAAACTCTGAATTTTTTCCTTTGCTAGACAGGGAGTCTCTCTCTGCACCGCTGATCCGACCTCATTCTTAACTACATGGCAGACAGCTGCATGCCCTGTTGGCTCTCCTCCAGACGTCAGAAGAGACAGCACCAGCACCACTCCCTACACACACCCTTTCTCCAGCAATTTGCTGTGCTAATTAATAATCTGTCTTCAGAAGAGACAGTAATCAATGAGACCTAATAGACTTACACAAACCCTGTACATCACAGCCATTGTCATACTGATGTGGAAAAAAGGCTCCCAATGACACAAATGGGAGCTGAGAACATTATGATACAGAGATCTTGGATGCACACATGTTACAGGCTGAAGTGTCCAAGCTGGCTTTGTACACTCCAAACACAAGCGTATGGATTTGGCCACAGCATAACTTACTCTGTTTAGCAAGAAAGGCCATGGTTTAGCAAGAAAGGAAATCTAGTCTTTGGTCCCATAAAATGGGCATAAAACTGTGCCAACCACACTATGCAAAGGGCCAGGTTATTGCAGCTCCTGCCAGGTTAATATCCTGCTCTCTAAGAAAAACCACAAAACCTGAAGGGTTAGCTATAGGCTGGTAGTCATATGGTCATGATGTCAGGTATCATCTGTCCTTCTGCACAAGGTATGAATCCAGTGCAAATCAAGTACACTGGCTGGCCTAACAGCTGTCCGTGCCTGATCTGCATCAAATGAAGTGCAAGGTGATCAAGGCATGCACAGATCCAGCATTACTGACCAGCAATACCCGCCCACAGACAGGTCCCCCTGTGTGAGGGAGAATCCTGTGAGGATTCATACATCTACCACAGCCTCTTCCCAACACAGGTAATAACAGCTCCAGATGAGGTCTCTAAATGCTCTGGGAACAACACAAATGCCTGAGGTTACACCTAACAACGCAACGCAAGATGAAGAATCACTGCTGCTCGAAACACATGCTCTCCTGACAGCACTGTCGTACATACAGATATGGAAAAATCCTACCAACATGGCCTCAGTTTGACCTGAGAGGAAATTACAGAATCTGAGTCTTCATTTTCAAGTGTCAGAAAGCAATTCAAACATTGCATTGAGAGTTTTTTGCACATCTCCATTTAACTAGTCTCTTGTGTACATCTTCGCCCCTCTCACAGAGTAAAATCAGTTGACAATTAAACCAGTAAAGAACTATTAGAATGTAGTTCCAGAAGCAGCTTCCATAAGGAAATACTACAGGTACAGTGAAAGAAACAGTTCATAAGGCCTCACTCTTCCCCATTTTTGTATCAGAGTTCAAGGCCAACATTCCAATGGGAAGAGATGTCTGTAATTTCTTTTCCTGTGAAGTGAAGCATTATTTGTCGTGCTTTCAAATTTTGTTTGGTGTATCAAAGTCATTAAGTATCACCATGTAAAGTCCCAGAGGACTTCAAGTTCTTTAACTTGGCTCCTTGTCACGTCATCTCCTACACCTACACTTAGCAACTGCAAAGCGTCCTTCAGGTAACGATGCAATGGCTGATTTAAAAGCTTCCACCATCAAACAAAGGACACACAATGAATACAGAAGTGAGGAAGCAATTAGTATTGCTGAAGAGATGGTGCTGAAACCTCCAGCTTTTTATTTGATTGTCAAATTGGGTCTAGGCAGCTTCAGTCAAAACATCTTTGTGCTTGTACTCTAAATATCAAGTACATGTAACAGTAAAACAAAACCTCTTTATAACAGTTAAAAAAACCCCTCCTTATACTTTGAGCTAAGAGTATAATCACAGTGCATCTGGCATTTAAGTAAAATAACCATTAGCACAGGAAACACACAGCATAAAAGTACCAGGTCAAGAAAAGACAGATGAATACAGGGAAGCAGCATGGGATTGGATTTAATGCCATGTTTACTAGGGATCTGCTGCGTTGAGAAATGTAGAGGACTTCCTCTGGCAGACTAAGCTCAGTTACAGGATTAGAAAGACAGACTATGACTAAAAAAGGGAGATTTAATTATCTGGCTTAATTGGACAAGGAGGAAAACCAGCTCCAGCTTTAAGAAAGCAGCAGACTAGCAGCAGATAGGACACCTACAGAGCTCTTAAGGCTTGAAGGGGTTTTTGTATTTCCCATTAGAACACATGGGTATCTATTTGTTAAATAAAGCAATGGAAAGGAGCACAGGAATTTAAAAGGAGAAACATGTTACTCGAGATGAATTGAATTAAACCACACCAAGACTACAGATTAGCATGAATTAGCCTCTACTGTCAGCAAGTCCTGGCAACGCTCCGACCCATCATCGCCGAAAAACTCTGTAAAATTTCAAGTCACATTTACAATTATTAACCAAATCACATACAGAACTGGTATCACAAACCAATCATAAAAAAACTATCCTCCTCAAAGCAGACACCATGCCCAACCCCTACCACTGACTCATGAAATGCCCTGCAGCAGGTCATTTGAGGTTTTTGTGCCTCAATAAAATATGAATACTACTTTTGTGCCTTCATACTAATTGCCACTTTAGATCTATAGATGAAATATGCTATGGAAGTGATTACTAATAAATCACATCATGATATTCACAGCCCAAAATTCTCTTTGGTCATCACTCAGCAGTGAATAAGAGCACCTTCCTCTTAAGTCTAATCCAATTTGTCGTGTCTATTTTCACAAGGGTCACACTTACTTTCACAGTCATGTAGGTTTTCTATGATGTTCCTCTCATCAGTGGACACCATTCAGACAATTCCCTGCCTTGGGTTCCCTATAGGAATGTAAGTTGCAGCTCAGGCTGCTCCAGGTTTCATCAGTTCCTTCACTGGGAAGTGACATGAGTGTACACCCCATACAGATGTGGGCTCCTCCACAGACCCAGAGTGATGACGAGATAGAAACAAACATTTCACCAACAAACTGGGCTTGGCTCTCAGCCCTTATTAGTCCACATGCTAAACTGGATTACCTAAAGCTGGATGCATCCCTGTGCTCCACATAGGTCACCAGCATTAGCCCTGTTGTGCCATGGAGAAACCTGTGATGGGATTATAGTGACTGCCTGAGGCCACACAGCAAATCCGTGGCAGAGCTGAGAGCAGAAGTGAGATTAGGACAACCCAAATCAATGCTTTTGCACTCCTATCCACGTGCCGTGACCAGGGCACACATAGCTGCTCCATCAGCAAACCAGGAACGTGATGCAATTAAAAACTGCAGCCTCCACTGGGATATGGGAGAGTCCATATTGCTAGAGTTTTCAACATGTGAACATGGCAGGGTTCTTGATAAGCTCACCTAGACTCCTATACCCATGAAAGGCTGGACCAGATGACCTCTCAAAGTCCCTTCCAGTCTGGGCTATTGTATGAAAAACCAATATGGGAGTGTAGCATGAAGGGTTTGTTTTCAATGGCACTGCTCCCTTGACCTGTTTGGCCTTACGCCCACACCAACACTGGCATCAGCACAAGGGCAGGGTGAGAAAGCATGGCCACAACCAAGGGAAAGGGAGGAGAAACACGACATTCCTGTTTCGCTCTGAAAGGGTTCTCTGGAGGCTTCAGGAAAAAAACACCATGTGCTAATCCGTTCCCAAGTTTCTACAGGAAAATAGTAAGTGTGCTAAGAGGCCTGAACACTGCTTTTGCCAAACAACTGCTCTCCCACTTGTTGTGCTGCTTGCACAGAGATGAATCACTGCCTCCCGAAAGCTGTAATTTACTGGGAGGACATCAACCGGCTCTTCGTGGTAGGCAGGTGAAACTGATGCCTCCCCACTTAATTGCCTGTTTTTCTTCAAACTCAAAACTGGTTGACTAGTAGGATCTCACAAGGATTACCAAACCCAAAAGACAGATTTAGTAACACATTACTTTGCTAAGACATTGCCCAGTGAAAAACAAGACATCTCTGGATGAGTTCCTTAAATTCAAGAGCTGTGATTTGCTCCCTTCTCTAACTGATCGCAATGACCCGATTCCCAGGAAATAAGATCTTGTCTTTGCAAAGGTCTCAAATGTTGGCTGACAAGGCATGATGCAACAAAAACACCAAGAGCTAATTAATAGGATGCAACTAGCTTTCCTCTCATAAAAAAAAAAAAAAAAAAAAAAATCAAAATCTACACCATGAAAGAGAAAACATTTGGATTAAGGCTTTAACAATGTCCTCCCATTTAATTGTCCATGAGCAAGTGCCCCAATCCCAGAGCCCCAACCCCAACAAAGCAAGCCAGGTGTGACCTCCTCTAACGATTTCTTTTCTTTTTTTTTTTTTTTTTATAATTAAAGAGTGGCCACAAGAGCTCACCTGCACACAGCCCCTGTTGTGCATACATGCATGACTGATCGGCACGCCCAGAGATCACCTCACTGATCAGACCTGCAGGGAATTAGGACTAAGAACATGCAGTTCATGAATTACTACAGCATGTCCAGGCATGAGATCAGCACCAAGCTTCCTGACCCAGCCACTGGGGCACTGGCATCAAGCACGTGCTGCTGCAAAGCGGCTGAGAAGCCCTGGAAAGCATGGACTGAATCCAGGCCATATGGGGAAGTCACAATGTAGAGCGTGCCTGGTGACAGGACAGGACAGAGCTCTGCTGGGGGAGCACATAAGCACTTTTTGGTGCTTACACGTTTTAATGACTCTTGCTCAAACTAAGCAGTTCCCAGGGGAAGGGGAGCAGGGGACACCATGCCTCATTTCCTAGATTGTAAAGGAGATCAAAAGCATTTCCTTGGTCTAACTTCTGCAGCTTGTTAATCTGCCATGAACAATTCGGTACTGCAATGCTGATGGATATGTGAGCTGCTTATGGAATTTGAACTAAGGGAGAGAAATATCCCACCCCAGAGCTTGGACTAAGCGATTACAATATTTCAAACATCACTCAAGAAAGTCTACAGCTACTTTTTATACACAAGGTCAGGCTAAATGGAAACAACCGCCCTTCAGACCTGACAATCTCTCTTTTTGCATACCCTGTAATTTCTATCCCTTTCTCCTTACAATTTTCCACTGCTTTCCACTACTGGTTCAGACATCAGAAATAATCAGGATATTTAAGACAATTCAGCTTAGATCAGCTAATTCATTGTATCCTCTGGGCTAGAGGAATCACTAAAGACTAGAAAATTCAGAGATGTCATTTGTCAAAGGCACTTTGAGTGAATTTATTGTATTGATACAATGAGCTTATCGAGTGTTTCCCTATGGAGAAGCTATGAGTGGAGATCCATTTTCCCATTACAATACAATGTCATTTAATGTAAGTGTATAAACTGTCTGTGTCCCATCATCACACATTTAGCAAAGGAAATTAAGGACACAAAGGAGAGAGGAGTAATGAATTCTCCAAACGCAATACTGTCCAGACAGTAGGAAACATTGAAAATACTGTCTCGTGCATTTGGAGCTGAGCCTTCCTGAATAAATTAGCATTCAGCCAGTGAGGACACATGGAAGGAAACTTTGCAAAGTGCCAAAAACGACTTGTCTGAAAAGAATTCAGTAAATAGATTCCAGTGTCTGACAAGTGTAAGCTGCACCGAGTATTATCAGAGAGCAATACCTCTTAACCACGTGGACTGCCTTGATAAATGGCAGCTTCTACCAGCTGAAGTCCAAGAAAGATAATCCAAAGGGTCCCAACAAGGCAAGGCGGGAATGAGCACAGTGACAGATGCTGCCCAAGCAGTGTACTCAGAAGTCAATGCATGAACCATATCAATGTGTTATTTGTTTTCACAGACTCGTTCCAGATTGTATTTCTGGCACACTGGGGTAAGATCAAGAGCATTTCTCCCAAGAAACTAAGCTAATGAGGATAATTAACGCAGCTCCTAAATATATAAACCGTGCAGATAACGAGCTTCATTTTAATTTTGCTTTTCTAGCAAAAGCAGATGGATTGATCTGACCTGTTTCATGGGACTTTTGCCTTGCCAAAAAAAGACAAACACTCTCCCTTTAGCTATGGAGCCATAACCAGGCCAACAGTCCTCTCCAGTGCTTTTAGGGCAATTTAGGCTCCACTTTAGCTTACTCCCTGACTTCAGCTTCTTCTGCCAAGCAGCTGGCAGCTGGGGGATGAGGGGATCCCCCATCGCTTTTGCTGGCAGCAGCATCCACACTGTGTGCTCAGCCCAGGTTTCACAGAAACACAGGTTCCATCCCTCAAACAAGTGAGCAACATAATGGGACTTTGATTCAAAATTATGGATTAAGGCCAAGTTAGCACTTCAGCCGTGAGGTCTTTCAGAGTGCAGGACTTCAAAAGATCAGCAGATACCAGACAGCCACGTAATGCAGGGAAAAAATGAATAATGCAGTATTCCATTTCTCTGAATGGATGAAAAAAAGATCTAGGATAATAATGTAGTACTTATGATTAATAATGGCTGGACTTTAATCAATTTTGGTACAGGCCAAGAACCAAATAAATATTATGTGGATAACGTTCCTCTCATGGTGCCAATATAGAATCAATTAAGTTGAAAAAGACCTCTAAGATCACGGAGTCCAACCATTAACCCTGCTGCCAAGCCCAACACTACACCATATCCCCAAGTGCCACATCTACACGTCTATTAAATACCTCCAGGATGGTGAGTTCACCACATCCATGGGCAGCCTGTTCCAACACTTGACAACCCTTTCAGAGAAGAATTGTTTTCCTAATACCCACTCTATACCTTCTCTGGCACAGCTTGAGGCTGTGTCTTCTTGTCCTATCACCTATTACTTGAGAGAAGAGACCAGTCCCCACCTGGTTACAATCTCCTTTCAGGTTGCTGTAAAGAGAGATAAGGTCCCCTCAGACCCTCCTTTTTTCCAGGCTAAACACCCCCATCTCCCTCAGCTGCTCCTCACAGGACTTGTGCAGCAGACCCTTCATGAGCTCCACTGCCCTTCTTCGGACATGCTGCGGCACAAAAGGAGAGCAGCCAAAATGTTACAGCACAGATCAAATGATTTTTGATCCTAATGATTCACCTCAATCAGCAACTGCTAAGCAGACCTCACAGGCCACCCTCAGGAGCTGTTTACCTAAACCTTGACCACCTGTGCGTGCATGCACACACACACACGCGCGCGCGTGCATATTTTGAGTGCTTTCTAATTAGTATTTGCCAAGTGGCCCAACATCCTTGCTCTTGTGTTGCCTGAAAATTTTCCTCTGGCCATCACCCACCGAGCTCTCACCAGCCTCCTGTCATGCTCACAGAGCTCAGACACCCAACCCTGGCCATCCCTGCAAGTCACACCCAGCATGCAGGTCCTCCAAGAGCAGAAAGCAGTGAGGGGCATGCCTGTGTTACCGCTCATCTCTCCCAGTTAAAGTGATCCACCTCCCTGCAAATGTAAAGGATTTACAGCAGCCAGAGGAATATCACATCCTGCACCAAAACTGCTCTGAACCCCTGACAGACAAGAAAATATCCAAAAGCCTCATCTGCTAGCAAATTTTTGGCATCTGATGGGAGGCAGCAAATGGCATGCTCCCAAAGTCTCCTCTCTCTGTTCTCAGTGCTTTTTTAAAAGGCATCCACACAGTGAAATTAATATGGATTATATTTAAACGGTTTTTAAAATGCTTTCAATGCACACAGAAAAAAGAATCTATCATGTGGAATCCCTGAATATATATTAAACAGAACATAGACTGTAATGGTCTTTATTATTCAGACAATAATTCTGTCCAGAGGTTCCAGGTGATCCCTGTCAGGTTCACACCTGGTCATGCACATGGGTCTAATCTTTGCCTACAAATCTGTGACTGCATCTTCAGAGCTGGTATGTATCCACACATACCTGTAACAGCACATGCTATCAAGAGACAGAAGGCATGCTGCAGCAAATGCACTGCTTGTACTCAGCTGCTGTCACAGTAGACCTTTAATCACTTAGAGGAGGTCATGCATTTTCCTCAGTTTACATGTTTAATATTAAAATGGTTTAAGATGTAACTGCTTTGAATGGGAATTTCCTAGCGTTAGTTGCCACAGCCTAGGTTTGAGGCCACAACCTCAGATGCTCAGGCTCAAAATAGACAAAAAACATAGTCGTTAACCCCCTTCCACTCCCAGGGCACACAGTCAGCCAGCCCTTCCATCTTTTCCCATTACTAACAGATAAGAGGACAGTTGTACCTGCATGATCTGTACTTACTCCTGCAGGACTCGTGTTGAATGGAGGAGCAGATCAGTATCATCACCAGACTGGTTACCAGACACCACAGGACCACAGATACCTTCTTAGGCAAAACTCTCACTCAGCAGCCTTGTCCTGAAAGCCCAGATTGAGCCAACCCTATTTAAGGTTCAAGCAGCTTTTTTCCATTTTTCTCCCACCCGCCAGGAGCAACTGGTCCAGTCCTGTGGTCTTTTTCCATTCCCCTCTTCTCTCAATGTATAAAACGCTTTTCTTCACTTTTCCTTCTATGCATTATTTCACCCATTCAGAGTCCTCCTCTCCACTCATTTCTTGCATGATGCCCAGAATTATAAATCTCCAGTGCTTTCTCACAGATGACATTTTCACAAACAATGACATCCTAGCCATTTCCTCTCTGGAGTTCTCTGGCACATCCTGTTTATTCTATATCTATCTTGTTTGCATTGCAAACTCTTCAGAATAAGGACTTTCCACATTTTGCGTCCTATACTGGCTGGAAACATGACTGGTGCTACTCAGTTCAAGGTTTTAAGGCCAGAAGAGATCACTGCAATTATCTAGCCTGACCTTTTGCCTACCACACAACAAATTTCATCAAGTGACTTCTGCTTTAGGCCCCTGATAGTCCTCATAGAGATATGCTACTAATGGGGATGATGGTCACCATATCATTTTTTATTTTGCTCTTTCCCCAATTTTTTGCATATTCAATATTTCTCTCCTTCATATTTAAATCCTTCCAATACTTTCAGCCATTAGCCCATGTTCAAATTTTAAGAGACATTCTAAAATATACACATACCTTATTTCTGTGATGTCTTCACTAAAACAGTTGACATTAATTCCTTATTATACTTTGCGTTTTCACAATTTATATTGAATGTGCTTTTCTGAGATATGTTCAAGAAAATAGAACTGTATTACAAACAACAGATTTACAATCCTGCTTGTAAGAAGGTACATCTGCAAAAGATTAAAGAACTGAAATGACCTGAGAAAAAAGTAAGAGGAGAGAACGAGCTGATGGCATTGCTGGCATGCAAGGTATTTTTGTGTTAAAAACGTATATACAAAAAACCATTCATACATTTTAAATACCTGTATTAACTGTAATGTTCAACATGCTATAAAATGATCATCTTTTGAAGGAAAAAAAATTAAATTCCTTTGAGCCAAGTATTAAAAGCATTCTTAAAGCAAACAGACACAAGAAGAATGCTCAAAAAAATCTGGTTTTCATCTGTCGAAAATATGTACTGGCTTCAGCTGAAAGCCAATCAATCAATACCCAAAGAATGAAAAAAAAAAGTTCTAGCCAGTCATAACTATTTTTTTAACTACAATCATCTGGCAGTGGAGCACCACTGACCTAACTTCATGAGCATCTGTCAGCTGGTGATGGCCACGGTGCTGTCAGGAGAAGAAAACAGCAACCCTTTGCTCATTTTACTGAGCAGACTAAAAGTGACCCACCACAAATCACAGTGAGTGGCACAGTCTGGAGTGGAAAAAATACCCAAAATAAATGCACAAGGAAACCTCTGAGCCTGCTGTGCCCAGTGCACCCAGAGCTCTGGGAGGCTGCAAGGTACTAAAAGGGTCCAAGTACGAGGTGCAACAACTGCACTTCATCACCACTAGGTGGTTATCCACCAAACTCTAATTTCATTGTTTCTTCTAAAAAAAATTATATTATCCCACCCATAGTTGAAGTTTCTATGAACATGGCATCGTGCAAGAACAATAGAAGCGCTTCTCTAGTTTTCTTTTAATTACTATGGCAACTCTGTTTATTTGGATTTAAACATCATCCTGGGATGTTTATAACGCCAACAGCACATCACAGTGAGGCAGAACAGGAAAGGGAGAGCCAGTGAGACTCTCACTGTGGCTAACCCTGGTCCAAATCAAGTAATGCAAAACCCCACAGTCAACAGCTGTAGTGAAAAACACAGATTAAGAATTGAACAGAAATAAACATTTCTTTCCACTTGCATTTTTTAACAGAGTGTTCTCTCAACTCTGGCAGCCTTGAAAACTGGGAGAGCTCTACCAACTCCCCCAGGTGCCCTTCTGCATCTTCACCAGTCTGCAAAATTGGGATTTTAACTTGTGGCATCATGTAACCTGCTTTCCACATGGGCTTTCAGGATCATGGAAGGCACACCAGTTAACTGAAGATCCATTCCACCCACCCTAACAATTGTGCTTCTTACTGTGCTCAAACACAGGAATGACTGAACAGCTTCACAGGACACCAGCAGTACTTCCAGCATAATTAAACCACTCACTTCCATGCAAGTTTAGGCTAAAACCATATAAGCGACACTCAAGACCACTGTGAAACTCATGCAGCAGCACTTAACTGCTCCTCCCTGAAACAGTTTGAGCTCAGGATGCTGTACTTGTGGGTTGTGTTAAATGCTGCACAGACAGGCAGTCCCCAGCAACACTACCCTGTAATTAATTTCACAAGATATCTACAAGTACGTGCAAACTCCAAGAAGCACAAGTTAAAGTGCACAAAGAATCACAGAACACCTCAAGCTGGAAGGGAGCCGTATGGATCATCGAGTCCTGCTCCTCACAGAACTACTTTAGTTTTAACTAAACCATATGACTAAGAGCATTGCCCAGTGGCCCCTTGAACTCTGAGAGGCATGGCACCATGACCACTTCCCCTGGGGAGCCTGTTGCAGAGATCAACCACAGAAGAGGCAGAATTACCAACTTCCACCAGATTTAAGATTCAGCAATGTAGGGGAAAACAAAACCAAAAACAAACCCCAACAAAACAAACCAACAAAAAACAAACAAACAAACAAACAAAAACCCCAAAAACAAACAAAAACCTCCAAAAAACCAAACAAAAAAACAAAAACAAAAAAAAACCCAAAAAACCAAAAAAACCCCAAACCAAAACAAAACAGAAAATAAGTAAGTAACCTAATTTACAGTTCTGCCATGGTTAAAATGAAGAACTGAGCAATTGTTTTCAGTCACAATAGGCAATTGTTGAAAGAAATCAAGAAAAGATCATCCTGCAATCCATCTCGGAGGCTATCCAACAACTTGGAAAATGGTCTGTCACTTCATCCATCAGGAATTTCTACCACCCAACTGGCTATAATGTGATCCTGGCTGGCAGGGAGCAGGACTGATGTCTCTAGGACTCTGGAAATTGAACAGTTCTAACCTCCCCTAAACAGAGAACAATTTACCTGCACATTTTCCAAAATTACCATTACAAGGAGACTGCTTTCAATCAAACACTCTGCAGCCAAAGAGAGTTTTGCTCTGTTTTGTTTTGTCCAGAGTAGCACAGAGAATTAGCAGAGGAAAGATCAGGTAATTGCCCCAGGCACACTGCTTCCTCCTGCACTAGAGGCTGGCTATCACCCTAGCTTCAACTTCTAGAGCTTCAGCTTCAACATCAAGCTTTTGATGGAGGAAAGATGTTTGTCCCACCCACACTGGTGATTTTTATTACCTTGGAAGAGCTGAAGAAATATTTTGTACACACCAAGAGATCTCACACACCGGATGGGGAACAGGGCAGAGGTAGGGTAAGGTCCAGCCTGCAGCAAGTACTCTCTCATACAGCCTCTGCACTAGGAGTAAGACATGCAGAGTTGAGATGCCTCCATGTAAACCACACAGGTGCTATCCCCACACAGACACAAAAGAAAGAAGAGTCTTTCAAGTGACCCTTAGACCCTCGGTGCAGCAGAAAGGATCCTGGAAAGTCTCCAAGCAAGGCAACAAACATGGGAAGCCCCAAACCTGCAATTATAGCAGCCCATGGGGACAAGAGAATCACCATTATTCCAGGAAGATCAGGAACCACAGAAGAGTTCCAGCACAGCCTCCCAGTGTACCCAGGGGCACAAAATCCATCGTCACAACTGCTATGTCTTGCTTGCTTAACTACCCACACAGAACCAGTTCTGTTGGAACTTCATGGAGAGACGAGTCAAACAGGACAAAGGCAAATGTCTAAAAACAGCAGCAGGGTGGGGATTATTTTTATTTTGGAACTGAAGTGCTGCAACAGCCTTTTTGACACAGAAAAAAAAAGTTTTCCTCAGAAAGCAAAATGCTTAAAAGGGTCTCTGCACAAATAACACATAACAGCCATAGGTGTATAAAAAAAACTCCGTTAGCTTCCAAAGTGACTTTTTTGTGACTGGTCAGGCTCGAACTTAGCAGCAACTTGCAGTAGTCCTTCCTGAAGAAAACACCTCTAGCTTCATCTGTGAAACAAACATGTAGAGGTTAGAACTGCATGCAAAACTACTTCTGCAGTGAACCACCCCCAAAGTTTTGAACGGTATATTTCATTTTAGTACCATCTCTGCAGAGCACGGTTAGTTAATCTCACATTTAACCCTCTGTGCCAACATTTGTATAGTTTCTGTTGCCGCGCCGGAACCCGCACATAATGGGATCTGGCTCAGCGCTCGTGGTGCTCCAGGGATCAATTACCATTTTATACATCAGTGTTTCATTACTGAGCCGTGAATGTCCTCCAGCCAATCATACCCTCAGCTCCACGCTCCAAGACTCTAATCTTTGAAAATTAGGTATTTGGCAAGATATACTGTAAGAAAGGAAAACGGCCGGACTCATGCTGTTTTGAATGCATCCAGCTTCCATTCACAAATACTGCCATGGCGGTGGCCACTAGATGTTTGTAGTTATGTGATTAAAAAGAAAACGATGATAATTGTGGAGTGGAAATGCACTCTCATCTGTCACTTCTCCTGGAAAATAATGAGCTCTCTTCCTTGTTATGTTCACTGCAATACATCTTTGGAAAAGCCTTATAGAGATTAATGCTCAATTGCTGTAAATGAGCTTAGCTTTATTTATTCTAGGAGAGGATCTGGCCCCAAAGTCCCAATAAGCCATTGCTTCACTATGCTTATTAAAGGAAAATCCTATATGGTAGCTAAGACAGGACTTTGGCCTTGTGTCTCGCCTGTAGATTCAGCAATGGAGATTTGGCATGCTTTATATCAACAAGCCGTGCCTAAGTGCACACTTTAAATGAGTCTGAGATACAAGACAGCAAACACTATAAATCTTCACACAGTAAGACAAACTCAACGTTTCTGCTGCTCATCTTCAGCTTTCCTGTCTCCTCCCCATGTGCTGCAACAGGACCGGGAACCTCACTGAGCTCTGACTGATGACACGGGAAATTCATCTGCAGCACTGTAAATATTTGAAATAGTTGATTCTTGAGCAGCAGCTCTGTAGCAGAGACTCTGGGGAACAGAGGCACTGCATGCCCAGACAGGCTGGTTGGGTCCCCACTGGACTGGAGGTACCAAGAAGGGAACCATGTCACCGGGAGGAAGACCTCAGGGAGAAAGCAAGTGTGCTCTTAAAAACCACTGTGATTTCAGTCATCTGTTTTGAAATTGCAAGTGCTGTAAAGTGACAACACACAAGTCACAGCCACATGTTAAGAGAGTTTGTTTTAAATCATGAGGTGACAATAAGAATCCATTATAACTCCGTTTAACATTCCTGGGCTGGTATGCAACTATGCAACCCACACAACACCACAGCTGCGGTAGTGAGGTCTTGAAAATCTGCTCCAAGAGATCGGAGAAAGCACCAGAACCAAATGTGAGGACAGTGCCAGAAGTCTCACATGGATGGTTGCATTCACCCCCACCCAGCCTTTCCTCTTCCCATTGCCACTTACACTCCAGCTGCATCCAGGTGGCAGAACAAAAACTGGCTGACTCTTTGGGAAGGATTTTTAGCATACGTTTCATGGTTCAGCAGAACTAAGGCTGTGGCTCAAAGCCTCTTACACTGGCCACCCAAAGTACAAACATTCCCTTAAATAACCCTTGTTGAGAACTGGGGCTTTCCACACCTTTTTGGAAAAGAATTGCACTTCAAGGAGAAATTTTTTTTAACTAAGTGATAGAAACCCTCTGCCATGCGACTTAAAGGGATCAGCCTCTATGGCTTCAAGAGCCCCCACACCCCCCAAAAAAAAAAAAAAAGAAAACCATATACTGAACAACTGATACACAAATGTCTGAATACTAATGACCTAATCATGTGGTTTTTCCATGACTTTAACAAAGATTCTGTGACCCCAGTACCGGCATTCTGATGAGCAAATATGTGCAGAACAGCAGCAGATGTCAGGTATTGAAAAAAAATAAAAATCCTACCTTTAGATGATTCTTTTCATAGAAAAAGATGAGTTGAGTACAGACTCCTCCTTCAGATATTAATACAAGGACAAAACTCTAAATTGTCTCTTCAAGTACAGACACAGAGAGCAACTTGTCACACGTGGATTTTTGTGGCTGGACAACAAATGCTGTTTATTTTCAAACTAGCATAGTCCAGACTCAGCTGAACATCTCACAGATGCCTAAGAGTTTCAGATCTCCCTCCGAGCTATCAGGAATGGCTTGTTTGCTCCTTCTACCTGCTAGAATTCTCCAGGTGAGCTTTAAAACTACTGAACAAAGGAAATACAGCAGTTAACAGTGGAATTGTAGTACTTTACCTTCCACAAATACTGATTTTATTGAATGTTGTGCCAGTACAGCCTTCTCTATCTGATACACATGTTCATGAAATGTATAAAGCTAACACCCTAGCTCTGTCGTGTTCTTCATTAATAATTAAGATTATTGGCCATTTTAGGTGTATACAACATATGTTTCAAAATCTAGCCCTTTTTTTCTTTTATAATGACCCACTTGGTGTCTTTGCTGTTTTTAGAAAGGGCTATGCTGCTCACTCAAAGCTCTGGGAGACCACAGTAATCCTCTCTCAACTGGAACTGGGCTTGGATGACAGTCTATTCTGGTCTTTTGGCACTAGCCATAAAAGAAGACACAGATTAAGCTTTTCAAGATGATTTCTGCCAGATAACACACTCAAATAAGCAAGTGATACAGTGACAATACTATTTCAGTAATGCTCAGAGCTGACACAATTGGTATTTTCAGCTCTGGTCATTCCTACAGTTAATAAGAGTATAAATTAAAAATGCCATCCCCACTATACATTCAAATCATTAGTTTCATGCATTTATTATTTTTCCTATAATTTTCTTTTTCCAGATGAAAAAAACCTTCTCCAGGAACTGTTAAGCGTTGATAATAACAGACCAGAACACAAAGCCATTTTTCACTGTCCAAGAGGAAACATTTAACATCATGGCTCTGACACAAGTATGCCTGTCACCGACACCCTGCACATGCAGTGCCTGCCTGCGTGTGGATCCCCCACCAGCCCAGCTCCACAAGCCATCCTGTTTACTATTTAGGGCCGACGTTAAAGCCAAACCAAGCTCCACCCCACAAAACCCAGAAGAAGAGCAGCTTGTGCAGATGTTGAAATTCTGGTGAGAAAGACAAACTATAAACAGATTTCCTAAAGGAGCCGCCTTGGGACATTCTTATCCAGCAATTCCACTAATTCCCTTGATAGAGAAAACAGGGGACTGCGAATGAAATCTGCAGACAACAGATAGCTGGGAAAAGTCTGTCAACTCAGAGAATGGGTAGAAGTGTACTCAGAACATTCAGGGACTAAAACAACTGAGAGGAGGTTCAGCTTGTAATAAAGCCAAGTGCAGTCAAGCACTTTGGGATTTAAGAAATATGTTCTGCAGCTTGGTAGCTCAACAGTTGGAAGTGATACAGAAAGAGAAAGCCATTGGTGGTTTAGTGGCTCATGGCAAGAGGGTAAAAAAGCTTGATGTTGCCCAAGGTCTCAGTGAGGAATGGGAAAATATGCAAGACAGTAGTAAGGTCTCAGCTGGAACAACGTGCAATTTCAGGTTACTGAGTTCAAGAAGGTTAAGTGACACTGGAATAGTGCAAGAAAAGGTCAGCAGGATGACCTCTCCCATGAGACAAAGAGACATTGGTTTTGCTACTGGAGCAAAACGAAGGCTCTCTTTGGAGGGAAAAAGGAAAGACAGAGAAGTACAAACCATCTATAAAGAGGTTTAGGTTGGAACTTGAAAGGAGACATATCCACCAACATAATACTGTTTGAGCAAAGCTTCAAAAAAAAAAATTAGGCAGGAGGACAACTGTTCAGTACATGAAAATCTAAAGAATAGTTGTCTGAGACAGCCAAAAACATGACCAACCATGCAGGATGTCCAAAGCTGGTCCTGATAACATACCTCCTCACCATATACAGCCCAATGAGCCTGCCAGCCAAGGTGCAGGAGCTTCACTGCTACCCCAGAACCCGACACTTTCCTTCACCTGCCACCAGGTCATCTGCTATCACCAGAAGGCCATGGTGGTTTAGTGCATGGAGAGTTCAGACTCATGTTACTGACACAGTAGAAGCTACTTTGGCTTCCTAAATCACTACACAGTGAAAAGGGGGTGACTTTTTCCACAAAACTTAAGGTTATGCCCAAATCAAGTCAAAGGAAGACAATGAAAGGAGACTGGTGAAAAGCATGGTAGGTCACACAAAACGACTGGGGTTAGAAGAGAAACAGTTTTAAAGGAAAGGAGAAGGTTTGTGGCTGAAGGCTTTAGAAACCATCACTATGATAGCAAGCAATTCACTACCATGGTTGAACTCCTCCACTACTCCCCAACGCCACCCAACAAAATTAACAGTGCAGGCAGGTTCAAACGAGGGCAGTTGACAATCTTGTTAGTCCAAATTAATCTCTGTTTCAAATGAAAAACATGAAGTTAAAAAGGGGACGAGGGTGAAGGAAGGAAAACATAGAGGCTAATTAATGTCAATCACTATAAAAACCCATGACTGATGCTTTTGACATGACCCTTCCAGACAGTGTTTCTGCAGACAGTTGTGTGAGCGTGAGGGGAGTGCCAGAGTGCCGCATAAGAAGCAGGATTAGGCGGGAGGTGCCTTGAAATCCACACAACACAAAAACATCTTGCTCAAATACTTATATACAAATACCATGTCCAGATGTTGCAGCAGAGACCTGTGGATGTTTATGCCTTCTGTACCATCTCAACAGCAAAGGCTTAAAATGTCTGTGTAGCAGGATAGGTAGAAACTAGACTCCAAATTAAGTACCACAAACTACTGCTACTGCCACAGGAGGTGTGCAAAGAAGGAGAATTACCCCCATGTGCTTTTCTTCTGTGAATTTACCATCCCACTGTCACCTTACATCTAGAAAAGCCACAAACAGAATTACGAGCTCATTTCAGGCTTCTTTTCTTAAGTCCAACCAAGTATTTTGCCCACAGAGGGGCTTCATTTGTACATTTTTGTGGTTGTTACACTCTACTCAATCTTCAAACCTTACAGCAAAACATACAGTATTTTTAGGTTACCGGGTAAGATTTAAACTCTCTATCCACGAGAAGAAAATGAGTCATTAGTCAACTACATAGTTTATAGAAACAGAAATTACCAATTTCCCTCTACTCCTTGGACACAGTCTGTTGCTTTCACTGTGCTGCAACTTTGGGACTGGTACATCAGACATTTCCTTCATTAGGTTGCATTTGGAAAGTTGTCATTGCAATACCAAAGACAAGAATTTCCTACTCTTAACTGAGCACTATCAGGAGGCTTTGCTAAGCAACAGGATTGCAGAGTAGAAACTGCTCTAATATTGAAGTTTTTGAAATCCAAATTAAATTATAAGCAGTTCTACAAAGTCTCCTTAAAACTCTCAGTGTGTGTTCCCACGTCCCCCAAGTGCTCTCTTGCAATTCACCTGCAACACAAACAACTGTCTTTGGCCAACTTTGTGTTGTTTTTAAAGGGCAGCTGAGCTTATGGAAGACAATATAAAATTATTTTTCCCTGTTCCTCCAGAAGGGCCCTGGCTGCTCAAGGCAGCTGCTGCACTTTGCAGGCAGATGGACTCTCTTAAATGTTAGTTTTAATGGCAAAACTAACTTTTCAGCCATAAAAAGTTCAGCTTTCTGCATTCCCAACAGCTGTTTCTAGAAGGCTGCTCAAGCACCGTGGCTGAGTGGCGGTTTCTTTAGAAGTTTCTTCCCTGGAGGGTAACTTCAGAAACCATCTTGGTTGGTCTAAACTCCTGCTTTAAAAGCTGCAGTGGAAGGCGCTTCATGCTTTTTAAATGAAAGCAACACTTTAAAAGGATTGTAGCAGCTGGACATGAGGAGAGATGAGACACTGTCTATCCAAAGTTTAAAAATGAGCCCACAGCTAGGAGAGAGCAGCCACATTCTTACAGATTGGTGTAAACCACAAACAGTTTCATTTAAGTCCAGCTGGAGAGTAAGGACCCTGAAAGGAGGTTTCCCTTTGAAGCCCTATAACTTCTGAGCTCCCTTGGAAGAGACCAGCAATACCTCAAGCGGGCAGAAGATGCTGCTGCACAGACATACATGTGCTTTGTCTGCAAGACACAACCTACATACCTCAGCTTACTTCCACTGCTAGCAGGCACTTTTCAGAGTTTTTCCTTTGATTCCTCTCACAGATGTGTCTACCATCCCAGAGAAGTATCCCATCCACAAGCCCTTTCTCACTCTTTACTCCCTACTCTGCTATTCAGGTGCCAGTATGGGGAATTCAGCAGGGCAGCAGAGTTTTAAGTCTTGCATCACTTTTGGGTCTTGTTAGGCAGGTGGTGCCTATCAAAAGCATTTAACATTTTTCACCTTTATTTCATCAACAACATGGAAGAGCTGAGGTGACTTCATGCAGGAAGCATTTCTACATCCTCCACAGCCCTCTTCCCAGGAGATACACAGGAAGTAACTTCCCTTTGCTGAAGAAAGCAACTTTCCCCAATTTCTTATCAGTTGGCTCATCATCAACCAAGCAATGGAGAATTTACACCGGAGATGCCAGTTAGTCTACAAACAAATCTGGTTTGTACTCAATCCGAAGAAGGCCTGAGTATCAGCTCAGCATGTCACGCTTATCCTGAGGTCACTGGTCAAGACCCATGGAATCAAGACATCACTTTCAATAAATATTTTCACATTAAAACACCTGGAAAAGAGCCAGGAACTTCAGCCAATCAGATGAATATACAGTACAAGCCAAGCAGTCCCCTATGGTTATCCTGTCTCTGGAAGTTGGCCTCTTAGCAAGTAATTTACATCTCATGCTCATTCATATTTTAAACAGGTCTTTTAAAACCTGTTTCCTACATGTCAGTGTGTTTAAGGATCTCAATAACCTTTTGCTTTGGTGGCTGCATCCTTCTCCCCTCTGCTCTTTCAGCTTTGACCTAGAAGAGCACCACAGCTATAACTGGGTCAACCCACATCGCAAAATATCCTGCCCCAAAAGAGGAAGGTCAATGTTCAAAGACACAGGACAAAGGTCTTTTGCCTGGTATTGTTAGCTGGACTGCAAGATGACCTGTGAACAAGCAGTACAGAAGTCTGACCCCACCAAGGCATTCTTGACCATCCTGGATTACGGGCAAGAACTTGAAAATTAGCTTCCTTCCTGTTCAGTAGGGTGAGATTCCTGCTCCTTTCAGCAACTCCTGTGTCAAAAACATCAACAGTGCCCTTGCTGCTCTCCCAGCTCACCAGCAACTGCAGAGATTTGCAAATACATTCCCTCACTGTTTTGTACATACTCACAGTAGTACTTGGAAGCCACACCCGTTTCTTGAGTCAAAAGGTCAAATTCTGCAAATTACTGCAAATCTTAAGCTTTGGCAGAATTCATCTGGAGCCAAGAGCTTCTCAATGCTGTAGAAAGTGCTGGAGATGCTGTGGGACAAACCAAGTGAACTATGCCAATGTGAATCTAAACCTCCAGAAAGCAACGATGGCAACTACACCAACAGCCTTCCCCTTGCAGTGTTCAACTTGTGTTTCAGATTTACATTAGATTTACATAACATTAGATTTAGTCCATCACCCACTGTCAAGAGGAGAGTTGTATATGAAATAACAAAACATGACATGGGTATGACATGCCCCAAAGCCAACACACCTGGGCCAGGTAACTCCAGCACAGGGCTAAGCAAACACAGCCATGCTGCATCCCATGCAGGTCTAGAAGAAGCAGAGCCATGTTATCCTAATGCTTTAGGGATCTACTCGACCTGAGCTAGCCCTGCACTGAGACAACACAGAGCGCTGCAACCACCTTCCCAACAACCACAAGTCCTGGAGATGGACCTCTGAGACATCAGGTGGGCTGAGGTTCTGTCCTCAAATCAAAGTATTTCTAAACACCCCAGCTCCCAAGAACTCCGGAAAATGGGCCAGGACCTGTGCTGGGTTTTGCCCCATGTGACTTCAACCACTGATCACTATCAACATTCACAGAACACTCTGCAGAAAAGGCAACATTTTCCCTGAATCCTGGACTAAGCTCTCAGTCATTTACTACATTTTGGCCTACCACAACAGAATTCCACTGTGTATTTTAGCTGAATGTATTATTCCTCATTAGCAGTCTCAGGCTGTTACAAATGTTTAGCCTAGCAAAACACTGAGTGCAACTACTCCACCAATGACAGCATTCCTATGCCAAGCAAAACATTTCTCGTTCATCAGGTAGAGCAGAGGTACCAAATCCTGCTTCACAAGTTGTGTACCCTCTCACAGGCAGTGCAGGCTCTGCTGCAAACCCAGCCTCTCCACTGGAGCCACAGCTACCACAGGGCAAGGACTGGAGGAGGAGAAGGAAGAACAGGGAAGAAGAAAAGTGACAAGCCTGAAGAAAGGGGTGTCAGCCTACAGCGAATGAAAGCGCACGTCTGAGTCTGTGTGTAAAGTCAGGGCATATTCAGGTAACTCAAACTGCACTTGGGTCCTTATAGCCAGTATTTTCATGAAGCTGGCAATAGGCAGCTCCCCCTTGAAGAATTCCTCAGGGGCTGCTGCCTTTCTTTAGTCCTTCAGGAAACACAGTACCCACAACAGCATCAATTTCTACCCACAGGTGTCAAACAGGCTACCACCTCAAGATGCCTGCAGTCACAGCTCTATCAGGACTGTGGACCTTAAAATTAACTTACAAAACCAGCCAGAGAGAAGGCAACTTGACTGTTGTATCCCAGGGCTAGAAGAAGGGAGGGGGAAAATCCTAACGCCCAAACCAGCCAACAATTCTTCATGCCAAACAAGCAATTTTATTAAGGAAATAACATCTGAACAAGACACACTGCACACACACGTTCTGCAGCTGGAATCTCTTGAGCTGATGTGTCTCTTGGTGATACATAATTCAGAAAATAATTCAGCTCAGCCTCGGAGGCTGGTGGTGGTGGCTCTGTAGTCCTATCAGGCACAAAGCATGGTAAAAAGCTAGGCACAGACTTTAAAAGATATACAGAGCAAATCTGAGAAACATCTTTTTTCTCCCCTTGCAGTGGACTTGGCAGACAAAACATACTTTCAGAGTGTCGCCAATGTTCAGCCTCAAGGCAGGCGTTCTGGATGACCAGAGAGAAGCCCTGAGCCACCACAGCCCACCAGTCCCCTTCTCTGATCCCCTCTGCTGCCTGCCAGACTGCATGTGATAGGAGGAATGCCCCTGCATGCAAACAGAGGCATGCACCAGGGCAGAAGAAAACTGTCCATAAGTAGGGTTATATACACTTTGAGAGTGCCACACAAATAAAAAAACATAGGTAGCACCCACACCACACCATGCTATCTTTGTCAGTCCTTATCCCAAGACCATATAATTTATCATACTTTAAGCAGTAACAGTGAAGGACTAAATGGCACTGATATACATAGGCACATAGTGACATACTGTCTGGCACTTGCTGGAATACACAGGACATCCATATAGAAACAAAACAGATCTTCACAATTTCAGAGTTGTACCTTATTGCTTTGCTACCCCCACCAACCCCTCAGGGACCAAACATCAATGACAGCACAGCCTGTCACCTTCCCCTTTCAGTTTGGGGTACAGTGAGTAGATACAGAAGTCTTGCCATGACAGGTAGGACACGTACCCTGATTCTACAGTCTGGTTAAGGCTCTTTTCCTCCTGTCCTTGACACTTGAAGAAAGTTGCTCTCCAGTAAAGACAGGGCACGCAAAAGATCCTCCACAAAGGAAAGATCCTGCCATCCCACTGTACTTGCAGAGTATGATTCCCTCTGCTCACATCCAAAGTCCATGCATAGTCATACATCTGCTAAATCACAGCAAGATCATTCCACAGTGCCACAGGTTTTCTATTTCAAGTAGATTCATAATTTGCAGGTAACACACTTTCCTGACCATGCAGAAAAATCATGACATAAAGGATATATCATTAACACATTTCCACCAAAAGATCACACACAGAGATGTATCAGGCGAGATGACTAACCCTTCCAGCAGATCCATGAGAGGAATGAAATACTAAATTATTATTTTCTAAATACCAGAATAATATTTAGTCACTAAGTCAAAAATCCTTCCAAGATATTAGAAGTAATAACATAAAAGACCTGCTTTCTTCACATGAAATAAAAGTGAGGACCTAATTCCCAGCTTCCAACTAGACTGGGGGTACCCTGGTGTAACAGATCCCAAGATCACATAGTTCAAGATGAAGAAAAAGCCTTCATTACCCTTTCCACCCACTTTTTACCAATACCATCCAGAGGCTCCCCATCTCTCCATACCTTCTCAATTAAGGGGGATCCTCTTTTTGAGCCAGGAGATGGAGCCAAAGGGACACTCCCTACTGTGAAGAAAAGGTGAGATGCACAGATAGAGAACCTCACTTTCTGTTGTCAAGGGTGTTACTATCAGTCAATATGAAACAGCAATCCACAGTGATGCTGTAGGATGCAGGGGAGAGCTGCATAACTCACAAAACAGCTCTAGAAAAGTTGACACACCACCCACCTGAGCCAGCAAATACCAGTTACTCTTCTTATTCAACAATTTAATATCTTGAAATTAAAAACTTAGGACACATACACATTTCTAAGCAATGTGCTGACCAGTGGTGTCAGGCATCAAAAGTACTGTCAGGAGAGAGATGAATTAACCTTTATCATCAGAACTGCTGTTGTTCCAGACATTAATGCATGATATTTCTGAACAGCACAGGGTCCAGCTCAGATTGTGAACGCATTCAAAAAACCCAAAGTTTTGTGAGTCGAATGGCACACACAGAGAGTGCACTGTTGTGCAACACAATACTTAAGAGGCTTTCCATCTGCACTCCATTTCAAAGCATATTTTACTTGTTAGCTTCATTCAGAAGGTCCCCCAGTTCCGCTGCAAGAGAGGACCCTGCCAAAATGCTGGGCTGAGCAGAAGCAATGAATCTGTACCAACATAAAGTAGCTATGAATTAAGAATGAAGTACGGCTATGCCCTACATGCACCAAACCCACTAAACACCAACAGACTTTTGTTTGCTTGGGGATTAGGAGATATTTAGGGAACATGATGGCTGCGGCACTATGGCCCCCGAAAGCTCCCCTAACTGAAAGCCAGGAATCATGATAGATTTAGGAAGTAATAATTCAGCTCTATTTTTTGCATCCAATCGGAAGACAGTATATTTTCCTTATTAAAAGCGTACGCAGGCTTGCCAAGCGAAGCTCCTCTTGCAAGCCTTTCGGCAGCGCTTTCATTTTAAAAAATCTGGTGCTCGTGTGTCCTACAGGAAAGCATTTTGTGCCTGGAGTTGTAAAGGTTTCCCCCAAACGAACTGTTCAGTGGTTTTGAACCGAGCCTCGTCCCCACGGGAACGCGCACCCTCCCGCCAGACCCCGGCTGAAGTTTCTGCCCAGCCGCGAGCCCGGAGCCCCCAGCCCCGGGGCTGGGGGACGTCCTGCACCGGGCGAGCGCGGATCCCGCGGGGCTCCCGCCGCCCGCCCGGTGCCCCCCCACACCCGAATCAACTTGCGGCTCCGCGCATCTCTCCGCCTCGTCTCCCGCCGGATCAGCCTCCCCGCAGCAGCCGGCTGATCCCCGCAGCCCGCTTCCCGCAGCCCGCTCCCCGCTCATCCGCTCCATCACCTGCCGGCGCCGTGCCGCGGAGCCGGTGCGCGCCGGCGGCGGTGGCTGTGGCGGCGGCCGTGCCTGTGCCTGTGCCGGTGGCTGTGGCGGTGGCTGTAGCTGCTGCTGCCACTGCTGCCGCCGCCGCTCCCGCTG